>NC_089664.1:600000-900000 GCF_037042795.1 Molothrus aeneus
GGGCATGAGACAAAACCAGGCTTTCACCTGCATCCTGTCCCAACACTTCCATGATTAAAAGGGTGATCAACTCAGACTGTGTGTCTTAAATTAGGACAAGTAAATCATCCAAATTCCCTTATCCAGAGAAAAGATAACGACTCACAAGGAGTGTGCCCTGGATGTTACATTTTCCACCTTTGCCAAAACTCCTACACTGCCATTTCTCCCTCTAAGCTCAGTCAGATCCTACCTTGGGCCTAGCTGCATTTCATCACAATAGCTGCAAAATATCCTCTTCATCAAGACTGACACAATGCATGAATTGAGAAACTCATTTAAAGGCTTTCTGTCTCTGTTTTGACCAGGATACTGCTGTGGCTCTCCCAGTTTCTGTGTCCCTGTTTCTGTGTAGTCCTTGGATGAGAGGGTTTGCACAAACACAAAATGGTCTCTTCTATCTAGCCACTCATTCAGACCAGAGGCACCTTGTGGGGACAAGGTCTTCCTTCCTGGAAAGGCCAGAGAACCCCACAGATGTTGCTGACCATCATCACCAGCTGGAAATGCCTTTACAGCAGTAGGTGCTGAAGACAGTCCTGTACCACATCTCACCAGGAGCCATGGACACACAGTTTTGGCACAGGGAGTCACCTCCTCCAATTAATACCATGAATAACAGATACAGGCTGATCAATGCCATAGGAAGTGACACAGTTTAATGACTAAGGGTCTTCAGATAAATGCAGCTGAGCAATTACAGATTTGGCAAACTCTACATGGAAACCAAGAAGGTGCAGCTCAGCCTGTGGTGTTTCCAAGGAAGGCTCCAAATATGCCTGGAGATCCCACATTCCTCCTCTGAAGGAACAAAGGTCTGCTGCTGGCACTGCTGTAGACCAGGGATGGCTGCAGAGCTGTGCAGTCCCCACAAAGCACATTGCAGGAGTTACTGTCATTTGCAACCACAGGGCAATGGTTTTTGTGCAGGATTCTCAGTGGGACTTGGGAAAACATTGGCCTGATACTGAGTTATCACAGTGCTGGAGCCCCTCTGCTCTGGAGCCAGGCTGGGAGAGCTGAGGGTGATCACCTGGAGAGGAGAAACTCCAAAAAGACCTCAGAGCCCCTTCCAGGACCTAAAGGGGCTCCAGGAGAGCTGGAGAGGGACTGGGGACAAGGGATGGAGGGACAGGACACAGGGAATGGCTTCCCACTGCCAGAGGGCAGGGATGGATGGAATATTGGGAATTAGGAATTGTTCCCTGGCAGGGTGGGCAGGCCCTGGCACAGGGTGCCCAGAGCAGCTGTGGCTGCCCCCGGATCCCTGGCAGTGCCCAAGGCCAGGCTGGACAGGGCTGGGAGCAGACTGGGAGAGTGGGAGGTGTCCCTCCCATGACAGGGATTGGGACTGCATGGGCTTTAAGGTCCTTGCACCCAAAGCATTCCATGGTCTTTGTGCTGCTCTGGTGAGTCCCTACTCCCATTCAAACACTGGGAACTGGCCAAGCCACCCTCACCATGACATACAAACAAAGAACATTATAAGGACACCAATGTTGAAAAGGAGGAGAAACTACAGAGTGCATAAAACATGGGAATTTTTGCTTCTTGACACAGTCAATACACTGAAATACGACATCAGGAGGCACAGGGGACTGGAAACCATCAGAACTTAAACTGGCTAAAAATCTCTTGTTTTCTCATGACATTTGAGAGAAACCATGGGGACAGTTTCCTCAGGACACATGGGAGTTAGAGCTGTGTCACTGCCTTCTCCAGAGAGTTCCTCCTTTTCCTTACAGTCACTCCATCACTGTCACCCGCTGACCCTTCATTACTTTCTCCCAGTGCACCAGCTTCTCTGCTGACCAACACACTTCATAGTCTGTCCAAACCCATGGGAGGAAGAAAAAGCCTTGTACAGGCTGTATAAAAGGACATTTACTCTGTACTACATTGTGTCCTCTTTTCTATGCTAGTCTAAATACAAGTGCTGTTTTCACTGCCAATCGTTGTTTGCTTGTGCTGTTTCCACTGGCTAAAACCAGCATTTTTCCAGCTCGTGTTGCCCTCCAGGAAAAACCACACATTCATACCTTTCTTGCATTTAGCACAGGACAACAAAACTGGTTCCCAGGAATAAGGATGGCTTCCTCAAAAGAAAACATTTGCTGTCAGCTGAGGTTTGACCTCTAATGGCTAATTTGGCATCATCATTTTGAGCACTGGAATACATAACACTGTGAAAAATTAACAGCTTCCCCCCCTCCCTGCTGAAGTTTAATTTCCGCCTGCAGCTTTGCAAGTGAAAATAAAAGAAATGAAATAAATACCCAAACCGAAACCTTGGGTACAGTCTCTCACATACATCCACAAAGAGAACCTCAAGACAAAGATCTGTAAGGGAAATTTCACTGGAAACCGAGCTTTTGCAGACACTGAGAAAGAAAGTCTGCAACATGAGACCGTCCTCCTTGAAGAAACACAGCTGATCCCAGCTCCGACTGCCACTGGGCTGTGTAAAACATAAACTTCACGCTAACCCTATGAAAATAGTCAACATGAGAGAGAGACAACAGTCTGCTCCGAGTTGCTGAAAGGGGAAAAAAACCTCTCAGGCTGTCATTCTCCCCTTGCTGTGACCTTCATGCTCCACTGAATTTCTGAAGATACTGAAATCTTGGCAGGGAAGTGTACAGTCTGTGGGAACCAGGCAGCGACGGCTGGGCTCGCTGCTGAGAATTAGGCCCAGTCGAGCCCTTTTTTGGGGGACTCTGAGTTTTATGTGGCCAACAGCACAGGGCTAAGCCAACTCCAGGCTGGGAATTTTACAGAATTGGTGCTGTGTGCACTCACGTATCATGTTGCAAAGCCATCACGGACAGAGTGCTGCCCTCCTGCCTGGCAACCACAAGCTGGGGTTTGCTCAGTATCTACAGGAATCTCCAGTACCTAAAGGGGTTCCAGGAGAGCTGGAGAAGGACCTGGGACAAGGAACTGGAGTAACAGGATACAGGGAATGGCTTCCCACTGCCAGAGGGCAGGGAGAGATGGGATATTGGGAAAAAATTCTTCCTTGTGTGTGGGAAGGCCCTGGCACAGGTGGCCCTGGCACAAAATGGGCTGCCCCTGGATCCCTGAAAGTGTCCAAGGCCAGGCTGGATGAGGCTTGGAGCACCCTGACATAGTGGAAGGTGTCCCATGGCAGGGGGGCTGGAACTAAATGAGCTTTAAGATCCCTTCTGACCCAAAGCATTCCCTGATCTTTGTGGTGCTTCGGGGTGTCTCCACCCCTTGCAAGTAACAGTGACCACTCACTATGAACTCTCACTATCATTTATAAACCATTGGAGGTTAGCAAATAAAAATCTTAACCAGAGACTGAAAAGAAGCGGAATTTGCCATGACAAATGATCCCAGAGTCTGATGGTATTTAATGACTGCCGTGTAGAGCCACTCCACACAAAGAGCTGGTCCCTCTCAGCGGGGCGCGGTGCCAGGGCAAGGAGCACTCGCCACTCAGCCAGCCCTGGACAAGTACCTCTGGAGGGCAATTTGCTCCCTCAACAGTGTCTGTCGAGGCAGAATAATACCAGCTGTGCTTCCTGGCTGGAGCCTCTGCAGCACAGGCTGCAGATTACATCGGAATTGCCAAGCCCAGGATAAACAAAAAGATTAAGAGGGCCTCACCCCTTGTGTTGAACAATCACACTCTGAAGCAAGAAATCACAGCCCACATCGTGGGCAGGCACTGGGCTGAGCCCGGGTTTGGGTGACTGGGGAGGAGTAAGCAGCTCACTCACACATCTGGGGAAACCACAGATGCTCTTAATCACAGGTTTTCCTGACCTGTAGGCGCTGACAAATTGCATCCTATGGATGAACCTTTTATTAAACCACAGAGGGTTTCCAAATGATATTCTCTTTCTCAGCATTCCCAAGTCATTGAAATCCAGCACACGTGACCTTCTAAATTCTTCATTTAGAGGGTGACACAGCACTTTTGAAAGAGATTTCAGGGCTGAAAGGAAGTAAATGGGGACATGATGTTGCATCAGTGGAGGGCAGCTCAAAAGCCGAACCAGGGGCTACGAGAACTGACATTTTTGAATTCTTTGATGATGTCTCAGCCCCACTGGAGCTGAAGATGATTTTTGTCCTGAGTGACTCCCAAGGCCAACCCCTTGCTGTCTGCTGGGGAAGAAACATCTCATGAAATATGTAGCCTTTAAATCTTACTGTTTTTTCTCTGCGCATGGAGAAGGACGGCTGGTATTTTAAAATGAAGGAAATGACTGTTGCTCAGGCCAGGAAAGGTGACCACAAAGCAAAATTGCCCTGGTTCCACTTCCATGCCATGCTGGAGCAGGAGATAGCTGCTCAGCTCACAACTGAGTGAGAAAGACGATGCCTGGCAGTTCTCATCATCGTCTGGACCGACAGAGCAACCCACATAAAAGGAAGAAAAAAGCCTGCTGATCAGATTGGTGTGACAGAGGCTCATGAGAGACTTGCACATTTTCAATCTAAATGACAGCTTGAGGGATCTATATTACTAATTATCAACTAATATTGCCCGAGTTCCCAGGCTGGCTTCAAAGGTTCTCGCAAAGTGCCCCAAGTACAGGGTTTCCATCTCATCATAAGGCTTTTTACTTTGTCCCTGCTAAATGGATTGCTCCATCCTGGGCTCCCTCTGCGTAAGTTAGCTTGCACATGATGAGCTTTGCAGCAATGAAATTCGTTACCTTAACCACAAAAAACCAGAAACATTTGCTACAACTGTTAGAATGCTTTTGCACCTAATTTAAAAAAAAAAAAAGGTGGTTTCCTCTCTTCCTCCCCGCCTACTCCTAATCCCATGCTAACACCTTTGTAAAAGCTGGGGTGAGTAGTTTGGAAACTGAAAGGGGGGGGGGGCACAAAAAAATACAAAAATATATCAGATCTCCAGACAATGAAATTGAGCAGCTATCTCTCATATCCTGCAGTGCTCAGGCTGAGGTCATAAGTTAAACAGGACATCAGAATAGTTGATGTAATTTGCTTATTTAGGATCAGAGCATTCAGTGACGTGCAAGAGACAACCTATTTGAAAGTGCAGATAATCCCCCTGTCAATGTGGGGCTGTTCAGATGCACAAACTGCAGCTGGAGCCTGGGATTTTTTTTCCCCCACACATTTATTTTTGCAGGGGATATAATTGCAATCATTTTTCCTTGCAGGAAAGCCTTGAAACCTCACCTGGGATCAGCCTCCTGTTGTGTAAGGTATTGTTCAAGCGGGGTCCCTGCCCCAGCCAGCTTAAAGGCTAAAGGGTCAAGTCAAACAGAGGGTGGGAAAGGAAGGAGAGGCCTGGGGGAGGTGGGGGTGGCACAGAGGCTCTGCAGGACCCGCGTCCCCCAGCCTGCTCCCCCCCATACTCGAGCAAAGCCTCAGACCCAAAACTGAGCTGAGCAGCAGCTACACTTTTCAGTAAAGACCAGCACAGCTTTTCTGCAGATGGACAGGCCCTCCTGGCTCCAAACCCAGCTGCAGAGCCTCACACCAGAGAGTGTTTTACAGCAGTTAGAAACCTTTAACCACGAGGTTCTTCCAGATTCCAGGAGGAATTTCTTGGTGAGCCCAAATAACGCTGAACACAGTTGTCCCTTCAAGCCATAGTGACAAACCCTTGTGATATAAAGATGTAAAGCTAACAACTTGCAGTGTTTATCTCCTCAGTTTATCACCATCCAAGCTGGGATTCCTCCCTGTCAGCAGCACTGCTCACTCCAAGCCTGCCAGCCCTGTGCCTCCACTGATCTGCTTGCACACCAGTGTTCTTTCACTGACACAAGTTGGCTGGGCGAGACACCTCAGCCATGGGAAGTGAAACGTCCTGGGCCCTTGGGCTCACCAAGCAGCCAGCGACAAGGCCCTGGCACAGTGGGAAGTTCAGAGGTGTGGCCCACACCTGCTTTGGGTAGACCTTCAACCACATGGCATGGAAAAGCAAGATGGCAAAAGTCACACCAGTCATTCAGGTAATGGATCCTGCCAAAACATGGCTGTTCTCAAGAGACAATTCATTCTCCTTTAAGAGACTGGAATGACATGGAGACAAGGAGTTCATGTTCTCCTGCTGTTCCACCAGGCCATACCCAAGTGTCACAGCAGGATGTCCCAAACAGGGACAGCACCAGGAAGGGTGGGAGACAATCACTGCTGGCCTGGGAGAAGAGCTGAATTTCACCCCACTATGAAATGACCCCGCTGTCAGCTGTCTTTGCCCATGGACTGGAGTCCATGCCTTCTTCAGCAGGTTTGGGTGGTTTTTCCTTCTTTAACTGCTGGTTCTGTGTTAGAATCTACTCCAAGCTGTGGAGAGCAGAGCATCACTGATCTCCTGGGTGAGTTGCACTGTGAGCTGACATTTAAGGCAGCCCACAACAGCCTCCAACAACTCCAGACATCTTCCTGACTACTGTAAGGGTTCAGCATGTTGAATTGATCATGTCTGAACACCCCAAACATTATTTCACACTGTCCCTTCCTGAAGGAAGTATTTCAGCTGTCTGAAAAGAAGAAAAATACAAGATACTCAAATGTGTACCGAGGTGACAGGTACATGACATTTGCATTTCAAATACAAGGAATGGGCTTGTAACATTTTAAGACTATGAAATGTAGAATTTCTATAGGGGTTTTTTGCATGTCACCAAAAATTAATCTTATTTTCACTCAGCCCCACTAAAATGTTCCTCACCAAAGGCACCACCAGGCCCACCTACAGCTACTCTGCAGGGGTGGCTTCACCAGGATCATCACCAAGTCCTTACAATGCGGCACTTGAGGAACACATGGAATGAAAAGGTCATTCCTGCACCATCACTGACACTTTCGGCAGCAGTCCCTGCTCCTGAAGCCTTTAACTGGAGCAATCAAGCTAAAGCCCAGCACAAGCGGGAGCAGAAATGCTGAGCAGCCCCTGGATGACACTCCCTAAGCACTTGCTGCTCTAGGTCAGACAGAGGTAGCCAGTGCTGGCCATTGTTTTAACAGAAGCAGTATTTTGGCAGGGTTGCAAAGCAAGCCCATTCTTTACATCTGGAAAAGAGAGCTCGTCCATCCCTGCTGAGGGAGGTGACAGAGGAAACGTATTTTCCAGCAGTCTTGGGTACAACATTGAATTGAGACCTATTTTTACCATGTGCTCTGCACTACACGCATTGTTATGACAACATTTGCTGCCATATTCACTCCAGTCATTTACAGAACAGAACCCAGGAGACAAAACAAGCCCCTGCTCCATGAGACAGAGGGAGCAGGCACGATGCCACATTGCTTCCTGTGACATGCAGCCAGGGCTGATGACACAGATAACCCATCCCTGCTTGTAGGTCAGGCCCAGCTCCGTGCAGGAGAGGGAGGAGAGGGGCCCAGCTCATGGGTCAGTACTGCCCATCCTCCTGCCTCGCACAGACACAGCAGTACTCGGCTCTTTCTGGAGCTCTGCTTGTGTGCCCACCATGCTCACCCACTGTAGGGGCAGCCAAAACTCTCTGTCACCCCTCAGCAAAGTGCTCTGCAAGGAGCAGTCTGGGAGCCACAAGGTCTGTGACCCAGCACCGGAGCAGCACAGACAGGCTGGCAAGCACAGCTCAGCAGTTTCAGGATCCAGCCTCCATCCTAATTAAGCCCAATTAGGTTTACAAAGAATGAGAATGTTTTAGGAAGGACGTATAAAAGAACTGCTGAGGTCTCTGTAGGCCATGTAGGCCCAGAGCATGCTCCTGAAGGCAGAAATTGCCTCTGTTGATGTGGGCTGTCAGTTTTCCAGAGTGCTGGAGGATGATCCTGCTGCCTGTGCACACAACCCTGGGAAGTGCAGTTGGGAGAGCTGGGATTCTCCCCCAGAGGATCAGCAGCACATCAGCCAAACCTGTGCTGTCTGCAGAGACAGCTGAGCAAAATCCACTCCAAAATGCCAAGGCCTTAAATGAAGGTAAATATGATTCAGAACAGGGAGAGGTTGGACAAATCAGCATCTTCCCATGCTGAGGGGTATAAAACATGCAGCTGTTCCACCACCACAATTTACAGGGAAGGCATTTCTTCTGGAAGTAAGAGAACACTTAGTATATATTCCTAGCCAGATTGATTACCCCTATTTATATTGTAAACTAAGACAGCATGTACTAAGCCCATAGAGTTAACCAGTTCCAGACCCCAGATCCTGGGTGAGGGGTCAGTTTTCCATTGTCTGCTGCACAGTCTCATGCATTTATTAGAGAGCACTGAGTTTCCTGCAGCATGGTTTTGTTTGTGTGTGTGTGTGTGTGTGTGTGTGTGTGTGTGTGTGTGTGCTTATTTTTGCGGTATTTCAACAACCATCAGGAGGAACACTACTATTTTATGGGATGTCAAGGAACTGGAGAATCCATGAGGTTTTTTAAAGGTTTGTTTAAAACAGCCAAGAAGCCAGCGTGCCACTGTAAATATATGTAATAATATATAATATATAAATAATATAACAACTGCAATCTGTTCTGGGACAATAAAACCACAGGACTGAAGGCAGTATCCCGTAGCTGAATATATCCATTTATCCTGCAGTAAGATGAACCCCTGTTCTGTGGATCTGACCTGCAGGGAGTTTCATCAGTCTCCTCTCACAGCCAACCTGCCCAGCTGGACAACTCTTATTTGCTTTCTAAGTTACAGATCCAGTTTCAACATCTGACAGCAGATATAAACAGAGGTTCAGGACACACTCTCTGGTGTGTCTGCTCCTACGCTACTTGTGCAATTCCACTGGGCCAGGAGACCCCAGATCTCCACCATGAGGCACTGAGCCAGACTCATTGGCTTGCTTATCCCTAAGAAAAAGCTGATTTTCTAACCAACTTGCTTCTTTTTCTCTCTATAGACACTGATAAGGTGAGAGATGTTGAAGTTCCGTGTTGGTTTTATAATGCAGTTTGGGAAGGGATAGGTTTCAGCGTGTTGCTGTAACAAATACAATAGTGAAATTGGAAGAGATGGTGATTTGAGCTAACACAATTAAAATTTAGTCTTAACAGCAATCCACAGATATCCTGTGCCAAACACAATCTGGAGCCATCAACTAGCATGGACATGAATTAACCTAATAACTTCTGAAAAAAAAAAAAGAAGTCCTATGAAAAAATCCTCCTATTAAAGTAATTAAGTGTTAACAGAATCACAGAGCGATAATTAAACATGGTTTATAATTAAAACAGCATGTGTCCTAGACAGAGAACACAGCAACAAAGAGAGTCCAACCATGACAGCTGATGCCAAAACACCGGCCAAGTAGCAAAAATCAGAAAAACAGGCGAGTTTCTAGCAAAGCTGCAGATGCAGAGCCTCTGATCCTCTGACTGAGCCCTCAGCACTGTGACGGATGTGACTGCACTCAGAACTCCTCACGGCTTTGCCAGGTGCTGCCAAAGTTCAAGCAGAACTCTTGGGAACCAAGAAGACACCAAGTGCAAGGCCCAGGACACCGAGGCAGCGCAGGGAGTGGTGAGCGAGCAGGAGCCGGGGCTGGAGCCAGCCTCGTCCTACCTGGCAGCGGCTGAAGATGTCACCCGGGGACACCTGCACGTTGAAGTGCTTCAGCACCTGCAGCGCTTGTTCCTTCGCCTTCTGGGAGCAGTTCACAGAGAAACACCTTCCTTCTCCCACCTGGGAGCGCAGCTGCAAACCAGAGACACCAGTGAGACCGAGTGTCAGGGCACCTGGGGCTGTTCTGGTGCTCTTGGCTTGGTTTGAATTCTGAATAATGCTTAGAGTTAGTGTGTGTTTACAGTCTGAATTCTGGTCTGAGCACCGTGATTGGTAACCTAACAGCCACTGCTGCAAGAGCTCTGACTCCTGAAGAATTGTGTGATTGTATGTGTATGAAACATGATTTAGGCTGGAGAAAGGGAGGCTCAGGGGGACCTTCTCACTCTCTACAACTCCCTGACAGGAAGGTCCAGCCAGGGGGGGTGGCCTCTTCTCCCAGCTAACAAGTGACAGAACAAGAGGAAATGGCCTCAAGAGGCTCCAAGGGAGGTTTAGATTGGATTTCAGGGAACATTTCTTCACAGAAAGGTGGTCAGGAATTGGAATGAGTTGTCTGGGGAGGTGTTGGAGTCATCTTTGGAAGCGTTCAAGAGTCATCTGGATGTGGCACTTGGAGACATGGTTTAGTGGGGACCATGGTGGTGATGCTGGGTTAACAGCTGGACTTGATCATCCTAAAGGTCTTTTCCAACCTTAACAATTCCATTATTCTATTCTATAAAATATACTCAAGTCCTGTCAACTCACATTTTGGTGAGGTGGTGCTGACAGGGGCAGCAAAAGGAAACTGACCTCAATCCCAGCTTTCTGAGGAAACTTGGCCAGATCCCACAGAGTGCGCCAAAGCACAGTGATGGAAACAATGTCCAGTGACCACTTCAAGCCCTCTGATTCACACAAACGTTTCACCTGGTGTTCCCTGGTGGCCAAGAAATTTGAAGGGGTTGATGTGGGCAGTCCCTCAATGTTTGTTCCACAGTCTGTAGAGAAGTGCATCTGTGAATGAGCACTGGAAGTCCCAGATACATCTTCATGACCATGCTAAGGACTCACAGGAGTGGGATCAGCTACACACAAGTAAAGGAGCCTGGCAGAGCCATCCTATCCTTGTGGAGGGCATCCAAAGGCAAGGGAACTGAGGGAATCAGAGTATTTCCCAGGAGTATTGTACCCTGGAAGCAGTTATTTTCCTTTTGCAATTCCTACACAGTACTTTGAAATTAGAGCTCTGCCAAACAAGAGGATTCTGGATTCCCTATTCCACCAGCTGTAGGCTCAAGGAACCTGCAGGGTGGCTGCACCTGCCTCATAGTGTCCTATTATAGGGAGGAGTTTTATTCCACACTCTGATTTTCCATAGGAAATCAGCAACCCCTACTCTGCAAATATTCTGACTGGCTGCCTGAGTAGCTGGGAGATTTTATGCTGACAGTTTGTGACAAAGAAATCCTGCACCCTAGTTCATGTGAACAGAACTCTGGCTCATGCAGAACAGTTTCACTCTTCCAAATGGATTTTTAGCCACTAAAAAATTGCATAGGACCTGCAACAGGACATCACAGCTCTCCAAGCACTGACTTGGCAGGCTCAGCAGTGCATTTTGAAGCATGTCTGTGAACAGCTCTGAACAGCTGGTGCTGAGGGCAAGATTGGCCTTTGCTTTGGCTTTTCTGTATAGCAACACAAAGCCTCTCCAACTTCCACCAGACCCATTCTTGGGGCCTTCCAATCTCCCCCTTCCAAGCCTGAAGAAATGTCCCTGAGGGCTGAAACTCTCTCAGTGTGGAGCCAGCCAGCAAGCAAGAATCTCTGGGATAAAAAGCACAGAAATTGAGCTGCCTTTCACCTGCCAGTGAGGCCAGACAGAAACACACTGTTCTGGATTGTTTGGCTTGACTTCCACCCCCACCCCCAATGGCAAGCAATTGCTCTCCCCACCAATACAGGACTGAATATAAGTATAAAAAAATATTTTGCCCCAAGCCTTGGTGGCTGAGAACAGCAAACCTCTGAAGACCCTAAATGTAGCTTTTAGTGGAGAAAACATGAAAAATCCAAGCCAGCTGTTGCATTCACATCTGACTTTTCCTCTTGTCTCCCCTGGACACCCCAGACCATGCAAGGATCAGTGCCAGAAACATGCCAGCAGCTTGGAACACTCACAGTCTGATATGGGAGTCCAGAGGTCAAAATGACTCTTCCTTCCTGTCGGGCAATCTGGAAAAAACAGTAAAAATCCAAATGAACAGGGGCTGAAGTTACACTGAGGTCAGGCTTGCAGTCACAGAAGAGAGGAGGTGAACTGGAGATATCGAGTGTTTCTCTCAGTGTCAGTCCACACCTGGCCAAGAGTTCCTGACAGCAACAGCAGCTCCAAGGTATGGCTCACCCCTTGTCCCCTCCCTGCCAATCCCTGCCTCATCTCCCATGTGCTGGAACAAGCTGCTGGTGTATCTGTACCACAGATGGCCCAGGGAACCATTCCACCTTGAAACAATCCTATACAAAAACAATCTTTTAATTTTTTCCCTTAACCCAGACTATTTCTATTTCCCCAGTCTGGGTCACAAAGAAGGAAACAGTTCTACTGCACAGGGGGAAAAGGAGAAAAAACCTAAGCAGGTAATTCTAGAAAAAAAAAATGTACCGTGAAATGTGTCTGCAAACTTCATACCTTTAACAAAACTACTCCTTAGAGAAGGAGGATGTTATTGTCCTGGCAACCCAACACACAGGAATTCTGCACCTTTCCAGGCTGCAGGGAACATGTCCCAAAGAGTTTATCACCTCCCGACTTGGAATCCTGAACTTTTGTCAGAGTCCTTCAAGTGGAAGGTCTGTGCTGAGTTCCCAGGGAGTCATCAGTGCCCTGCAGACCTTCCCCCGAGCTCGGGGACACTGCACAGGGGGCGCTGCCAGAGGGAGGCACTAACTCTGGAGCTGCAGGGGTGGAAGTGTGACTGACCTTCCTTCACATGACCGAATGACGCCCCTCCCTGCCACCCCTCACCCTCTGGAGGAGGGACAGAGACTCATGGCTGCAGCAATAGGAGGATTCACAAGGATTCCCATGTGAACCAGGACTCAGCTCTGATCTTGCTGACAAGAGATCAGTGCTTTGAAGTAGGCACAAGGTTATTTCGCTTCTCTGGCTTGGATTCTGTTAGAAGCCCTCATGTTTTTCACTGACTCCAGATGTGTGTCATGGAGGTCTCTCATCTGGTTCAGAGTGCAGCAGCTCTGTCTGGATCCCTCTCTACCCTTGGCAGGAAGACACATTTGGGACCAGAGTCCTGCTGCACTTCCCAGAGAGACACCAGCGAGCACAGCCAGGGAACACCAGACAAACCAACCACAACTTTTAAGCTCTGTCTTGGGTAGTCATTCTCTTAAGACTCACTGAACCTATGGCAACAGGAAGCACGGGGGAGAAGGCTCTGAAGGCCCTGTGCAGGCAGCTAAACAACCTGGTTTTTCCCTTTTTTCCTCTTCCTGAGCTTTCAGGTATCTGCTTCCCTCCTTTAGTTGTGAAGTCACTCTTTGGCTGAATGTTCTGCACTGAGAAAGTGATTGGCAACAACTTCTAAAACATCTTTCTACAGGCAAAATTACTGGATTTCTTTCAAAATCAACCCTCTCTCACTCAATAAAGGAAAAAAACCTCTAAGAGCCTTGAACGGGCAGCACAGACACCCCATGCAGTCCTGTGGTGGCTGAGCAGCCACCACAGCACCCTTGTGGCACGGTAGTGAGGGAGGTCTGGTAAGGCAACAGCAAAAGGTCACCACAGGGATTTGCCAGAAAGGGAGAAGGGATGTGAAATTCCTCCAGACCCATGTTTGCTTCAGGGTAAGTCTGAGGATTTCACAGCTGGAACACTCCATTCTGACTTTCTGCATCCAGGGTTAATTAGTTCAAGCTTGATAAATCCCCTTATCTAAATGGCTCTGCAGAGACAGGCAAAGAACATCAAATAAAAAGGAGAAAAGCAATAACTCTTCCAACATGTTTTTCTGCCTCTGGAACAACGACTGGGAGAAGCACACAGAGCCAGAAAAGCCATGTGATAGCACACATCTGACTGAGACCTCAGAGGGTATGTGCTGGAGAAAAGGGCACAATTCCTTCTTTTTCTGCAAAAGCAGCAAGGGAAGGCAGCACTGGGACCATGGCGGGGATGTGGGGTCAGGGATGCAAATGAGAGGAAAAGAACACCCAGGGCAGCATTTTGGCATGGGTGTCAGGGACCTGTGCTCTAGCCCAAGTGCTTCAGAGAGGGCATTGGCCTCAGTTTCACAATCTATTACAAAGATAATATCAACTTCCTCTGGAAAAGGCTCAGGCCTTCTGGATAGAAAGCACTCCCTAATCTGTTGGTATTACTGATTATCCCTTAACGTGTCTGTCTGTTCAGCCAACTTCCATCCTGCAGAAATGAATGAACCCACAGGAATTACTGTCAGAGAGACCTGGAAGGGCAACGACTCAGGAGAGAGGGCAGAGAGAGACCCTTTGTTTCCAAGCCAGCACGAGCAGCAGGATGATTCGTGACAATCTAAAGCGTCCTGAACCAAGGCCAAAGGAGGTTCCAAAAAACAGCAGCACAAGGCTGTGGATTTGTAAGTTAAACTTTGCCAAGTCTGTGTCAGACACATGTTGGGCAATGCCACATGTCCTTGGAGAGCCAAACTGCAGTAGAGGAAAAGCTGTGTTCCCCTTGCAGTGATCCTGAGCCTGGGCCAGCAAGGCCCCGCTTCAGACCAAAAGGGAGAGGACAGAAAGTGTCTGCCCCAGGATATGTGCTGGGAAAGCACCCAGACAAGGATCTGCTAGAGAAGGGGATCACAAAACCCAGTCCAAACCCAGAGGCCCTCCCTGTAATCCCAGGTTCTTTTAAAAGAGACAGTAAACCAAGAGCTTAACAGCTCTGAGCACACTCAGTCCAGCTCTCCCAGTATTGCAACCCTAATCTTCTCTTCAGCATTCCTGAAAAGTATAAATTGCACAGAGTTATCACATGGTTTTGTAACATGGCCTTAAATGTCACACCAAAACCATCCACCCAGTTTTCTCTGTGCAGATCCATTTGTATCAAGGTCTCCAATGAAAGACCTTATCCTCCTGCTGACCCAACATCAAAAGCCAAGTCTTGATCTTAAAAGCAACACAGCTCTTCATCTGCCCTCTCTGAATTTAGCTTCCCACCAGACTAAAAAGACCAGCAAACCTGGAGAATGTCGTCTACATCAAAAATATGGAAAAAGCCAGTCAAAGCTGTGACAAGATCCAAGATTAGATTCCCCCATTAGGTGAAGATCTGCTCACTGCAGGATTAAAATCCCTTTTGTGTCACCTGGCTCCAAATTAGTCTAGGGCAATTTAGATCTGGGTGCACAATGCTCTATCTGGCTCCTGAGATCCATCCAGCCTGGCCCTTCTCTGCAACTCGCTGGTTCACCTGGAGCTTTGGAGGATAGGTGTAACCTTGCAAGGGAATCTTCCACAACACAGGAGCCTCAGGAAGCCAGTTTTACCTGCCTTCTGGTTATTAGCATACTTCAAAAGATACCAGGTTTGCCTTAGCATCAGATTATCCTTAGAGATGAGGATGATTTTGAAGACCAAGAGCAAAGTCCATTAAAAAAATAAAGTAAACCAACCCAGAACACAACTGAAGCAGCTTTGAGATTCCACTGAGTCTCTTATTAAAAACCTAAGAGACTATGAACATTTTCTTAAAACCTTTTGCTCTGCCCCCAAAGTACAACATTGCAGGAGCTACTGTAGTCACTCAGGCTGCTGGATAATCCTGTAAGGTTGGTGTGAGAAGGATCCCACTGCTTTGCCTGATTCTCCAAAATTGCAGAGAAAATAGGAGCATCCACTTTTCCATCTTCTTCCAATTATCTGGAAAACCCAAAAGATAGGTTTAAGATTCTCTGCAAAGAGAAGTTTGCAGAAGACAAGATGGAATCATGGAATAGTTTAGTTTAGAAGGGATCTTGAAAAGGTAATCTTGTCCCAACTGCCCGGCAGTGAGCAGGGACATCTTCAACTGGGTCAGGCTGCTCAGAGCCTCCATCCAACCTGACCAGGAATTTTCCAGGAGTGGGGCATGAAAGACCTGGGTAGGAACACAACAGGCACAGGGCATAATTTTAAGTAAATAAACTTGTATTAATTGCAAATAAAATGTTGCTTGTAGGAGTAAGTGCAAAGGCAAAGGGTGGATCACCCAAAACTGGCACCTGCACACTCAGAACCTGCTGCATCCCAGAGATGGAATATCCACATTCTTTACCCCATGGATTGCCTGGAACTGGAGTCAGAGTCCCTAGGGAGGAATGGCTGGATGCACACAGCCCTTTTTCAGAGGCCACACAGCAGAGAGCCAGGCTTGGGCCAGCCTGGGCCACTGTGAAGCCCTGCAAAGGCCCTGCCTGAGGGGCAGTGAGCAGTGCTGCCAGGCAAAGACTGCTGGGGACAGCACATGGTGGGTCCCACCAGCTCTCAGTGCACAGGCTGCAAAAATTCTCAGATAAAGGAGCTTGTCCAGCACATCTGGAACTAATTCCAGCCCCAGCTGCAGACCTGCTGTGCCACATAGGTGTGTGCAGGTGCTACAGCAGGTAGGACAGCAGGGTAATATGGGAAAAACAGCATGGCCACCCCACTGAGTGAGAGGGCTTAATAAAACGACCCCCACTGCATCTGTAAGGACAGCCTGTGAGTTCTTTGCCTTTCACATGAGGACAGATTAAACCAGAGACATTTTCAGTATGAATTTCTACTGTTTTTTCATTTTTAAAGATTTTCTGTATCTGCACTTATGTCAGGCAACTTTAATCAGTCACTTCTCTGGTCAAGTCCTAATTAAATGGCATCATTAAATCAGAGACTGCAAGCTGGTAGCATCTCACAGCACATAAACAGAACCACAGAATCACAGAATCATTAAGGCTGGGAAAGACCTCCCAGGTCATCAAGTCCAACCACAAACCCAGTACTGCTAACTCCACCACTAAATCTGGTCAGTCAGAGAGGATCCAGTGGATTGTGGTGCCAGAGGTCCTGCTCTCACACCTCTCCAGATCTGGCATGACAAACTCACCATGACAAGTCCAAGATAAAATATTTAGTCAATAACAGCAACACAACACAAAGCATAACACAGGACAAGAGTTTCACATCCATGGGAATGGGGGTTGCCAAAACAATTCCTGTACCACATGCTAGCCTAAACAAAACAAATAACAAACAAGCAAACAAACAAAAATTATAAATCCATAACTACCCAAGCACAGCTGAGGAAGTTCTCAGGATTTTAAGCTTGATCCCAAATAACAGAGGGTGAAGGACCAGACCCATCTGCCCACCAATACTTGAAGCCACTTTAACAAAGAAAAGGAATGAGAACAATAAGGAACAAATGCCAGGTGCTGCAGGAGTTCTTGGCACAAGGAGAAGTGTAGTATGACTGATAAATCATTTGAGTGAAAAGACTTTAATAAAGAGCAAACACTAATGCTGTACACTCTTAGGTGTCCCTAGTGACACCAGTTTGAGACTGTGCTGGGACAACACCCAAACAATCTGTCTTGTACTCAGTGACCAGGATCCAAACCCTCTGCTGGCCTTTGCAATAACATTCCCAAGTTTTTGGGCGTAGGGTGGTAAACATTCAACTTTGATTCAATCAGGACCAGCCAGATATCAAACAGGGTAGGAGGAGTCTATTTTTATCTTTGATTATCCAAGCCCAGATCAAAGGCTCTGCAATACAGTAACACTCCAAGGGCTTTTGATAGTGAAAGGATGTTTGTCCGGTCACCATAGAGAAAGCAATGTCAAACATCCTGTCCGTGGCACGATAAGGGATGGGGATGAGAAGTGGAGACAGAGCTCTGGGGGGAGGCACTGAGAACTGGTTTGTTTAAATAACTTGTGCAAGTTTGGCAGGGAGGAGATATTAATTATTTCTGCAGAAGTTAGAGCCTGCCCCGGATTCTGGCCAAGCAGACATCTGAAGAGGAAACATCCTGCACACCAGGCTGGGTGATCCATGCACATTTGATAGCACACACTGTGTGGCCTGGATATCTCTCTTGACTCCCTCGAAGGCAGGGAGGTCCTCTGGGAGACCTGGACAAATAAGAAAGCTGGGCAATCACCAACCAGATGAAGTTCAACAAGGGAAAGTGACAGATTCTGCACTTGGGATGGGGCAACCCTGGATATACAAACAGACTGGGGAATGAGATACTAAAGAGCAGCATCACAGGAGGGAACCTGGGGGTCCTGGCTGACAGAAAGTTGAATGTGAGTCAGCAGTGCCCTGGAGCCAGGAGGGACATTTGTGTCCTGGGGGCATCAGGCCCAGCATCATGTGCTGGTCAAGGGAGGGGATTGTCCCACTCTGCTCTGGGCTGGGGTGGCCTCACCTCGAGCCCTGATGGCAGTTTTGGGCACCACAAAGTAAGAAAGACATTAGGCCATTAGAGAATTTCCAAAGGAGGGCAACGAAGATGGTGAAGGGCCTTGAGGGGAAGCTGTAGGAGAAGTGGCTGAGACTTGGTCTGTTCAGCCTGGAGGAGACTGAGGGGAGACCTCATTGCAGCTGCAACTTCCTGGTGAAGGGAAAAGGAGGGGCAGACACTGATCTCTGCTCTCTGCGACCAGGGACAGAACCTGAGAGAATGGCATGAAATTGTGTCAGGGCAGGCTCAGGCTGGAGCTCAGGGCAAGGTTCTTCCCCCAGAGGGTGCTGGCACTGCCCAGGCTCCCCAGGGAATGGGCACGGCCCTGAGGCTGCCAGAGCTCCAGGAGCCTTTGGGCAGCGCTGCCAGGGATGCCCAGGCTGGGGCTGCTGGGGGGGCTGGGCAGGGACAGGGGCTGGGCTGGGGGATCCTGGTGGGTCCTTTCCAGCTCAGGGGATTCTGTGATTCTGTGATCTGCACTCCTGGGATAGCAGAAATGTGTCTGAAATGAAGCAGCATTTGTCTCTCATCCAGTAGGCAGAGGGGCAGAGTTATTATGGGAGCCCAGAGGGATACTCATGGTCCCCTCTTCCTTTCCCAAATACCACTGCAAGTTGTGGCTGATCACCTTTGAGTCACCTCACAAGGCCAGCCAGGAATGGCCATTGATTAAGGACATTCTCCCTTCTGTATTGAACAGCCATCTTTGGATTATGGTTCTGCTAAACTGAACTGGACACAAGGCAGACAAGTACCTTCCCTGTAAGCCCAAACTGGAGTGCATTAGAAATCTAAGTGAATGTTGGCTCCTTTCACTGACTGTTGTCTTGTTGCAAGCACACACACGTGACTCGGTCACGTCTTTGGGGGTTGGAGATGATCGTTAAGGCCCCTTCCAAGCCAAAGCAAACCATTCTGTGATTCTATGATCTTTACCCTCCCCTTGCCTTCTTCTCATAACTTGAGCTGCCCCAGCTGCCAATGACACAAACAGACACACATAAGAGTGAGACACACATAAGAGTGAGATCATAGCAGTCTCTGCTCCCCTCCTCTCTCCTGGAAGTGGAGAACCAAGGCTGCACACCACTGCAGGGACCAGTTGATTCCAGCTGCCAGTGCTTGGGATGACCCAAAGAGCTGGGAATCAGCACAGGGATGGAAGGAGGGACCCATGGGGCAGCTCCTGCAGCCTGAGCACCAGTGCAGCTTCCCAGTAAGCCCCATCGTGTCCCCATGGACATGGGAGCTGTGAACTCACCTCAGCAGCTTTCCTGTGGTCATCCTCATTGTCCAGCAGCCGGACATCCACGCCCAGGCAGCGCAGGTAGCGCCCCAGGCCCTGCAGCATGTTGTCACAGACCACACTGAACTCCTGGGGGGAGATAGGGGCAGGGGGGCGTGAGGGCTCCGTTCTGGGTCCTTGGAATTCCTAGAGAAAGGCAGGAGATCCATAAGGAGCAGAAGTCTGATTCCCAGTACATTTGTGTTTTTACTGCCTGTGTTAGTTCACCCACCATGGCACATCCAACTGCCTCCTTCCACCTGTGTCACCACCTCCCCATGCTCTGCAGCACCTCTAGATCCTGCTTCCCATCCTTTCCACACTGCCATCACCACCTAGGCAGGGGGCAGAACATGATGGGGCTAATTCTGAATTTGCCATTCTCTCATTGACCAGTTGGCCACCTGATCCAGGGACCTGCAGCCTTTCGCTGGAGAAGTGCCAACCTGGCCTCCAGTGCTCTGCACGACATTCATCGTCAAGAAGTCACAGAAACATGGCCAAGGCTGTTGTTCCCCTAAATTAGTCTGCAATTAATAAACACGTGCCAAAGCTATGATTTGGGACAGACAGAGGGAGAAACAGGTAGACAAAGCAACCACGTCAACTCTGTTATCTTTGGAAGGTTAAAAATAGGCAGTGCCTGAATTCTGTTTGTTTTATTTCAAATGTCTGCTGCTGGGGAGTTCCTGCACTTGGAGGACTTTGGCTTTGGGAGGCTCCCAGAAGTACAATAGCTAAATTCATGGAGAAGGGAAGTTATTAAGGAACTTCCAATGTCCAGCTTTTGATTCCAGGAACTTGAATCAGCTGGGTTGACTGAAGGACACTGCCAGCAGCTATGCAGGGAGCCAGCACTGCAAATCAGCTTTGCAGGAGCTGGCCCCAAGCTGGGAATGCTGTGGCACACCAGGCAGCTCCACCTGGGCTCTCCATGGGAACCAGCTCAGGTCCAGGAGCAACCCTGGTGTGATGCTGCAGTTTTCCCAGCAGCTGGTCCCTGCACCCAGAGCTCTGCAGCACTGGGCAGACTGGGATGTCACCAGTTCCTGCAGGACCCTGGTCAATGCAGCTGTGACACCAGAACATGGTGCCAAGGGATGGAGCTGCCCCCTGAAGCTGAGGCAGTTGGACATGCTACCCCTGGCTGCTGCTGCTGTTCAAACAGATGTGCAGGAGCTGCAGCTGGCTTCCAGACAGTGTTTATCCAGTGGCCAGCACTGTCATACGGAGCTTTTTTTCTCACATTTCAGGCCAGCAGAGAGCAAAAAGCTTATAAAGGAGAATAGAGTCATTAGCCCCACTTCAGACAAGGAAACAGTGGGAAAGAGAGCTTGGAGTCCTGCAGGATGCAGTCAGGACAAGTCTGCTTTTTTGGCGTCCCAGTCCAGGTTTTACCAACTGCCTCTCGGCTTATGAATCTGACTGTACAGAACACAAAGATGACCTGCAGGTTTCCAAGGTGACTGAAGCCTGGAGTGCTCACTTTTCCCACCTCTGCAGCAGCCACCAAGCTCTGCTGTAACACACAACATTCCCATAAATGCAATGCTCAGGGAGCAGCTCCGTGTTCTCCTGCCCGCTGAAGGCCAAGGGATGCTGCACATTTACACACAGGTGGACACAGTCAGCAGCATCTCAGCCCAGCCATGGAAAGGGGCACTGACTTCAAGAGCTCCACACACACCTGGTGTTCCTCAGGATACACAGATACACACGGTGGGTCTTCTCAGGCAATAACAAAATGGGATTTGGGCCAAGGTTTCCAAAGGTGTACAAACCACTGAATGGTTCCATTTTAAATGTAAAACGTTATTCCTGAGAGGGACCAGTCACATTTCAAGATACTTAAGCAGAGGTGCACAGCTCTGGTGGAATTTTAAGGCTCTGCCCCAAGACAAACTCCTGGGAGAGGCCTCTCATGGAATGTGGTGGTGGGTAGGGAGGCAGAGACAAGCCTTCAGCAGAAAGGCATTTTTGATGGATCATTTGCTTTGAACTTTGCAGACTTCTACTCCAGACACAATAAAGGAGATATTCCCAATGTGAAAGCAAGGTGTGGAAGCTCAGTAAAAAGGAAAAGTAAGGAAGTAAGAGTTTTGAAGCCTTGGCCACAGGATCCAAACCCAAAATGTGGAAGTAGCATTTCCACGAGCAAGGCTCACTAGGCTTAGCACAAAGATTGCACCTACACTGTGCAAAGAAAGTGAACCTCAAAGAGCAGGAAAAGCTAGACCCAGGCAGGCCAAGGAGAGAGCAGAGTGTCCTGGGAGGGAGGGGTGAGGAGGATGTTTGCTGCAAGAGTCCTGAGAACAGCCGTGCCCAGTGAATGGTGTGACTGAGAGCAGCAGTGTGTGATTTGCAGGGGTCTTGAGCAACAAGCAGCTCTTTGAAGATGTTTACAAACCTGTCCAGAAGGTGATGGTGCTTCTTGTTTATTCAGCTGCTTCTTTGCCCTGGGTTTTTTGCTCTGTTTTCCCACCAGACTCTCTGTCAGGTCTGAACCCAGACCAAAGCTCTCGGGGTCCTTGCAGAGCCTCTCATAGATCTCCAGCAAGCAGTAGGCATCTGAGGCTGCAGGGAAGAGAATGTGAGCCTCAGCTCATATGAGGCTCATTCAAAAGTAAACCAGAGGTTTTCCTAAGGCAAGGAAGAGCTCCCACCTTTGTAAAAGCCACTGTGAACAACTGTGAAACTGCAACTCCCTCAGGTCATACCCTCAAGCTGCAGGACTGACTCACTGAGCATCACAGCTGAACCCACAGTCACAGGGAGTCAAGGCAACAGCTCCTAAAGACAGGCTCTGCCATCTCCACTCTAACCCAATAACCCAATGTAAACTGCAGGGTGGCTCTTCCAACCACCACCAGGTAGCTCCAGCCAGCCCCCATTCCTCACCATTGTCCCCGAGCCTGCCCACAGCTCCTTATCACTCCTCTTGACACGAAAGGAACTTCCCTAGGAGATGCAATATCTGAGCAGGTACTGCCCGAGCTGTTTGCAATCACCTGCCCGCACTCACTGCCCTGTGCTGCTGCTCCCTGCAACGGCAACGGGAGAACTCTCCCAGCCAGTCTGACAAGTCCCAGTGATTAACTTTTGTGAGAACTGTGTCAGCTTCAAGGATAGTTGAATTTAACAAAGGGCTGGTTTGCATCAGCAGACTGTCCTTTGATGCACCAGGAAAAGATTTAGACCCAGACTTCTGACTCTGGGGTAATCAGCAATAAACTCTATGGGTCCCTCCATAGCCCTGAGTCTGTGCTGCAGTTTCTGACACATCTGCCCATTTCAAACCCGGCTCTAACAAGCACCTCACTGTGACAAATGAACATGGCATTTGTTTCCCAGGAAGGCTGTGAAATGAGGCAGAAGGAAGTGGACTTTCCTCCTTGCAGTTATTGAGAGGAGTTTCCACTGAGGTGATGTTTCATCAGACAAAATCTGCAAAGCACAGGAATTCCTTCCTAAGGGAAATAATGAATCACTGGACAGTTTAAACTTCAACCATTAAAGTCATGTCCTCAAAAGGACAAACAAAACATGTGCTGACTCCTTTGAACAGGAACTAATCTGCAAAGCCATTTTCTTCCTCTGCTATTTAACGACTTTCCTGGGGACAGAGCAGCCAAACACAGCCTGGCCTGGGCACCTGCAGCACCCAGCCAGGGCCAGACCTGCATAGAGGATCTGCTCCTCCCGGAGCGGCCTCTTCTCCCAGTTTGACAGCTGCTCTGTTTTATCCAGAGGCTTCCCCAGCACATGCTGCACCAGGAGGCTGAGTCCCTTCTCCGGCTGCCTGACCCCTCTCTCCTCGTGGCTGTGCTCCGGGGACAGTCCATCGACCTTCCGGCTGTCCTTCCCCCACTGCAGCTGATGGAAACAAAAAGATACAAACCACCTGGTTATGAAGCAGCTCCCAAACCACCTCCTGTTCCAGCTGCTGGGGCCAGGCACAGCCCTATGACATCCATCTCGTGCCTGGCATATTGAACCCCAGCCCTCAGACAAGGGCTGGGATGGCACGAGATAAACACGGCATTGGCCTATTTCTTTAACAAACACACTTGCTGGAGAGAAATCTCTTCCACAGCCAAGGAAGGGAAAAAAGGGCATTCTTGTACAGCCCTGCACCAGAGGCTCCTTAGGGGTCTGCAGGGTGCTCACCATGCTGGTTGCTGCTGGGCATCCACGCAATAAAGCACCAGCAGTGGCAGTTCAGCACCTTTCTCCTCCTAGTCCCAGTGGGAAAAGGCATTCCTGTGACACCCTGGGCAGCAGCCCTCTCTACAGCTGCCATTTCTCAGCTTAAACTGAGGCAATGACTGTTGGCAGCTATGTCAGCCATGCAGCACTTCCCAGGTTAAGCTATCAATCCCAAAGATCTGCTTCACCTCAACCCACAGGCTTAAAACCACTCTTACATTTTACCCATTAAAATGGTTGTGCTGAACATTTTTGTGGACTGCTGAAAGCTCCTGTGTGCAAATTCAGGGACAGCTGCGCTTCAGCTGACCAGAAATTCCTGTGCTGAACCCACCAGCAGCCCTCCTAGGAACATCAGAGTTCTGTACAAATCATTAACTCCACCATATCTGCTTCAATAATTCATGGCCTTGGAGTAGCAGAATTTCTACAAGAACCTCCTCTTCCTAAGTATAACTTGTGCTGAGAAACCTTGTCCTGGCTGAATGGAGCTTGGTCTCCAAGAGCTTTTCACAGCTTCTATAAAGGCTATGAAAAAGCTGTCAGTAACATAAGCTTTAACATTTTAGTTGATGAAAACAAAATACTTCTGTCTTCCTTTACAGAATCCCAACACCTCAAACCATCTGGAGGAAATGGTCTCTTTACTCATGCAGCCATCTCCCTGCCAATCCAGGATGCAAACAGACAGTGCTGTGGATTCAGGACAGTTATCCACCAGCTCATGCAGGAGACACCATTTCCCACATCTCCATGTGTTTATCCTTACTTGTTTGTCCACTGCAAGAAGATCCACCACACCTAGCATTTGCTTCTCCGTGTCTTTCAGAGCAGAACATGTGGCTGCGAGGCTGCTGAGGTCTCCAGACATCCCATAACCTGGAGACAAAAGAAGCCCAAATCACACAGGTAGGAAAACTCAAATCACACTTAATGCACCACAGCTTCTTCTAGTTCAGAATCAAAATGCTGACAAAATATTTATAAGCATTGGTGGAAGACTGTTCAAACAGGGAGCAAGACTGGGTCCTGTCTCTTCTGTTCCCAAGAGA
The DNA here is from genome assembly GCF_037042795.1 of Molothrus aeneus. Classification (NCBI taxonomy): domain Eukaryota; kingdom Metazoa; phylum Chordata; class Aves; order Passeriformes; family Icteridae; genus Molothrus; species Molothrus aeneus. The sequence continues at coordinate 624,579 of NC_089664.1, forward strand.
CACTCCTGCAGATCAAGGGAAAAGAGAGGTGCATGAAAAATGCTGAGTTTAAGATCAACTTACTTAAAATCTGGGAAAGGTATTTATGAATTTGCCTTTGAAATCCAGGTTTAGTAGCTCCTGATAAAAGCTTCCAAAAACCATGTATGATAGTTCAGAGATCTTTGGTGTCCAGCACAGCAACTCTGGGACAGCACATCCAGACAGCTCTGCCCACCAGAATTACCTGAACCACTGAAGGCTGGGTGTCAGTTGGGGATTAGTACAGAGCTAGCACAATCCCAAATCTGAGAGTGCAAGTTATCTCAGGAATCCTGGATCTGACCTGAAATGGCATGGACCTGTGTCAGGGGAGAGTCAGGCTGGAGCTCAGGGCAAGGTTCTTCCCCCAGAGGGTGCTGGCACTGCCCAGGCTCCCCAGGGAATGGGCACGGCCCCGAGGCTGCCAGAGCTCCAGGAGCCTTTGGGCAGTGCTGCCAGGGATGCCCAGGCTGGGGTTGCTGGGGGGTCTGGGCAGGGACAGGGGCTGGGCTGGGGGATCCTGGTGGGTCCCTTTCCAGCTCAGGATTTTCTGTGATTCTGTGATCCTGTATTTCTATCACTCCCTGTTACACCAGTCACTGTTTCCTGGCCTGGAAGTGCCTGAACACTCAGGGCTACAAAAGCTGGTTCCATGGCAAGTGGATTTAGGGAATGACAACACCATGAGGATCTAGGAATGACAAAGATGACAAAACGGGTGGTGTGAAGTCCCGAGGTGGGGAAGAGAGAGGGGTGTTACCTAGTTTAGTGATGGCTGCATCTGAATAGAGCATCTGGATGAAATGGGGAAGCTTCTCCTTTTCCCCCTCAGCCTCAGCTTGCTCAAGGAGCCGTGGCAGGTCCAACAGGAACACCTCATCCTTCAGTGCAAGTTGCAGGAGGGCAACACGGGGCTTCCCCACCATGCCAAAGGAAGGCTTCCACTCCATGTCCACACCAACGACCTGCCCAGCCTGCAACACACACACTTTCTGCACCCAGAGCCTGCCTGTACTTGAGAGGAGCCTGAAGAATCTGTCCAGGACATGAGCATTTCCTCCCCAGCACCTGCAGCTCTTTGTGCAAACTGCCACAGACACAGGGAACTCTCGTAGCACCTGTGTCACCCACGGGAACCTTCCCTGGTACAATTCCTAACACCTTCCCCAAACCAGACCAGCCTAAAGGAGCAGCTGTTCTTGGCTTGGGGAGGTAGGCAGTGGATGGCAGTGGCCACATCCAACTCTGTGTCTCAGCCTGACCTGTAGTTCCAGCTCCATGACCCTGCCAGGCCAATCCCAGGTAACACTCACCTGCAGCACCTTCTCCCAGCACTGCAGTGTCTCCTCCCAAGTCTGCAGAAAGTGAATATTTTCCCGTGGAATAGGAAGCTGGTAATAGTCCTTCTTCTTACTGGCCTCATAATTATCTGCTTTTGTAACCTCTTCTACCCTGCACAGAATCAGATGCAACAGTTTGAAGCCATGGAAAGCCAGGAGGAAATCCTGGACTGGAACAAGAGGGTCAAGTTTTACTCCCCTTATTTTACCCTGACCCTCTCTTTCCCCATGACACTCAGCTCTTTCTGAGAGAAAAGAAACTAATCAAAAAGATCCAGCTCCCTTGGACAGATCACACATTTCCAGTTAGTCTCTTTCCCATAGAGACTTGAAATGGTTCATTATTTGGGAAACTATTAGTAACCTTATGTTTGGGAGGCTGTGTGCCCAATTTTGCAGCAGAGCAGCTCTCCCTGCACAAACACTCTTTCCTGTGGGTTTGTGTGCATGGGGAAGTCAATATTTGTGTAAAATATTTAATGAAGGTGTGCAGCCTCAGGTCTCCTGGAATATTCTCACCTGCAAAGCTCAGGAGCCCTGTGTGGTGTGACCAGAGACAGATGATGTCATTTATATGCTGGTGCCACCTTGTTGTGTGCAGTGTGAACTCCCTCTGGGAACCTGTGGCTGTGTTACTCAATAGACAAGGCAGCCAGACTGTTTTATGGGGTTTCATGGCTCTGCTGACTTTATAGCAGCTACCACAGCAGGTATCATGACTGGATGAGTAAACTGCAGTACAAAGGGGTTCATTAATCCATCCCAGCTCCTCACGCAGGGCAAAGAACACCCTCACCTGCCTTCCCTCCACCGCACAGGATTCCCACAGCACAGAGGTGTAGTGATGGGTTTTATCTCTGGGTGCACAGTCTGTGGCTCAGCCACACACCTGCAATCACCCCTTTGTGTTTTGAGGGCTTATCCCTCATGGAAAAACCTCCTGGCTCCCAACTGGCGGCTGCTGTGGTTTCAGGAGGGAGGAGGAGGAGGGCAGCTCTGGCAGTGCTTTGGATCGAGGCAGGAGCATGTCCAAGACAGACAAGAGTTTCCTGTGCTCCAAAAAAGCTGTGGACCCTTTGGAGAAGTATTTTGAGGTGATTACATCTGTGTCGTATTTCCTGAGGTGACACAGCGCTTGAACAAGTACAGATCTGCATGAGGAGAAAGAGCAGATCCACAAAACCAGGATCCCTGAACATGAACAGTTCAAGCCCATCTGTGAGATCTTCCCAAAATCATCAGCATTAAAAAATAATAACTAGTAAAACTTTGACAGACCTGCAATCACCTCAGTAAAATAGATGAATATTTGCACTGTTAATCTGGCAGAAGAAGTGTAAGAACCCTCAGGAGCATGAAGTAATCTCACAGAGCTTCTGTGTACTCAGGATGAGTTTAAAATGCCCCTTTCACAGACATTTCCAGGCTTATGACAATCAAATGCAGCGTGTGCAGGGCCACAATGGGATCCAAGTATATGGAGGAAGTCTTTGCAAACCTCTGTCCCCATGGATGCATCACATCAGACAATTTTAAGCAAATACACAGTGTTTGTATGACAAGCAATCCACATGGAAAAGGCACCAAAGAGAGGATTTACCTGTCCTGGATGTGCAGCTTCTGAAGCTCCTCAGCCACAGCCTGAGGCAGCATCTCGGGGGGCACCTGGCAGTGCTGCGCCCACCGTGCTGCCCCGCGCGCGTCGCAGTGACGGAGCAGCGACTGCACCAGGTGTGCTTGGAGCCACCGGTTCTCCCCAACTGTGCTCTGCAAGGGCAGGAGGGGAGAGCAGACTGTCAGTGCAACTTCCATCCCCACTCCCAGGAGGCACCCTCGTTGTAAAAACCTTATTCCTTCTATCTAGTCAGACTCTCCCCTATTTCAGTTCAAAACCATCAGCTCAAGCTCTATTGCAATAGGTCCTGCTAAAAACTCTGTCCTCATCTTTTTTATTGGCCCCCTTTAAGTACTGAAATGTCTCCTTAAAGCCTTCTCTGGGTGAGCACCCCCAGCTCTCCCAGCCTGTCTCCAGAGCAGAGGGACTCCAGACCCTGGAGCATCTTTTGGGATGGCTTTCTAAGGATAGACATTCGCTGTGTCTCCAGGGCAGATGGTGGTGTGGAGTCTCCTCCGTCCTTGGAAGTATTTGCAGGGATTGTTGTGATTGTCAGTCATCTATAGGTGACTATGGATAGGATTGCCAGTCATCCATAGGGCAGGGAGGGCACATCAGCAAAGCTTTCCTGAGTGGTGTTCAGAGCCAGGAAAAGGCTGACATCACCCTCCAGCCTCCTACCCCTAGTGCTGTGAGATGGGGGCTCTGGGACCCCCAGCACCAGGCACAGCCACGGGTCAGTCCAGGCTGGCAGCAGTGTCACCCTGCACTGGAATTCAGCTGGATGAAATATGCTATGCGAGTCCCACATCCAGCTGGGGTGAACAATGATTGCATAAAGGAGTTCTTCCCTCTGTGTCTGTTCAAGGCCCCTGTGAAGGTGAGAACTGGATCATTGCTTTGGGACAAATGCACTCTCAGGTGTCACTGTGTCACTCCCTGTGTTCACAACTGCAAACAGGGAGGGCACTTTAGGACATTTCCTGCTCCCAGCTGTTCCCTGAAGGAAGGGAAGTGCCTTGGCCCACTGCAGAGCCTGGGGACACCAGCACAAACTCACCCTGCCTGTGGTTCAAACCCCAGCTCTGACTGGAGCATGGCACAGTGCCCACCCTGGCAGGGGTCAGCAGCCACTTGCAAGGGGCAGTGACAGTCGATGACAGTTGGATGCACCAGAGCTCTTCTGCCTTGTCCACCTCTGAGAGGTGCAGGTGTAAGAGGAAATACAAAGACAGTACACTGAGCGTCACACCAGCTCCATGGGGTGGGAGCTTCCCCCCTCCTCCTCAGCCAGCCCACATGTGCTGCAAACATCCCGGAGCCCCCACAGCCATGTAGGAACTTCTGCTCTCTGACCTAGTCATGGATATACCCTTGAAGTTAATACTGTCAAGAAAACTGCTAAAACAAGCTGAAACCCTTTATGGTGGCCCAGGACCTGTAGCTCTAGGACCGGCACTACAAACGAGAATTTCAGAGGAGTAAAATGCTCAGATCTGCACTGGAAGTCCATCCCCACCCTGCCCACGCCGCTGCCATCTGCCCTATGCTGCCCACCCGCACTGCTCAAGGGCCCCAGCCTGTTGCCAGGGAGGGCAGCACCTTGCTCCCTCTGCCCAGCATGTAGGAACAGCTCCCAGCTGGGTGGGAGGCAGTGGCCGTGGGGCCTCATTCCTCACATTCCTCCAGTAACTAAAAGGTGAGAATTTGTCTTCAAAGCAGACACAGAGATCAGGAAACAAATCTGTTGATGGCCCCAAGGTAAAAAGGAAGGAAAACAGAAAGCCAAAGAGAAAAAAAGAATGACCCCCACCCAGAGGTGCAGAAGGGGGCAGAGGCTCAGAACAGCTTGGAGGGATCTGGCACCCCAGGTAGCAGCAGCCTGCTCACAAAAACTGCTGCCTCAGCACTCTCTCTGCACCCCGGAGACTGCCAAATGCCAAACCACAGCTCTTCTCATGGGTATGTGGAGGTACAGTTTTACTGCTGTTCCCAAGGGGCTGGGGGCACACCAGGAGCCCAGGGGAACCGGACAGGGGTCCAGCAGCTCCCCAGGGATTCAGGTACAGGAGGGAAGGGGCAGGGCAGGAAAAGGACAGGACACATTCTCCTGCTCATGCTTCTTGCCCTCTATACTTCCCCTGGCCATGCCAGTCCTGACCTTTGTACCTCTCTCCCCGCTTTGTCGGCTGTGACTGAGCTCAGACAAGCACTGAACACGTGAAGAGGGGCTGAGTTAAACCCTCCTGCACATGTGCCAAGCCACTTCTCAGAGTCCTTCCCCAAAAGAACATATTTTCTTACTAACATTGCAAAGCAATTCCCTCTTCTTGCTCCCCCTGTGTCCATCCTATTGTCTTCCTGTCTTTTTTCTAAAACATGAACTCTTTGGTGTTGGAGCTCTCTTCAGTTCACCCCAAGTCAATTCTTAATAAATCTCATTGTGGCAGCTTTATTTCTGGAAATAATGAGGTGCAGATTTTTTTAATATTATTTTAATGATAACAGATTTCTTCTTTCAACCAGAAAAAACAACTCTGTAAAGAAGGTTAATCTCTCCAGAGATATCCCATCTTGCATTCTGAAACAGAAAATAGCTTTGTTTGTCTTTTTACTGAAAAAAAGGAAAAAACCAACATTGCTCCAAAGGGGAAAGGCTTCCACCGCAACAGCTCTGCAAGAGGCAAGAATGTGGAAACTTTGGCCCCAGAGATGTGGGCACAGATGCAGAGAGTAATGTTTCACCAGGGATGACATTTCATGTGCTTTGCTGTCAGTAAATGAACACTTCTCAAGAGGAAACTGGCACGGGTGCTCTGATCAACATCAGCAACACCTCTGAGCAGGAAAAGATTCTACAGAGTATGAGGCTTGTTTACATCCCTCTTGGAATTCTAGACATATCATACATTCTTTAATCCATAGGAACACACAGAAACCCCTGACACCAACAATAACCCATGATTAAAGCTTTCCACAGTGATGGCTGCAGATTTCCTACCCGTAAATCCTGTTCTCACCACCAAGGCTTCACAAAGCTCACACCAACCACGCAGGGCAAGATCAGCAATGTCCTGACCTTAACCCATCAACCATTTCTCCATTCATCCCAACAATTTTGAAACCAAATATCCAATGTCTCCCTTAGAAATCACTCTATCCAACCCTAGATCAGTTTTATCTGTATGTGTTAAGCTGCATTTCAGTCCCAGCCAATTCTGCCCTTTGCCTCAACATCTTTTCCCAAAGAGGGACGTTATTCACACCACTGACATTGGCTATTTGCAGAGTCAGATTTTAATTTAACTTTTGAATGTCTTGGCCAATTTCCCCTGTTTTCAAGTGCTTCCAGAACCAACAAAACCCCCTCCTGCTAGTGTAGAGAAAATGTCAAGGAGAATATTTTAAAGTCAGCAATTTTAAAAGGGGAAAAAGAAAGCCAGGCTTGAAAAGGACAAACCCATGTCAGCAGTGGAAGGCACTGAGAGGACTGCTGAGTTCTGTGTGGTGTGGCAGGTACAGACACCTGTGCTTAAACACTCCCTGAACACGCCACTGTGGTACTGTCACTGCAACTTTATTGTATTTGTGCTCGAGGTTTCTTTTTCAAAGTTTCCATCATTTGTGCTGCATGGGGAGATGCTGCAGTGTCACCATCAGATGTCACTGAAGGGAACTCCTTGAAGCATAAGGGTGGAGCTGGGACCCTCAGAGCCAGTTCAGACCAGGGCCACAGCCTGTTCCCTAACAGGAGGCGGATCTTGTCTTCTGGAGAGCCTACAGAGATCCTGGAATTCCAGAATGGTTCGGGTTGGAAGTGATCTTAAAGCCCATCCAGGTACTACCCGCCTGCCATGGGAAGGAACACCTTCCACTATCCCAGGTTGCTCCAAGCCCCATCCAAGTGTCCTAGCCTTGGACACTTCCAGGGATCCAGGGGCAGCTACAGCTGCTCTGGGCACTCTGTGCCAGGGCCTCCCCACCCTCACAGGGAAGGATTTCTCCCTAATGTCTATTATAATCCTGCCCTCCTTCAGCTTAAGGCCATTTCCCTTTGTATTGTCACTGTCTGCACATGTAAAGTCCCTCTCCCTCTCTCCCATAAACCCCCCTCAAGTCTCAACAGGCCACAATAAGGTTTCCCTGGAGCTTCTCCTCCTTGGGCTGGACACCCCCAGCTCTACCAGGCTGGCTTCAGAGCAGAGGGGCTCCAGACCATCTCTGTGGCCTCCTCTGGACTCTCCAACAGGTCAATGCCCTTGTGGTGCTGAAGACCCGAGATGGACACTGTGCTCCACGTGGGGTCTCAGAAGGGCAGGGTGGAGAGGGGAATTCCTTTCCCTTGGATAAAAGAGGCCAACTTTCCCTCCAGTCCGTCCTGAGCAAGGTTTCCTGTGAAAGCAGCAGTGGCTTGGCCACGGCCACCACCCACAGCCACCACCCACAGCCAGAGCCTGAGAACATCCTGAGAACATGCTGCTTTCTCATCATTGGAGCTGCTCTCTCGCTCACAGGCACTGGGCACTAATTTATGAACTGGAGAAGAGCAAAAGAGGCTTCATTGAGAGCCCCGCAGCCCGGTTTTCCGATAGCGATCAGTGCGTCACTGCCGGAGCCACACTCCCGAGCTCGGCAGCCATTACTACATCAATGGCGGGGAAGGGGCCCGATCGTCCTGCACAGAGCTGCGGCACTGCGGCTCCCCGGGGCGGGCTCGGCCCCCTGGGGCACGTTCACACCACCTCCTCCTGCTTAGTGAATCTGGACACTCGGCTTCCGCGCCGCCGGTGCCTCTTCCAAAGGCAATTCAGAGGAGTCTAACTTAGGATATCATTGGCAGGGATCAAGGCAAAGGCAACTCTTAAAGTCAGCTTGCCTCTGTACTGGGGCTCCTCACAGGGAGCTGATTGTTCCGGGCAACCTGGAGGAAGCTGCTGGTTTGTGGTGAGCAGCTAAACAATATTGTGTGACAGGATGCATCTGCTCCATGTTCCTGTGTGCCTCACACAACCACGGCCAAGTGGCAGCCTGAAGAGTCACACCACACAGCTTCTCTGGTAAAGCTCATCCCCACAGGGGCTTTAAAGGTCCCTTCCAACCCAAACCATGCTGGGATCCCATGAGATGGCCACTGAGTTGAAGCACATGGGGAGGCTGAGGGAGCAGGGCCTGTTCAGCATAGGGAAGTCCTGGCTGGATGTAAGGGAATATAATCTCCTTTTCAGTTTTATCAGGAGGGACCATAGAAAAGATGGAGTCAGATCCTCACAGAAATTCCAGCCAGGCCGAAAAGTAAAACAATGAGACAGTGAGAGTGGCTAAACACTGCAACAGGCCCAGCGGGGGAGTGGAACCAGGCAGGGCACGGCAACATCTTGTCCCACAAAGCTGGCCCTGGTCGAAGCAGGAGGGCAGAGATGAGCTCTGAGAAGAGCTAATTTCAAACTGAAATGAGGCTCTGATTGTGTGAGTAGCAGTGCCCTGCATTCCCCAGACTCCTCCCCACACAGACGGGCAGCTTCTTGAAGCAACTGCTGCTTTCAAGTCCCAAGCACCTCCCGGGCAAAGAACACCCAAGATCTCATTTACCCAGAATACAGGATGGTCCTGATCATACTCAACAATACTACACAGAGATCCAAATACATTTCCTGCACTGGGATGCCTTCCAAATTTTTGTCAGGCAGCCCCCGAGGGAAGTAATTAATTTTCAACAGATGAAGTCATTGTGTCTCCAAAATCTGCTCTGGCTGCCACAGATGTGAGCAGGTACAGAGCAGAAGGAAAGAACCAATGCAGCTTTCAGAGGCAGATCTGGAGAGAGAGTATTTTCAAAAAAACATGAGCAAGAAGTTGAGACCATTTCCTTCAGCACATTGCTGGATATCCTCCATGGGCCTTCACGCAGCTCACAGAGCCACGGAACAGATGAACCTGCTGCTGGCAGCAGCTCGACAGCACAGGGCATGGACTCTTCCCTCCACAGAGATGAAAAGCTCCAAACAAGATGTTTCACTGAAGTGAATCTGGCATGATCATTCCCAGATTTCACTTCAGTAGTTTCAGTAGTGGATAGTAATGTTAATTGGCTGGACAAAGCACAAACCCAAACAGAAATGGAGGACCATGGAATGTCCTCAGCTGGAAGGAACCCACAAGAACCAGACAGTCCAACTCCTGTCCCTGCCCAGACACCCCACCAACCCCACCCTGGGCATCCCTGGCAGCTCTGTCCAAAGGCTCCTGGAGCTCTGGCAGCCTCGGGGCAGTGCTCAGCACCCTCTGGGGGAAAAACTTTTCCTGATATCCATCCAAAAACTTCCCAGTAGATATTTAACAGGTTTAAGAGGGAAGGTGCAATACGGTACAGGGACATTGCTCCCATGTGCCCAAGGAACCATCTGGCACAGAATTCCCCAGACACTTCAGGACAAGCTTCTGGATAAAGAGGACACCATGGTACATCTGTGAGATAGCAAAGCTCATCCTGATTCTGGATCCCACTCCCCACTGACTGAAAATGCTCTCCTAGAAAATCAGCTCTTACTGCCCATTTGGCCACTGCTACTGCACAGAAGGTTTCAGGGAAGGGATCTTGTCCCATTGCTCCTGTCACTGCAGACTTCAGACAGATCCCCAGAGGAAGGCAGCCTGAGGCTGTGCTGGGACCAGTCAGCAGGGCCACTTGGGGCCACTGATCAATTCCTGGTCTTGTTCAGCAGTGTCAGCATAGCCTGACACTGTGGGGACTTTCCCAGATCATAACCTCTTATTTTAGCCCACAATTAACTCATTTTCCTCAATTATATTCCACAACTCCAGGTATGCTGATACACAAAATCACAACCCACCTGCAATACTTGTTATTCCCTCCACTTAGGTGGTCAGGGAATGGCACAGGTGTAGCTCTGCAATGAGCCCTAGTGTCCAACTAACTCCACTGAAATAACCTTTGTTTGAAGAGAAAGGTGACTGTATGACATCCATAACTCTCCCAAAATACAATTACATAGCAAATAGACTAAGGCAACTTTACCCTACTTGCTTTTTCAGATATAATTTCTTTTCCCTTCTCTTCTGTGTGAACTCTGTCCTGAGGATCTGTGCTTCCTCCCAAAATCTCTTTCTCACAACCACTGCAGAGGCACCTTCTGAATTCTAACCTAACCCTGGCCCCATAGCTGTTGAATATTATTCATCCTAGGGCTCAGCAAAGGACCAAGGACTTGGTCTGAATACAGAAGCCACAGATTTTTGATATGCTTCCAGGTTTCTCACACCTCGGTCCCACGATGGCAGGCTGGAGATATTTTCTGGGAGCACTCCAGCACTTGGCAAGACTGAAGATGAATGAGGATGGGGAAATTGGCCAAACTCTTTCAGAGCAGAGTACTGTGTTACTTATCACAGTAGATGCTTTGTCTAAGCCCAATGACACAGTGCATTTGAAGACAAACTGGCAACCCTTATCTTTCCAGTGTATTTTGAAGTAGCATTTATCTCCCTGCCTTTTGTCATCGTGTCACACACACACACACACACACACACACACACACACACACACACACGAATGAAGTGTCATGGGACCAATGGCAAATCCTGCTCTCCAGTTTAGGGAAGTGGAGGCTCCCATTGTGTACTGGGTGACCTGCACTGCTGCTGAGTGTCACTCAGCCTGAGCCTACTGTCACCAAACATCGTTTCTCTAGGCTTTCCAGCCTCAGAAGGTTTTTACAATCTAGGCACTTTCATAAATGTTCTAGAGAAGTCACCATGCCAGAACTCTCCTCTGGTTTGTATCCTGGAGCACGAAGGCTTGCACAAGGAAAATACAGCTCTCTGCTAAGCTCTGGGGCTGCCTGAAGGGTGCATATCCAATCTCAGAATTCCAAATTCCAGCTTAGCAGCAACGTGTGACATCGACTTGTGCTACAGAATCTGTCTGCAGGAATTCCACAGAGTGAGGAATTCCATGTGCTGCCAGAGCCGGGCCCACTGTGGGGACAGGAACAGGGCCCTGCAGCTCCACGTCACCACGGGGCTGCCAGAGCTGCAGGTGAGTGAAGGAGTGAAACCACTGCCTCTGTGCTTCTGCTGGGACCTGAACTCACAGGGCGAGTATTTTCAAAAAGCACGGAGTTCACTCACCTGCTTGTCGGGATGTGCATGGGCCAAGGTCACTCCAACACTTCTCAGCTGGTTTGGAGCTAATCCAGTGTGCACTTAACCCACCAATAACTCCAGTAAGTGTTCCCATGCCCAGTCACATACATCATAAGAATACATAGACTCCGTTTAGGAAAAAAGTCTCCTCTTTTCTATTTAGGAAAGCCTTCAAAGTAAATAAGCAAAAATCCTGACAATGGAAATACTTGCTCAGGAGCACAAACTCCTCCCATCATTAGTGTATGGAAAAGAGATGCCCACAGGACAAACATAAGTTACCACTGATTTCTGTTTTGCCATGCCCAAACCTCCCTGGCTCATAGTCAAAGCAATAATCAGTATCTGTGCAAGATCTTTCCCAAAAGCAAAGCTTGGCAGTCAATTTTTCTCTACTTTAATCTCTTTTGCTACACTTTAGCTCCTGGTGGTTTTTGTTCTGAAGGAGAAATGCTTGAGAGGGTTGACTGAATGAACTCTGAAATTCACACCCTGGCAAATTGGACTGATTTCCTAAATCCATAATTACAACATTCCTCAGAGATATGCATTCTTTCGGAGTGAACAAGGGAAGATTAGTTTCCTGTTTCTTCCCATTTACATGACTTCTCCGTCAAGAGGAACCTTTTTGTTTCTAAACAATCCTCTGTTTATGTGGTTCTCTTCTTGGCAGGGAACTGGGGAACTAATCTTGCCTAAAAGTAGAATACAGCCAAACTATCAATTGCCAGCAGCCTGATTATCTGTGTGCAAGGCAGCTGATTTGCACAGGCTTTAGAAGCCAATATCTATCAGTGAGCACTCAGACAGGGACCGATCGATTACAGAGGGTTTAAATAATCTGGGATGATTATTGAATGGCTGGATCGTTTTACTGCTGGCTGGGTAAGAAGGGCAGAGAGGGTCTGTGTGTATGTGAAGGCTGAAAACTTAGTGAAACTGGGCAAACAGAGCCCCCACACCTGCTCAGCCCAGCTCACAGCAGCTCCTGTGGGGCGAGGGCATCGTGGGGCTCCTGCCATGGAGCTGCAGGTAAGAACTGGCTCCCACCTGCAAACAGAGTACATGCAGAGCCCTTGTCTGCTTTGGTTTTTATCAGTGAATCCATCCTCTCCTTCTGTGCTACCCTGGGAAGCAGGCAAGCTCCATGTCCCATCCTCTCCCCTGCCTTTCCCTATTTGGCTGCACAGGCCTTGTCAGGGCTCTTGACAGGGCTCCCTTGGTCCTGGAGCAAAAGGAACATGAGGAGTTGCCTCTTTGAAGTGAGCCTGTCCTCATTTTTACTCTGTGGAATACAAACATGAGTTGGGGTTGTTCAGCCGGGAGAAGAGAAGGCTCTGGGAAGACCTTGTTATGGCCCTTTGGTACCTGAAGGGAGCTTATAGAAAGGACAGAGTGGCTTTATACAGAGGCAGTGAGAGGGTGAGGGGGGAACAGTTTTAAACTGACAGAAGGAAGATTTTTATTAGCTATTAGGGAGAAATTCTTCCCTGTGCTGCCCCTGGATCCCTGGAAGTGTCCAAGGTCAGGTTGGACAGGGCCAGTGGGAAGGTGTCCCTGCCCATGGCAAGGAGGTTTGAACAAGATAATTTTTAAAGTCCCTTCTAACTCAAACCAGTCTGGGATTCTGTGATTTGCTGCAGTTTGCAGTCACTAACAGGTATCCTGGACACCACTCCTGATGTTGATTTTAAGGACCTGGTATATTCCACATGTTCCTATAAGGTTTTACATGATCATCATTCCTGTATAGTTTCATACTCCTAGGATGCTTTTCCCACTTGGCAGAACTAAACCTCCCCCAGCATACCCCAGTGGAGTTGAACAGCTCACTGATGCTCTTAACTCCTTAATCTAACCGTGACCTCTCAACCTATAGCCATAAGCCAATTAGCCCTTTTTTATACCATACCAAATCTCCTTCTGATGAAGCTGTGCTGCCGAGTGAATGCCTGCTAGTGACAGAAATGTAATTACAGTGCTTAGCAGCATGCTGGCCCTGGCTGGTGGCAGGGGGCTAAGGTCAGAATGTATCTCTAACACACCAAAACAATTTAAAGGAGATTTTTCCTCCCCATTGTGTTCTCTCCAGTTTCCTCTCTTCACTCTCCAGTACTTAATTAGTTTGCACATTAAGGCTATTTGGCCATCAACTTTAAGACTGAAGTCCTGGACTTTCCAAGCATCCCTTGCCAATCTCTCCCTGAAGTAGAATCGACACCCAGCTCTGTCAATCCCCAGCTTGGCCCTGTAGATCCACACTTCAGTAAATGGGGGCTGATTTTCTAAAGTTATTGAACAAACACATCTTACATCACTCCAGAGAAATTTTAGCTGACTTTTAGAATTATTTGGACATTTTTGACAATTTGGTAGATTGGACAGAAAATTATGGCAGTTTTTCTTGGCTTCTTTGTACCTACTGTAATATTACACCAGAATTCATCAGTGTCTTTGTGTTTAACCACAATTTATTTATCTAGCAATGGCTGGATTTGTTATAAATAAAACTACTACAATTACAGTAGACACACCAGCCCTCCAGGTCTTACAGAGAATTAACATAGCCTAAGCCATGCAGGAAGTAGTTGGAACTGTTTACATTTAACTGTACACGTCATCCTTTGACAGACTCTTCCTTAGCTGGGGAGGCACAGAATATGCTGCATGTTTGGCTTTTCCTGTGTGCTTCTCCCACAGCAGCTGGGGGTTTGTTCAATGCAAAATTCCCATTTCTTTTAGCCCAGCAGTGCAAACCTCATTAGTACAGGTGCACATTTGCCTGCTTTCTCCCAAGAGCAGAACGCAGCTGCAGAACTGAATCACAGTCACAGAATCAGAATATCCTGAGCTGGAAGGGAACCACAAGGATCATTGAGTCCAGCTCCTGGAATTACAGGATGCTGCTCCTGAGATGGTCACAGACATCTGTTCTCTGCACCAGCCCCATCAGTCATCCTTTTGCTTTCCATTAACTGGTGTTATTTCAGCTTCCAATCAATATATGACCCCATGACAAACTGAAAAACAGAGGGAGATAGATATTTTGCCTCCCACTCTTCCTCCTACTACAAACTCCAGTTTGTCCATGGTTTAATATTCCCTTTAAACCACATTGTGGCTGTGTGCTCTCCCCAGAGACCTCCAACAAGAATAAATTGAAAGAAAATGGCACAGGGAAAAAGCAGAATGAGTGTCAAAGCACCGTCACTCCCACTGAGCTCCTGCCAGTCCCTGAACAGGGGACAAAATGCAGGGAGAGGAATAGAAGGAGAAATGGGAGCTACAAGTGGAAACTGGGGGAAGAAAGGCTGCCAGTTCTGACCCAAAACAAAGCAATTCCCCCAGTCCTGACTTCCCGAGAGAGACAGCAGACCTGAAACATGTCACTAGTCCAGGTGTAAACACCAGCTGTTCTGCAAAGGGGAAAAGGGAAAGAAAAATCAAACTTTCTCTTTTCTGCAATGGCAGCTGCTAGGGAGCTGCTTAAAGCTGTGTAAAGATAAATGCAATTCTTTTGCAGATGGTTGAACTGGCAGATTGCAGGCAAAACCAGACCAGGAGCAGCTCCTGCATATTCACACACACCCCCATACTGGGAGCTGCGGGGCTCCAGTGGCTCAGCACCTCAGCACAAGCACCACGTGCAGCACCACGGGTGGGACCATGAACATTTATTTCAGCTGATGATTCCTCCCTGAGACTTCTAAGGCCAGAAGGAACAAAACAATCATCTACTGGTTTGATTTCCTGCTAAAGAAGTCCATAAGTACTAGCAGGGGACTCCACACGTTGGCTGGTTAAACTCGTTCGGGTTTCCACCCTCCAGGAAAAGAGCCAGTCTGGGCTTGACATTGGAGTGATGAAAGCCATCCCATCCCTGAATAAACACTTCACTCCAACCAGAGGGAAAGAGGATTTTGTATGCAGCCTTATACTGAGAGACATGTCACTTATTAATCACCTCCAGAGCATCGTTCCCATCTGCACAGCACACACTGCTTCATTCCCTGTGGATATTCAGTTCTTCACACTGCAGAGATGTTGCTGTACTTAAACCAGCTGAAAAGTTTCCTTCAACTCAGGGGTTCTAGGGAAGAACAGTGGATGTAGGTATTTGCAAAGTGGTCTTTTTGACTCCTTGTCCTTATTCAAGACTCCCCAGAGCAGGAATCCTGGCCAGGTGTTCTGGCCACAAAAAAACCTTTGAAAAAATAAATGGCATTCTACCCTTTAAAATCCCTTTAAAAATTCCCTCCTTGAGTGTAAGAGCTTTTACATTTTATTCCAGAGGTAGCTATGTTTTAATTGAAGTCAAAATGGTTCTGTACAGAAAGAATCTTGGCATCAGCCACTGCTATTTAGAAATTAATTTGTCAAATAAATAAGATTACATCAACTCCTTGCTGCAGTGTAAGGTAATTTACACCTTTTAAGTACCAGGAATTGTTAATGTTTTTCCAATGTATTACACAGAAAGAAGGGCAGATTTCTGAATATTGTCTGTAAGCAGCATAACAACCCCTGAACTGTAGTGGAACTGGAATTCTGCATTTCCTAGGAATTACCAGCATCTGACCCCTACTCACCCAGCAAAGGAGCTGGCACAGTGCTTGATTTTCATGGTCAGAAATTTTAAAATAAATAAGTTATCTCACTGTCCCAGCTGGAGGAGGACAGAGATCAGCTGCAGGCTCTCCCTGTGCAGAGCACGGGAAACAGCTGCCCCCAGAGCCCATCTCTGCATCCTCACAAGCCCAGAAGAGACTGAGGAGCTGCAGGACAGGGGCCTGAGGAAAATGAGGGCCCTTTTCTGGGACGTGCATCCCTGCACCCTCCTCTCAAAGCACACACCAAGGTCAGAGTGGTCTCAGTCAGTGCAGAATCAGAGAATTGTGGAATGATTAAGGTAGAAAAAGCCCTCTAAGATCATCAAGTCCAACCATCAACCCAGTACCAACCACATTCACCACCAAGCCACATCCCCAAGTGCCACATCCACACATTTTTTGACACTTCCAGGGATGGTGACCCCATCATTGCCCTAGGCAGCCCGTTTCAGTGCTTTACAGCCCTTTCCATGATTTTTTTTTTTCCTAGTATTTAATCTCAACATTCTCTAGTGGATTTTGAGGCTGTTTCCTCTCATTCTGAACAAAAGGCCCCTGCTCCCCAGGAGCACTCACAGAACAAGTGACATCTTTCCAAACAGCAGTGCTTTTCTGAGCACCAGATTTGGAAGAGTTTCAGATGTTCAATTTTGAGAAGTTAAGGGATAGTTTCCCTGTGCAAACACTAGCACAAAACAGTTTGGGATGTAGCAGCAAAAAGCCCCTTGCTTAAGGTCAATAAAAGTGAAAATCTCACTTCTACCCACTCCCTCTCCTGGACACCTCACAGTGGTTCTAACACTGACAGTCCCAAATAAACCAATGGGTCTGAACCCTGCCCAGTGCTGCTTCCAGTCACTGTCCCCAGCAAGAGCTGCAGTGCTGGGCAGTGTCACACAGTTCTGCTCCACCGGAGAAGGAGTTTCATCACAGGAAAGGCCAAACAAACACGGAGATTTCTTGGTATAACTTCTTGGTATGTTTGAGATAACATTTTAAACTGATCTGGCACTGACCAGCCACCTGAGTCTAGAACGTCCTAACTACAAGACCCCAAAACACTAGTGAGAAAACAGCACTGAGAGCAGGGCAGCAGAACCATCCTACGCCCAAGTTCTCTGTCAAACTGGGACATTTCAGGCCACCAAAATGCATGTGTCTGGTGCTATTTGAGATGTCCTGGTGCTCCAGCTGCCCTCTGAGACAGAAGTGTCCTTCAGCAGGGCCCTTGTCATGCTGCCAACCTCCTGCAAGTGTCTCAGACAGAGTCTGACACCTAAACCCTGCCAGAGGTGACACCTGCCACCAGAGTCACTCCCCTACCGTGCTTCTCATTGATATCACAGTTCCATGTGTGTTTACTTTTGAAAGCCTGGCATGGAAAAACTCCTTCCATGTTTTTTTAGCGATTTTGTTCTGCAGAATGTCCAGGGGAACATCTGCCCTCCACAACCCCTCTTGCTGCTGGCCTGCAGTGGCTGGCAGGACCACCCTGAACACATCTGAGCAGAGCACAGACCAGCTGTGCTGGGCTTGCTCTGCCCAACTCAACCTTCTTTGTGCAGCTGCCAGGCCAGGACAAACACAAAGCATGCCAAAATGGCATCACAAGGGCACATAGAAAGCAAACAGGAGACTCATGCCCTGCCTCTTTTTCCCTGCCTGTCTACCAATATCCTCCCTATGTTCCCCTTCTTGTGAGGACAGGCACTCCCTGTGTTCCAGCAGCCCAGGATCCCTTAGGAAGGGAATGAAGAGCAAGCAGCTGGCACTGGGCACAGAGAGTCTCTTCCCCCTGACTCTGCCCTCCAGGCATCTCCTCTTGGAGAAGGGGCTGCAAGGGGCAGCTCTCCTGGCTGACCAGGCCTGCAGCAGCCAGTCGGGATGAGGGCAGCCTTCTTCAGGTATGAAGAGGTTTGGATCCTTCTCCTTCCCCTCCTGCCTCCTCTGCCATCCCTGCCTGGACACTGGCTCAGCCACTGAGTGCTGGCAGGCAGAGGGGGCTAAACCAGTTTGCCACAGGGCTGGAAACAGGTTTTATTGGCCCCACAATTAACTCCTGAGTTTCTGCTGTTTATAGGAGCAGTCAGGATCACACCTGGGATTCATTCCACAGAGCAGGAACAGGAAAAATCTGTACTTGTACTGCCCAGGGTGAACAAAAGAAAATCCCAGTCCCAAAATGTCACTGGCCTGCAATGGCAAGCTCCAAGCAATGACAGTCCCACCTCACCAGAGTTCCTGGTATCTCTATAAATCCTGATATCTTTACCTATATAATCACTAGAGCTAGTCATATCAATATAATGTGTGTCTTTTTTATGGCTGCAGCAAAGAATTTGAAAAAAAATGAAATTGAAAAAAATCCCATGAAGACTTCCAACCTCTTTGAACTACAAAATGAAAAAAGCATCCAAAAATTATCCAATAATTCTGAGAGTCTGTCATTGTGGAGTCTTTTGGGAGTTTTTTCTATTCCTCCAGGTGACCAGAGGTCACATTGTGTCTCATCCTCTGCCTCCAGTCCTTAATAGTGCCTGACCAGGCAAAGCTTGGGAGATCCAAACTTTATGTGAGCCTCGGGTGAACACAGGGATGGGACACACAATGCAAATGTGAGGGCTCCTCAGCTCCACAAGGAGCCTAAGGAACTTTTTAGGTCAAACATGTCAGGTCACAGGTAGAGCTCTAACCTTTTGTGAAGCTGTTGCCCAGAGCAGCTGGGGCTGCCCCTGGATCCCTGGCAGTGCCCCAGGCCAGGCTGGACAGGGCTGGGAGCAGCCTGGGACAGTGGGAGGTGTCCCTGCCATGGCAGGGGTGGCACTGGATGGGCTTTAAGGTTCCTCCCAGCCCAAACCAGTCTGGGATCCTGTGATTCTATGAAGCTCTGAGTGAACTTTGAGCCATTCCCTCCTGTAAAGCCCAACCTTTCAAAACAAATAAAGTCCTGGACAGTGTTAGTTTTTGCACTGAAAACCAAAACTTGCTCAAAGATCCTTCCTTTATTCCCTCCTTTTCCTGCCAGCAGCAGCCACCAGCCTGCACAGGTTGTTATTTCAGCTTCCTGCAGATGCACAGGCACAGATTCCCATCACTTTCAACTGATGCCAGAGACAGGGATCTCTGATAGCACCGAGTCAAGCTGATAACAGGCAAGTTTCAGCACCACTCGGCTGATAATTACACAGTTGTGAAAAATACACCAGTTGGCAACAAGCAGGAAATACAGAGTTTGCAATCCTTTGGAAAGCAAGACACCCCTCTGCCCCAGTGCAGCATGCAGCTCTGGGCTCTCAGGGCTTACCAGGCACTGCACATGCACTTCCCAGGGAAATCCTGAGCCTCCTGTCTCCAGAGTGGGAGACTTGGGAGCTGCCTGAACTTTCTGGTTTATACACCAAGAAAAACCCACCCTGCTTCCTTCTCCTTGTGCTGTTAAAATTACTTATATCCTGTAGCAAAAGACAGAGAGGTCACAACATCAGTCACCTGTTGAAAGTGGTCAGAGCATGCACAGGGAATCTAACATTAATCCCAGTTTCCTCAGACACCTTGCTAGCTCCTGAGGTACAGCCTCCTTTCCCCCTTCCTTGTCATTAATCAATGTAAATACTTGTAGTGCTCACTTACAAGTGCAGGAAAGTAAAAGAATGTATTTGATCATCTTATCTAAATCACAGAAGCACAGAGTCATGGAATATCCTGAGCTGAAAGGGACCCACAAGGATCATCCAGTGCAACTCCTGGCGCTGCACAGACACCCCAACAATCCCACCCTGTGCATCCATGAGAGCTTTGCCCAAATGCTCTAGTTTGGCTCCAGCCAAAAGAAAGCATTTTCAAAGATGTAAAAGGAGTTAAAATACAAATGTTCTCCCTTGCCCTTCCCTGCATTTACAATTTGCTTTCAAAGTGTTGAGAAAGTGCAGAACTGTGATAGCAGGACTACAACATCCAGAGCTGGATATGCTAAAACATCTTCAAATAACCTCCAAGCAAACAACCCTGTGAAATTCACACTCACCTGAATGTGGTCTGCCCAATTCTCCTCAGTCATGGTTTTCTGAAAAGACAAAATCACTGCTGAGCCATGGTAGGAAAGGGAGGATGTTCCATACAGCAAACTAGAAATGAACACCTCATTATCCCCACTGGCATCACCTGTGACCAAGGAATGCAACTTGGACACACAGGACACCTCAGCTCCTCAGTGTCTCCAGCTGAGGCATGGCAGAACACAGCTTGGATGAGGGAACTCTTACACCACAGCACATGAAACATAAACATTCCTATGCAGTTTGTGCCCAGATCATCTCTCCAGCCAGCCATGGCGAGCAATCCTGAAGGCTTCAGCCAAGGGAGAGATCCCGGGGGTCATCTGCAAGGCTGAGCCTTCAGAATATAAAAATACAATTTTTATCAACAGTCAAATCATGAAAAATGCTCTGGAATCATGAGGTCTGGGAAAGGAAACTGATAAGTTAATATTCCCATTCTAATGCAGTTCAGAGCCAAACCTGGGGAGAAACTCAGGAAGGGACCTGCTCTCCACTCTGCCAAGAACTGCATGAGACCCACCATGAGTCTCACCACAGAGCTGGCAGAGGAAACAGGGAGTGTCAGTGTCACTTTTATGGAAATATACAAGAGCAAACAGGGAGCAAGAGCCTCAAAGAAAACAGCTTTGAGATATCCAAGCATGTAATTTAAATATTAGTGAGATAAAGGAGACATTTAACCAGAGCTCAGACACAGCTGAGAATGGTAAACAGAGAGCACCAAAGAACTCTCAGAAGAAGGGACTGTGTCCAGAAACAGCTGCCAAATGTACCTTAATGGAAATAACTGGCCAGCTTGGATACTTTAAAGCGAGCAAATTCTCCAAAACAAGGGAAGTGGAAGGCCAAAGAGAGCAGAACACCAGATCACGAATCCATTCCCTCTGCTAAACAAATACACCTGGAGAAATACTCTCTGCTCCCTCTGTGCATGACCAAGCTCCCTACAGTGACATCATCCAACATTAAAGCTCGGAGATGCAGGAGGCTGAAGTGTTCCATCCTCCCCATCTCCTCTGGCAGTGGGTTTGGCAGGCAGCAAAGACACATCAGAGGCTTCCCTGAAGGATTGGGAGGGCTTAGGAGCAGAACTTGTAAAAAAAACTTGATCATAAACCATTAATACATTTTGATTATCTCAATTAAGTTATTAAAAATGTAAATGTAACCAAAATCCTCGTTCCCCACACACAACACAGCACATACCTCAACAAATCTCTTGTAAAAGAGGTAATTCAGGGTTCTCAAGTGCCGCTGATTTATGACATTAGGGCAGAGAGCTGAAAGAAGGAAAAAGACATTTAAGTACACAGCATTTCCTGGAAGTTTTACTGTCTAGACATTACACTTTTTCCTTCCCCAGTGTCAGACTGGGTTTGTGGAAGGCAGGATGCCCTCACACTTGGAACAATGAGGGACAGACTCACACACTGTCAGCTTATCTCAACTATAAACTGTTATTTACACTTTCATCCGTGATTAGCAATGCTAATTCTTGGGTCTGATATCTCTGCTTCCACCATCCCTGAGCGATAAGATCCATTCTCTGGTTCAATATGCTCCACAGTCAATGACTTCACACCTTTAATTAGGCAGCATCCTCACATGGGCACCGCCTCAGTCTCTAGAGGCTGCATTCTTTCGGGTTTAATTGGACCTGTGTTGTTAATTCATTCAAGCAGTTGTGAACAGCTCACTCAGGATGTAAACTTGTGGCTGAAGTTTATCCGATAAAACACAGATCCATGAAAGAGGCTCCACATCCACACAAAGAGGGTGGGGAATACTGCTTTGCTGAGCTAGCAAGCCACAGTTGTTGTTATTATTTTTATTGCTGTCACCTTCATTAGATATGGCTCATTACAACTGCAAAACCCAAGATCTTCACATAGCACCTTGTTTTGAAATCCAGTGCAAGGAGAGATAAAGGCTGGAGATAAAAGAAGTGGCATTAGCATAGGTATCTGTCAGTTCCTGCTGGATGCTGGGCTGCCTGTACAGGGAAAGGCTTCACCAAAGCCTTCCTTGGCCGTTCAGATGGGGCCAAAACATCTCACTGGGAGCCAGAGGGAGCAGGGCCAGCAGGCACAAACAGTCACAGAGAAATGGAACGGTGAAATTCTCTGTAGCTTCCCTTGAATTAGAAGCCACAGGGAGAAGCTGATTCCTCATCCCTTTGTGTGCCCCACACAGGGCATGGCTGAGGACTAAACCCCAGGAGAACAAAGAGTGATCTCTGGATACCAGAGCCTGGGATCACAGGGGTGTGGATTGATGTCCCACTGGTTACAGCAGCTCTTCAGAGTGCCCTGAAACATCACCTCAGAATGTGAACGTTTCCATCTCAGACAGAAAGGCTTAAAGCTGTTCTTTTTAAGTTAATCCTCCACAGTGTGGCAACAAAGCCTTCCCCTCAAAGCATCCGAGGAAATCACTGCAATTATCATGTAGGATATTGCACCAGTAAATACGGTGATCTTTCCTCTGGATATTGTCCCAATATCTGGAGGAAAAATCATCAGCTCATGGAAAGGATCGCTCTCTAAAGAATGTAAGATCAAAGTAAAAATTAGTAACACCACCACCTAACTTGAAAGTTTTCAAAGCTCTTCAGAAAGAACCATGACATGACCCCTCCAGGCCATCCAAAAGATCCACTGAACAGCTTTTTCTTTGAGCTTCTAAAGGAAATATCCAAAGCACAGGCTCTGGCAGAACTGGGGGAGTTGAATGTTTGTGGAAAAGACAGAGGAACGTGGATGAACTAGAAACATGTTTACAGGCACTGGTGATATATTTTATTCTGATGGAGCAAAGGAACTGAGTTTGAATCTAGGTTTCTATATTTTATAACAAAAAAATAGGGAAGGATGAATCAAAACCACACAGAGAGGTTGGACAGAGAACAGACCGAGAGCAGCCGTGGGAGAAGGACCTGGGGGTGCTGTGGTTCTGAGCTGGATCTGTCCCAGCCCTGAACCCCCTGGCCTGGGCAGATCCCCAGTGTGGGCAGCAGGGAAGGGGGGATTCTGCCCCTGTGCTCTGGGGAGATCCCAACTGCAGAGCTGCCCCAGCCCTGGGTCCCAGCTCCTGTTGGAATGGGTCCAGAGGAGGCCATGGAGCTGCTCTAGGGCTGGAGCCTCTGCTCTGGAGCCAGGCTGGGAGAGCTGGGGGTGCTCACCTGGAGAGGAGAAGCTCCAGGGAGAGCTCAGAGCCCCTGCCAGGGCCTGAAGGGACTCCAGGAGAGCTGGAGAAGGACTGGGGACAAGGGATGGAGGGACAGGACCCAGGGAATGGCTCCCACTGCCAGAGGGCAGGGATGGGTGGGACATTGGGAATTGGGAATTGTTCCCTGGCAGGGTGGGCAGGCCCTGGCACAGGGTGCCCAGAGCAGCTGGGGCTGCCCCTGGATCCCTGGCAGTGCCCAAGGCCAGGCTGGACAGGGCTGGGAGCAGCCTGGGACAGTGGGAGGTGTCCCTGCCATGGAAGGGGTGGCACTGGATGGGCTGTAATGTCCCTTCCAACCAAACCAGTTGGGGATTCAATGAAAAACATGAGGGTGAATGGTAACTTGTTAAGAGAGACAACAGAATGGAGAGCTGTGCTGGTATTTAGCACCTGAGTTAAAACACTCTGGAGGAAAATCACCATGGAAGTCAGGAGCAAAAAAAGGGAATAACCTCCTGCCCTCCCTCCAAAGGCATTCCTGTCAAGTTGTACAAGTCATTCCCTTGTTTCTAACAGAGCATCTTCTGCTTGGTGAGGGCTCCCAGGCCTCAGCTGGGGCTCTCACTAGTGACTGCCTGGACATGGGCTGGCAGCTTTTCGAGCCCTGAGGATGTGTGGCCAGCTGTGGCTCACCTGTGCAGATGTGGCCGTGCAGAGCCAGCTGTGGCTCACCTGTGCAGATGTGGCCGTGCACAGCCCTCTCCTGCCCTCTGCTGCCCGGCAGCGCGGGGCCGGGCGGGGGCGGTCACACGGACGGAAATCCCACCTTAAACCAAACGGACAACTGGGTGCTCGAGCGACGGAAACATTCCTCCTGGTTGGTGTTAAAAACCTCGGGAAGCCCGCGGCAAACACTCGCTCACAGCGCTCAGGACAAGCTCAGGAGGTGCTTGTCTGTCACTGTCCCAGCAGAGCCCCCCCGGTACCGGGGCTCTCGGGTACCCCTCTTTCCCCTCTGTCCCTCCACTTGGATCTCCCTCATTGGCACGTAGGCACTAAACCCAACAGATGAGGCTGTTACATTTCTTCGAGGAGGATCCCTTCTACCTCAGACTTGGGAATTGTCAACGAAGAACATCACTGAGCTCTCTCTGTGTCCTGGCTGTGCCAAGCCTCAGCAGAGAACAGACTCAACCATGCCAACCCTGGGACAGGGCTGTTCCCTCACCTCTGAGATCTGTTTTGACTGAAACTTGCATTTGTAAAGTCGATCTCACCGGGTCTCCAACGACTATTAAGTAATTAGCTTGGAAAAGCTACAGGCTCGTTAAGCCTGAGCACACTGACCCAGGTGTGAGGAAAGACTCTATAAACCTCAGTTTCCTCAATCACACACCACTTCTGCCCAGCTTCTTCCCTCCCCAATAAGGGTAATTAAATGAAATCCACACACAGTTTATTGGGACACCTTTGGGACTCGGCCCACTTCCCATGCCCTGTTTGGGACTTAACAGGAATACTGAAATACAGCTCTGAAAAAGAACAGGAAGACAAATCTAAGAGGATAGCTTTATTTTTTTTTTTCCCTGAGGTGTGAGATCTTTTTTTAATTGGGCCACCTCCTATCTGGCTCTGAAATTTAGGGCTGGCAGTTCCCAGGAGTGTTCTCAGTTGCTGATGGACACCTCAGCTGTGTTTGGCAGTCAGTGTGATTTACTGTGAGTGGGCAAGAGTGAGCTCAAGCAGTGAAATCTCCAAGTCGATTTGGAACTGCAAGAACTGAGTCACACACAAGTTTGCCTTCTCATACCCAGAAACCCCATCCTCCTCCAGCCCTTCTCATCAAAGCCACTTCCCTCCCTGCTGCTGCTCTCAGGCTCTCACAGTGAGTGGGAGTCACAGGAGGAGGAGACCGAAAGCAGCCACAGCATCAGACAAGCAGCCCAGGTGAGGTGACAAGGGTGAGCTCTGCCTTACCACCAGCATCTGGGGGAGCTGCTCAGAACAAGAGAAATGAGGGTTTCTTTTATCTGTATGCTTTGCCCAGGCTGCTTACTTTTTGTGTAATTTTCCCTCCCAGTCAGACTTACTTTTACTAAAGAATGGAGAAAGAACACTCGGAAATTCAGTGAAAGGGAGGGGGAGATGGGAAGACAAAGAAAGGCACATTATTCCAGCTGCTAGCATTTCCCAATTCAGTTCCAGCACACCCAGCACTAAGGCAGCAATTCCTCTGCAGGTATTCATCCCCTTCCAAAGCACTTCAAAGGAGACTGACAGCCACAGTTTAGCAATGTGTGAATTCCTGCTCATGGTATGATGGAAAAAATAAACACCTACTGTCCTGTATGGGACTGTGGGAGTCACCCAGCACTGGCTTTAGCTGAAGTCCAAACCAGGTGCCCACATCCCCTCTCACACCAGCAGAGGTGGGCAGCCCTCTTGAGTGAGGCCTTGCCCTGCACTGCAGACCCTGCAGTTTGCATGGGAGAAAGGGCTGGAAGGACATTTATCTGGAAGGAATGGGATCTGTATTTATCCCAAGGAATCTCCTCACCAGTGAATGGCTGTGGAGGACCAGAAAGATCTGGCCATTAGCAGCAGCTACAACATCTGGAAAGCGTCACTAGGTCAAAGCACGCTGCATCCCATGGAGTGCACCTGAGCCCAACACATGCTCCTCTTCTAGATTTTTCTTTTCTTTAATTATTATTTATCAGGATTTTGCATGTTAACAGTTACATCACTTCACCTCTACCATTATATCATGCCCTTGGTGGAGCTTTCATAAGGAAAGAGGAACAACACTTTTCTCTTTGCAGATCATCAAAGACAACACAGCCAACTGAATGCCCAGCACTGTCAAGGAGGGAAAACTACTGAAAACTAATGAACTCCTGGGAAGCTTTTAATTTCTAAATAAATCACTCCCATATGTCTCAGCTTTCACATGAACATGCTGGGTTTAAATATATTCACTTCTCTTCCAGTGAGGGTTTGAAAGGTTTATCTTGGTAACTTTTGAACACTAGTCTGAAGATGGGAAGATTAATATGCAATAGTGTTGCTGACAGGTGTAACAAGCCCACAATTTGTGGTTAGAAAAATTCTCTTTTCAGTCCAAGAAAAGAGAATTGCATACCTTGGATTGATGATGGGAACTTCTGCAGGGTAAAAGCTAATGATGCACCTAAAAGGGTCTGGTGCAAGGCCCCAAAGAGAAGGAAAAATCAACAGTGCCCACTAAGAACCAAAGAAAATCAGATTTTGTTAGAGACCTGCTGGTGAAGTGATGGAAAATGTGCCACTTCTCTTGTAAGGTTGCAAGAGCCTTAAAATTCCTCCCATCAACCCTAGTTTATGCAAAGAATACAAAGGGCTGTGAGGCTCCTGCTTCCCAAGGGTTATCTCCTCCCAGCTGACGCACCCACAGCTCAAGAAAACAGATCCCCAGTGAATAATGACTTGCTTCTTATGTGAGAGGAATGGAGTCATAACTCAGAGCTGACCACGGTGTGTTTATGCAGAGCCATGCTGAGGTCAGGATTTATTTCAGATCATGGCAGAAGCAGTCTATTAGTCACCAGCACTTCATTCTTTGACAGCCCAAAGTGATCATTCCCATAACTTGCCAGCTTTGTTTTTCAATGTCATTAATTAAACCCTGAAATTCCCCAGGATAAATGACAGCAAAGATTCCTTGATGAACATGGAAGAGGACAAATTGACTTTGTTCTTTATTACTGAGATAACTCCACAATATGTTGTAATATCCCATACCTGAGTCAACGTTGAATCTCTCCAGGAGCCTGAAGATGAGCTTACTGAGCACTCTGCGGTTAAATTTTTCGGGGTTGTACTTGGACAGGCCTTGATATGGTCTGTAACAACACCAGAGAGACACATCTGTGGCATCATCTAAAGGATGTTTCCCAAATAGCAGACATTTAACAGCAGAGGGATTGGGGTTTGCGGGATGCTGAGAAGGACAGGCCCCTGCCTTTCCCAAGATACAGGAAAAGCCAACAGCACAACCACACAAATTTCAGTCAACCACTTGAAGCAAGTCCAGAGGCTCATTTTAAAGAAAGTGAGCAACTCCTTTTCATGTCTTTTTCAGAGCTGTCAGCAACTATTACAGCTACACTGTGACTCTGACTGTGCTGCTGGCTCTGAGTGACAGGAGTTATTCGAATGAGAGGCAATTCAGAAGTGAAAACACACACCAGGAGTTGATGAGCAGAGGAAGGTTAACCACTTGCATCTCTTGTTTTTCTGCCACTTCATCACAGTGTTATCTTCCTGCCAAACCTGTACAACCGATACTGAAAGTCACCCTTGTCTGCAGCAAAGCAGAAGAGGCTGATTGCTCCAACCTCCTTGGGAAGCTTTGATACTGCTCTGCTGCTGGGGTGTCCTGCACAGGTTTCATCTTGGCAGGAATGGAGCATCTGTCAATAGCAAGGATTCCTCTGTTCTACTGCCTGGGCCATTGGAGAAGGCTCTGACACAGCCACCAGAATTTCCCTTTTTCAGCCAAAGAGTCAATATATTGCACTCCCTTACACTGGGACACGATCACAGACAGACAGCCAGGGGACAAACACACTGCTCTGATCACAGCCAGACAGCCAGGGACAGACACACTGTGATCTGATCACAGACAGACAGCCAGGGGACAAACACACTGCTCTCACCACAGACAAACAGCCAGGGGACGGACACACAGTGCCTGGCAGCACCTTGGCCCCAGCTGTTCAGAAAGACAAGTGTTTCTACCTTATGATGTCTCTGATATTGAAGCTGGGCTCACACCACGTGTCCAGGGTCTGCAAGAGTTTCCTCTGGAGCTCGGGATATTCTGCCACGTATTCCTCCACCAAGTTGGCTTTATCCTGGAGCAGTAGTGGGGTACACATCTAGGAGAAGGAATTATGTTAAAGCACCATGCCCTGCCTTTGATCCCCATGGAGCAGGAGAGTGAGTCCCAACCTTGCCCAAGCCACCAGTGCTGCCTACAGGAGTGCTGTGACATATGTAACACAAATATGAGCAAAACTTTAGTGCAGCAGAGTACTGATCTCTGCCTCAGTGATGAGCACAGCCAGGATTTGTTACAGAGGGGCTGCAGCCAGAAAAACCAGGTAAGATCTGTAATGGGGGCTAATAAAACACTCTGTGCCTAACCTTGATGTAAAAGTACATCAACAACACAACAGGGACTTCTTGGGAATGGAGTAAAGCCTCAGGTGAAAGGCAGCAGGACTTGGAGGGCCCTGATGCATCTCCTGCTAACAAAAGGTGGATCTGATGACAGAGGAGCCTGCAGAGAAAATGACTCACCTTCTCTACATCTTGATCTGGCTGTAATTTCAGCTTAATACTCAGTATGGCTGCCTAGAAAACACGAAAAAAAAAAAAAAGTTGTGTATTTAGAAGAACCCTACAGTGGATAAATGGGCATTATTCCAAAGTGAAATAAAAATGCTGTTGTACACATTTTAAATGTATTAATTATTTCTGTAATGTTGTCAAGCACAAATCCTGCAAAGATTTGGCCACATTCATTCCACAAAAGTACAAGAACACTCCTGGCAGAGCTGCATAGCTGAGTATCAACAGCCTCTGGAGCAAAAATTAAAGATCAAGTGGTTGGGCAGAAAGCAAGTGAAGCACTTGGACAAAACCAGCTGGGATAGATATTTCCTATCTATGGAAAAACACCTGACCCACCATACTTTTCTGAGCCACCCTTATCAGTCTTACTCTGCCTCTGAAGTTTTGTAGAACAATTGCATTTTGTGAAAGCAACTCAAGATTTCAAACAACCTGAAATCAAAAGGTTACAGTTTCTCTAATTCCTGAGTCATTCCACAGCCCTGAAAGCACCCAGGGTCACCACAGGCAGCAAGATGGGAAGAATTGTATTTTTCCCTTTCATGGGATCTCTGAATCTTTGATAAGCCAAGACCTGCCACGTGCACAAACTGATCCAAATCAGGATCTTCTAGAACCTGCTGGGATGAACTGCAGGAACTCGAGCTCAGAAGAGCTGGTTCAGCCACTGCCTGTCCCATCCCAGCTGGGGACCACAGGAATGGATGAAGCTCTAACTGTGCACTGCTTGGGAGGCACAGGCACGGATTAGGATTTACAGGAGGTGAGAGTGTCTCATTTCTGTAGTGTGTGAGAACACTTGGATACCAAATACAGAAAAAGCACTTAATGGGTGGCTTTAATAAAGTGCCCTGTGCCAGAAACTGGGGCAATCAGGGCAAGGAGCCTTGGAGCACCTCTGTGTGTCAGAGCTGAAGAGGGAACCAGGAATGAGGAGGCTGGACATGGAGTGTCCTTCCAACACCTCTGCCAAGTCGGGCTGCTTTTTCCCAAAGAGCTGTGAGCAGTGCTGAAAAGACATCTGTGATCCTGGCAGGGCACGTGTGCAGAACTGACCAGCAATGGGATGGAATCCACTGAGCTCACAAACACCTGTTTATTCAGATCTGGATAAAACCAGTGTGGTAGGGCTTGGAGGAAAAGCTCTTCTCTTCCATAGGTTTCCTTGCTCTTGAGGATTGATTTTGATTTGAGACAAAGACCAGGAAAATGACACATTTGCCAAAATGGATACATGTTAGAGCTGTGCTATTTGTTGGAATATAGAATGATAAATTGGTTTGGGTTTGAAGGGGCCTTTAACAGGCAACCTAGTTGTAACCCCCCTGCAGTGAGCAGGGACATCTTCAGCTGGATCAGGTTGTTCAGAGCTGCTGTCCAGCCTGACTTGAAATGTTTCCAGGGATGGGGCAGCCACAGCTTCTCCAGGCAACCTGTGCCAGGGCCTCACCCTCCTCACTGTAAAAAAAAATCTCTTATATCTAATCTAAATCTCCTCTCTCTTCGTTTAAAACCATCACCTCTTTTCCTATCACTCCAGGCTCTGCTAAGATGTTTGTCCCCATTTTCCTTATAAAACCCATAACACATAAACAAAATGCAGTACCAAGTGTATATTTCCCAAGGGAAAGAGAACCCCACCATTACATGTCACCTGCATGAAACTTTTCTGGAAAAAAGACAGAATAACCCAAGTGGGGGCAGGCACATGCCTTGAAATGAATTTCCTGTGATCACTCAAGTGCCACCTGAACTCACCTCATCACTGGCAGCACATGTCCTGCAGGGCCACACAAGCACCAGACACCTTACAGCTCATCCCTGCTCACAGCAGCAGCAGTGGATTATGTTCCTTTCTGGGGAATTCGTGCCTGTATTTCACCCACTGCATCACAGACTGAGTGTGCAAAAGCAGAGAACCAACACATGCCATGGAAATTCAGCTGCTCTACCCTACTGCCCCACTTAGAGGTGGGAAAACAGTTTTTTCTGTTTGTTTTGTTTTAGGTTTGGTTTTGGGGAAGTCTGCGTGGTTTTTTTTAACACTGCTTCATTGGAAGTCAAGGCTTCATCTTCAAAAGAGAAATCAAGAGAAGAACTTTAAGTGACAAAAAGAGGAATCACCATTAACACAGAGACTGAACAGAAATACACAGGAGCATTGCTTAGCCCAGCTAAACCTCAACCAAACCTCTCCAACTCCAGACTTTTTAACTATTCCACAAGTCACAGGCAAAGAGCTGCTTCTTTCCTCTCACATACGTTTAACAACACAATGTTCAAGCTGAGTGATTATTCTCAAGTTGAAGGTTGCTATTTCTGGTGTGGATGTGGAAAAGGGGTTTGGGTCTCCAAAGCTTTGGTAACTGGTTTTGCTTTCCTCCCAGCTCCTCAAGTTTGCCAAATCAAAAGAAATCATAACCAAAAAAAAAAAAAAAGAAGAAAATATTTGCAACTCTCCAGGCCTTATTTCATCATTTGATCTCATTAGAACCTCCTATTGTAGCCTTAGTTTTAACTGCAACATCCAACAGCTCCTTGATGGCTTTTTAATGTTCAGATTAACCTAATTGCAGCACTGTTATCTCCATGGCAGAGGTTTATCTCAAGCTCTACTAACTGTACAGGTGACTTAATCAGATGAACATGTGTGGTGTCAGGTTGGGTTTTCCTCTTTCCCTGGTTGCATATTCTACCCTCTCCCCAAGGGTGTAGAACAACAGATGTTCATTTGTCCAGAGTGTGGGGAGCCCTCCCTTCCCTGCCCAGGGCTGGCAGACACAGCTGCCCCACAGCAGGCCTGGAGGACAGAGGAGCTCCAATCCCACAGAGATCCATGGAGTCTGCATGGTTGGAGAACACCTCTAAGATCACCAAACCCAACCATCAACCCAGCACCACCACAGCGTTCACTGCCAAACCATAGCCCCGGGTGCCACATCCACGCGTTGCTTTGAACATCTCCAGGGATGATGACTCCGTTGCTCTGGGCAGCCTGGCCCATAAGCTGGTTTTTAACAGCAATTTAACATCCTCCAGCTGCAGCAGGTACTGGAGCTGGCAGAGCCTCCCGCAGCAGGGAACACTCCGGGAGCAGGGCAGCTGCCTGGTCCATGCCTGAAGCTACACATGGAAGGAGAAGCATGAGCTGGGCCCTAGAAACAGGCACCAGGCTGGATCAGGGTTCAGCTCCAGGGGCTGGGCTGAGCAGGAGGCCAGCAGAGATAACATCAGCCTGTTTACAATGGGAATAGTAAGAGAAGAGATATGAGTAACTGTAATAAAGATGAAAGTGCTTGGCAGCTGTGTCTGTGGTCTCAACTCCGAGCTATTTTAAGATTTTGTTTTGTTATTATCGTGTTTTGAATTGTTTCACTCCACAAACAAGTTTTGTGTAAAAGGACCCTATTTTTAACAGTCTGTTTACGGCCGATAAGATCTCCAGCAAAGCAACACCTCATTCGTAGGCTCATTCGACTCGGAAAACAAACACTTTAATGAGGCCGAGCAGGCTGTGACTGAACGGGTGAGAAACCCCCTCCCCACCCAGAGCCAGCATTGCCCATCTGCAGTGCTGGGCTGGAAGGCGAGCCAGGGAAGCTGGAATCTGGCAATCCCGGGCATCCAGCTGCAGATCCTCGTGCTGGATCAGCAGGGCTGCCCAGATCCTGGACAGCAGGAACCCCCCGGCCTCACCAGCTGGTCAGTAAGGCCAAAACCCGAGGCAGGATGCAGGAACATGGGCAAGCTCTGGGAAATGCTGAGATATTGACACCTATCAGGGTCTACGGACTCCCTCAAACCCCAAAGAGAATATTATTGTCATGGCTGGTGGTACAAGGAGCCTTTGCACAAAAATATGTTTCATCCACAGAGAGTTTCTAGCATAATCTAATAACAGCAATAATTTTCATTATTGCAGCACATAAAAATGTTCAACCTGTACTAAACTCCCGCAGATGACAACAAACCTGGGCGAGGCTGGTCCCTCTCTTGCCTTGAAGCCCCAGGCATGCCTGGGAGCAGGATGTGATGAATGCACTGCATGCACTGCTTAGGGCAGGAGAAAAGCTGATGGCCATTGCCTGATCCAACTCCCATCCAAGCTCCTGAGTCTCCTCATCCTTGGAGAGCTTTGGGCCATTGTTTGACTTAATGATGGTGAATGCAAAAATCCCATCTGGACATTTTCTAATAGTTTTGTATCCCAAGGATAAATCCCTAAAATACAGCAGAGGGCTGGTTGAGTCTTGGGCAGAATTGAAAGCTGGGCAACACAACACTGAATTCCACCTAACCCAGGTGTAGGTGCACTGACCAAAGGATGGGGGAAGTTTCCTAAACCTGTTCAGGCACGTTCAGGCCCAGCCATGAGCACCAGAACACTCCTGCAGTCACGCAAATGCAACCCACGAGTATGGGAAAGTGGGGAGTGCTCTGGAGCACAGGCACCCTGCACCAATACCTGCTCCTCTTGGCTTGTTTTGAATGCAGTTGGCTCTGTCTCATCGAAAAATGACTATTCTTTCCACGTACAGTACGAGGTGCAGGAAGCCACACAAGATCTTATCTGCAAGGGCATGTGCACTTGGGTGGTGTCTGCACTGACAATTTCTGCAGTTTTCCCACGGTGGGGTTTAAAGCAGAGGAATTGCCTCGTGCAGGAGAACAGCTTGGAGTGCTGAGGCAGGACAGACACCAGTGGGTGCTGATGACTCCTGCTCTTGGCTCTGCTGCAAGTGAGCTGGGACAGCACAAACACAGAGATGGCTGTGCCTGACTGAGTACACTATCTCTGAACACACAGTGAGGGAATTTCTGAAAACACAAAGAATAAACAAAACAACAGAAGGAGACTTTGCAGAGGAGGTACCAACGTCAACTCCAAGAAAATCACAGTGATCAAAGCCGGGATAATGGCAGAAATAATTGAGTAAAAGGCACACCAGGTATTAATCATTGGGCACATCTGTTTTGTGTTTGGGAATCACTCGTTTCAAACTTGAGGCTAATCAGCTTTGCTGAGCTCTCAGAGTGCATCACTTCAAGGGGATGACATCAAGTTCGATGGTTGATTGCTTCCTGCTCAAAGGGCACTTCATACACAGCTGGCTGTGGGAAGGTCTGCAGAAACCAGGGAAACACAACATTCCTCAGGTCCACACTCAGGACACCAGGGAAGAGTGAGACCATCAACATGGAGCAGTGACAGGTTATCCCCAGCCAAAAATTTGAGGTAGAGGGAGAGAAGTACAAGTGCAGGCTGGAATACGCACAGGTGAGGGGAAGAGGGAACTGAAGCCTGACCTCTCTGATTTGTGTCCCTCAGGTCACTCAGCAGTTTTAGGTGGGGTTTAACTGCTTGGCTCATTCTCTGAGCATTGCCCACTTCACCAGACTCAGACTCTGCAAAGCTGGATCTGCTGCACATCCCCAGGGCTGTCCCAGAGCCCAGAAATTCTGGCAGTAGGAGCAGAAACCTGCCATCTCATTTATGACTCCCAGCAATGCTGAAGCTCCTTCCCCAGCATTGCCCAGGCACAGCCCAGGGCAGAGGTGGCTCTGGAGGCTGGGAAGGGCAGCAGTGGTCCATGGCTCTGGGCTGGCTCCCTCTGCTCCAGAGGGGCATCAGCAGGCAGGCCACATGCCACTACAGCAGCAGGGTATGCTCAGAGGAAAAAGGGGTGGATACTGAAACATCATCATCTTTATGGGTGAAACAACTGCTGTAACATTTTCCTTGGGCTTCTGAGCCAATATGATTCTTAATTTAAAAGAAAAGAGGAAATACAAAGGAACACACTTTAAAATATAGTAAGAGCTGAATATGCTTTGTATAATCAAGGTGGCGAATGGAGATAAGAAGCAATATCAGAGGCATTTTCCCTGGCCTGAGAACAGCTCAGAAAGAGCCAGAGTGAGGAAATCAAAAATCTGATTATCCATTAACGTGTTCAATCAATGCTAACACTGATCTCTACTGACAGATCTGCAGAGATACACTGTGTGTAGTCCAGCACCATGGATGAAGTGGGGCTACAAACACCGACACCCCTGACTCTGTTCACAAAATCCCTGCACTGAAACTGAAAGTCATGATGGGCATTTTACACTTCTGAGTATTTGTGCTCCTTTAAGTTTAACTCTGGTCAATCATCCTTTCTATTATGTCTGTAGCAATATTGCTGACCAAAACCTGCAATTCTCTGTCTACACAACTTTTTCTCTGGGTATTCCAACATATTTTATGTCAAATTTTAACTGAACTCTACCAGATAATCCATGTTATCTTAATTGAAAGAGCAAACATGAACCACATTTAACATACAAACCTTAATTATTTCTAGAAATTGATGGATAAAACATTAGATGAAAAAATATACTCTGCTTTTGAAAACAGAAAAACCTGAACAGACAGCAACTGAAAATTCTGTTAACAATAAAATACTACTGGCTTAACCCAATATTCTTTTTTAAGAACCAAAGTGATGAAGGGGAGAGAAACTCTGCGAATCACTGACACAGAGGCTGGAGTGGGAGGTCTCTCAGGCCCAGGAATATTTCTGCTTGTCAGAGGCTAAAAAGATTATTTATTGTTTCCTTCCTAAACCCAGCTCCACTGCCACCTGTTCAGAATTTACTATAAAGCTGTTAAACAAGACGAGAACTTTGATGCTGACTGTGAAAACAAGTTTCACTGTATCTGACCCGAGCAGCACTCACTGCTGATCCAGAAGCAAAGGAATTTGATTTTCTTCTTTAAGCACAGCTATCTTTTTACCTTTATAAGCTGTTTAAAAAATGTAAATAAAATAACTCAGTGGACAATAGAGGGCATTCATCCCCCAGAAAGACAGCCGCCACCCTTAGACATGAAATATCGCAGCACATTAAGTCATGAGACCCCGCTAATCAAAGCTGACAGGGCCCTGAATGTGATTTCTGCTGAGACTTAGCGATATCATGGGGCACTGAAGCATGCACAGCCTGCCAGACTGCCCCTGTTCATGTGACAATGGCTTTTATTCCCCAAAGAGGCCTGCGAGTGACAAGAGTCCCCTTTGTCTCCCGGCTCCCGCATTCGCAGTGCAAGAGAGGTTCATTCAAGCAGCCCCAGACACTCTTTGAAAGGCTGAAGTGTAACATAAGATGACCATGAAACACTAGCTTGCCTTCTGCCTACCCCTCATTCTTCTCCAGCACAGCCTGGCCTATTCAGGGCCTCTCGCAGCCCCGCTTGCGCTGCATTACCCCCGGTCTGCTGAATCCCAGCATTGTCCTGCGGCACCCAGCGCCCTTCCACACCCCAATGGGGTGTCCTTCCCCAAACCCAGCACCCTTCCACACCCCAACGGGGTGTCCTTCCACACCCCAACAGGGTGTCCTACCCTAAACCCAGTGTCCTTCCACACCAGAACACCCAGTATCCTTCCACATCAGAATAGGGTGTCCTTCCCCAAACCCAGCACCCTTCCCACACCAAAACACTCAGTCTCCTTCCCACACCAAATCCATCCAGAGTCCTTCTTGCACCACTTCCACTGACACTCAAGTGCCCTTCCCACACCAGAAACACCCACCACCCTTCCCACACACTCCAAATCCACCAGCACCCAGCACCCTCCCCTCACCAAATACCCCAGTGCCCTTCTCACACCAAATCCACTGCCACCCAGTGCCCTTCCCACACAGCACTGATCCAGGGCATTCCCATGGCACGTCCTCCCACAGCCAGCACCCTTCCCACACGGTGTTCCCCTGGTCCCAGCCCCTTCCCCACACCGTGCCCCGGCTCCTGCAGCCAGCAGGGCTCTGGCACCTCTGGCAGAGCCCAGGTGGAGGGTGGCATGGAGCCACGGCTGCCTTTGGAGGGGTTCTGGGAAGGGGACAAGGCTGCTGTGCTTCACTGGAACTCCCTGAGTGGGAGTGTTGAACCC
Organism: Molothrus aeneus; assembly: GCF_037042795.1. Classification (NCBI taxonomy): domain Eukaryota; kingdom Metazoa; phylum Chordata; class Aves; order Passeriformes; family Icteridae; genus Molothrus; species Molothrus aeneus. The sequence continues at coordinate 660,888 of NC_089664.1, forward strand.
TCCCATGTCCCCACGCCATGGGGCCCACAAGGAGCAGAGCTGGGAGCCCTCAGTGCTCTCACTGCACTCTCAGAGCTCTCACTGCTGCTCCAGCAGCTGCACGCTCCTGTCACAAAAGAAAGATAAAACGCCAGACAGCCTGGACACCTCAAAACCGAGTTCCACATCCCTGCCGCTTCCCAGCTCCCAGTGCCTGCCTGTTCCCTGCATCCTGGGAGCACAGTGCCATCCGCTGGCGCTGCTCCCCTGCAGGTGCCTCCTCAGCACAGCCCGTGCTGCTAAAGCACAACCAGAACCTGTCCCTAGTCCCTTCTCCTGTGCCCCGTGCCAGCACTGCCCCAAGCCTGGGCTCAGCCTCTGACCAGGTCCCCCAGATCCAGGCTAAGGGAGGCCCAGAGGTGCTCCAGCAACAAACTGCCACGGGCATCCCCAGGGAGCTCTGGAATCTCGTTTCCCAAAGGGATCCTTCTCCAAAACCTCCATGAGGGAAAGGAGCCTTAACTCTCAGGGCAGAGGACATTCATGGTTTGCACACCACAGACAAAGGGAATAACCTGCTTAGAATAAATCACAGAATCCCAGACTGGTTTGGGTTTGAAGGGACTTGAAAGCCTGAGCAGCTCCATCCAGTGCCACTCCTGCCATGGCAGGGACACCTCCCACTGTCCCAGGCTGCTCCCAGCCCTGCCCAGCCTGGCCTTAGGCACTGCCAGGGATCCAGGGGCAGCCCCAGCTGCTCTGGGCACCCTGTGCCAGGGCCTGCCCACCCTCACAGGGAGGGATTTCTTCCTGATATCCCGTCTAAATTTCTCCTCTTTCAGCTTAAAATAGTTGCCCTTGTCCTATCACTATATACCCATGGAAAATGTCATCTCCCTCTTTTTTATAAACCCTTTTAAGTACTGAACTGTAAAATGCCTGGTGTTTTATTGCAAACACAGCAAGAAAATAAATAATGACAGTCAGGATTTGTATGGATTTCTATCCTTTCAGATGAGAGACTGAAGAACCAACAATCCTACATGTGAGTCTGCTTCACTGCCCCAGCTGAGAGATGGGGAAGAGAAGGACAGATGGACACCCACAGCCACTGCAATGCTCAGAGCCCCAGCTCCAGGTTGTTTGGGGTGAGCTTGACTTCGGCATGTTCAGTCCCCAAAGGCAGTAAAAGACGTCCTGTTATTTTTGAAGGGAATTCTATTCATCCTTCGGGTAACAAAAGAAAGCTAGAAGAAAGCTATGGCTGAGAGTGAGAAGCTGTTGAGGTTTCCTATTCTTCACACTGGGAATGAACAGTAAATGATCTCTGCTGAGGAAGAAAAAACAGAACAACAATTCCACCAAAAAATCTAGAGCTTTCCAAAGCTGGATCTAGAAAGAACTGTATTTCTAATGAAAACAACAAATATTTTTGGAGCCATGAACCTAAAAATCCTACTTGAATATAATCAAATAAGACATTTCTTCATGTTGTAATTGTCAAATAGTCACATTCAAAAACTTTTTGAGCACAAGACTAAGTCTCAAGCAGCTACCAGGGAACTTCGAACCAAATACAAAATATCTTTGTTTCAGTATTGAAAGAAATCAAAAAGAATGGGATTCCAGGATGTGACCTGGGAATTCAGCTGTACTGAAGAATTTCAGGATTTTATGATTGCTATTTTTAAGATTTAAAAAATGCTATTTTAATTTTTACTTTTGCTTAACAAGGTCAAGTTGTTATATACCATCCAAACGAACCGTGCTTCTGGGAGAAAAACAAACCCTTTTGCCTTTAAAAAAGAAAGATCATAGAATAGTTGGGAGGGACCTTCAAGACCATGCAGTTCCACCCCCTACCATGGGCAGGGACACCTTCCTCTACCCCAGGTTGCTCCAAGCCCTGTCCAAGCTGGCCTGGAACAATTCCAGGGATGGGGCAACCACGCTGGAGATGCTGCAGTGCTGTAAAACAGGGTAAAGCACACCAGATCCTGGGCCTGGTGAACTCCTGCCTGTGTCAACCACCCAGACACAGACACAGGAGGTTTTACACATTTAGAATATAAGCCTCAGTGGTAAAGAGGCTTCAAAACTCCTCCAACTGAGACCTAAGGTTGGGGCAATCACCTGGGACTAGTGAGGTTTTCCAAGCCCTCTGGCTGTAGGTGGGCTGGAGGTAGCACAGCAGGTCTATGACCAAGGACTAAAATCCCTTCATTTCTTGCTAAGGACAAGGAAAACAAAAAAGAATACAACCATCCCCTTAAATTCTCCAAATTAAAGCCTATTAACCCATTACTTTCAAAGGTCAGCAAAGTAGCGGAGGGAGGATTCCCAGGCATTCTGTCCTCAGTCAACAGAAAAGCCAAGGTTGAGCCCAGGCTGCTCCTGTGCATGGGAAGAGCACATTAAGCTGCAGCATTCACAGCGTGCAGCTGCTGGGATGAAATGGAATTCACATTGAAATGCATCCAAAAAAAAGGACACAGACATTCACAGAGAGCTGGCAAGGTAAATTTATTTGAAAGACATGACCCACCTCTTTGTAATTGCCCTGGAGATAAAGATGACTGACATGTTCAAGCAAATAGTTCCGGTCTGCTGTGTGGAGCTGGTAAATGCTAATCAGGGGGTCAAGCAGATTAGCTGGGCACTGGGAGAGCATTCCGAGCACACGGGCCTGCAGCTTCTTCAGCTTGGTGCCAGACTTCAAAAAACAACCAAAAAACAATCAAACACAGGTTTGGTAAAGATGGCTGCGATTCAACGGTGGTTGAAAGCACAGCTTGTTTAAACAGAGCAAGCGAATTCCTCTGGAAGGGATTCTCCGATTTCCCCATGGAGTCTGCAGGCAGAAATCACAACAATATGATACACATTTTTTCCACAGCACCCACTTTAAGAACATGAAATGTTTATGGGGTAATTCTGGAGAAGGGATAGGGCCTTGTGCAAAAGTAAAATCTGAAACTGGAAAAATGCCCTCTGTGCTAACAGAGCTCTTCAGAAATTCTCCCCCCTAGTTCCCAGAAGAAAATCTTTGAATCCAGCGACTCCCCTCCAGGGAGATCTCACCTATCAGACATAAGAATTCAATTTTCATTCCCAGGCTTGCTGCTGGGTGCATGAAGGGTAGGGAAAGCAAAAGCACCATCAAAAGATGCACAGACACAGGTATTTAAATCCTTGTGCTCCCACATGAACATTCACTCATGACACAGGAATTTTGATGCCAGTAGCACTTCACCGATCCTGTAATGGCAGAGCCCAACATCTAACCAGAGCCATTTGGAAAAATGGGAAAGGAAGCAACACAAATATAAAAGTATCCTGCAGTTCAGAGCCAAAAGCTCACAGAAAAGAGAAAATCTCAGTAGGTCAGAATATCTGAAGGCAGAAGGAATGGTAAACATTAGGACATATAATCTGATGACCCAACTTTACAGAACTAATCATCCAGCTGCTGAAAAGGCAGGCTGTTCCCATTTTCTGCATTCCCACCATATGGCAGGAATTAAGCAATCCTAAAGTAAGTGGCTTCTATTTGCAGAGCTGGAAGAACACACAGAGCAGATTTCTGCAACTGGGTTTCTCCTGACAGCAGGGATGTGGGTTCCAGTGGGAGAGCCTCCAGCCTGGAAAGGCTGCAAGAGCAACGCTCGGTCAAAGTGGTTTGATCTGGAGAGATGAAATCCCAGCTTTGGAGGGGAAACAGCTCTGGCAGCACATCTCCCAGTATGATTTTATTTTCAGGCCAGCATGCCACAGATAACATCTCACTGTGTTTCACACCTTGTCACACTCTGTATAAGACTACAGAGAAGATACTGGACTTTGGAATAAAGTGAAACTAGAGATACTTGAGGAACATTGCAATCAATTGCTCTCTCCTCTCTCCCAGTTCTCTTGCTTTCTCTTTTTCTAACCTGTGGGACAGCAGGATGTGCTTTTATCCAAAGCTGCAGCTCCGTGGTGATGCAATACCCCAGGGAATGCCCTTTCCCTTTCCAATCACTGCTGCTCTCCAGCATGGCCAGGAGTCCTGCCAAAGGGTCCTCCAGTCTGGCAAAGCCCCGCCTGATTTCTTCCTTGAGCTGCCGAGATACAAAACCACATTGTCATGTACAAAAAGATTAGTGAATCCTCCCTTCCCCCAGCTGAACACAAAGCTTTATTTTTTAATTTAATCTATTCAGAGAGGTAACTGTTGCTATTCAGCCACCATCCGCGCCTCCAGTGACTTTTCATGTCATTACAGATTCCTTCATGGCTCACTGCACCTCAAACCCAATGGGAAAAGCAGCAATTGTCCACACTAATTATCCCATAAAGACAGAGAAGTTGTTCTGTGGGGCAGACAAAGGGGCTTGGGATTTGGGGGAGGGGGAGAAGTGAGCTGGAGAGAGGGGTGTTATTGGGAAAATAGCAATATTGAAGGTAGAGTAGTGGGCTCAAAAACCTCCTGGTCTTCTAAGATACCTGCAAGGTGTAGTACAAGAACCCCTCCTCATGGCTGCACCACAAACCTGCACATTTGACCTTAAGCCCACTTCAGCCACAATAGTGCCCATGATCAGAATATTTGGGAGTCTCAAATTAGTTTGGATTTTACACTCAGATCAAAGTGAATGAAATATCTGAGTTCAAATTCTGTCAGATTGTCATCCTCCAGATCTGTGCCCCTTCCCCTAAAGGCTCCCTGAGCACCTCCTGCCCCTGCACACCTCCATGAGCCTAAAGGCCCCACAAAGGGGCTCAGAACATGGGAAAACTCCATGCCATAAATCTTAGGAATCCCAGGGTGATGTGTTTAGAAATGTGAAGGAATTGGACCCTCACTTTGTGAATGTTAATAGGCTACTTACTCCCCATCTGGTAGAAGTGATAAATTAGCAGTACTGAGCAGTATCTCTATAATGTTTACATTAGAAGTAGTTTCCAGGGAGCTGGGAGGGTTGGCAGGGTGAGGAGGTGGCATCCTCAGTACCCACACAGGACCTCTCACTGCATGGAACATCACCAGCGTGGAGCAGGGCGAGAGCAGAGACAGAAAACAAGAAATCACTGAGAGCAGCTGCTCTCTTTCTTTTCTGGCTAAAAAGCCAAATCCAAAAGATGCTCATTCCTGCTGCAACCAGCACTTGTAATTTACTGGATTCATGGTCCCATTCGGAGCTTCCAATGGAAACAATATAAAGTTTGAAGAGCAACATGGAAAACAAAATAAAATCTACAGAAAATTTGCCAATGAATTTTTTCTTTTTTTATTCATTGACAATTTTTACTGGAAGACAGTTGTTTTCCAGAGTGTCTTTCATGTCTGGAAAACCCACAGAACCTATGGTTTATGACAGAAACTGTTTTTTTCTCAGTAGGCTATAAAGGCAGTATGAAAAAGCCGATGACTAACGGAGATGGGACTTTAGATAAGAGATTTCTCCCTCTAAGTAATTTTCCCTGTGGCAAGAGTTTGCAATGTTAAACACAGGGCTCCAGCTTTGCTGGGAGATGCAGCAGAAGGCAAAGATGAGCTCTGATCCAACCACAAACATCCAATACAACAGCCAAAGGAAAACAAAGCAACTCGCCAACTCCACTGCACTGTTTGGAAATGGCTTTTCTTCCCCCCAAAAAGCCCCACTTCAGCACATTTGGAGCTTCCACCACCCCGCTCAGTTCCTCCTTGGGCTGGAATCTGAGCCTGGGCTCTGGCAGGATGGGCTCCAGCAGACACCAGGTCCTGCTGGCACAGGCAGAGCAGCTCCCAGCACTGACAGCATCGCCGGCAGCATGAACTGTGCTCGTCTGTCTGAGTCTGGCCTTCATACAGTGAGACTGTGATGAGCTGGGAAAAAGCCTCCTTCCAAACCTCCCAGCAAGCCTTCAGCTAGGGCATCTATAGTCTGAGGGGGAAAGGCAGAGAACAAAAAGGGCATGAGACACCTAAATCAGAGAGGAAAGAGTGCTGTGCTGCCTGGCTCGTCCCTCTGCCAGAGAGGGATTCCTCTCAAACGTTTTTCTAATTGCCATTTCCATTTCAATTGATTCCCATGGCAGGGAATGCTCCTTGGGGGGATTTCTACAGCCTGACAGATCATGGGAATAGGAAAATGTTGCTGATGCTCAAACTACACAGTCCTTTATTCAGCTTTGATCCCCTCTTTCTAGTCCCACAGCTCCGGGCAGTCTGCTGATGTTTCCGGGTTATTCCCAAACTGTCATTCCTATGTAGGAAATGACCACTTCTTGTACCCATGTTCCAGAACCAGGGTCACACCCTGGCAGACACATTCCTGCCCATGGTCACTGATTTGAGACCAAGGGGCTGATTTCCCCCAGCTATGGACAGTACTGACCTATAGGCACACACAGCAAGAGGCAGAGAAGCTGCTGCCCCTTACCTGCCATTGGGGCAGCTGAGCTGGACTTGAGTCAACTTACCTCAGTTATTGGGGCTGGACATTTGGGGGGCAGCAGCAGCAAAACCCACCTGAGCTGCACACAGAGGGCAGAGCAGCCCAGCCCCTCAAAACAGAGCCTGCACTTCTGTGGGTGCACAGCCCTGGGCACGGCTCAGCCCGTCCTGGTGAGAGTGTGACAAGCACAAGTCAGAACCCACTGGGATATTGCTGCTGTGCCCCCCCACAGAAGCTGGGCTCACTACAGCCCTCCCCATTGCTCCAGAAGGGCTTTCCTTGGGCAGCCTCCAAGCTGAGAAACACCTTCCTGCTCAGCACACAGCCTGGAGAGGGGACACACCTGCAAACCCCCTGGGGACCTGCAAAGCCCAGGTGACACTGGGGTGGCCAACAGAGGAAAGACATGGAGCTGTAGGAATGAATCTAAAAGAGGCCACTAAGTTGGTCTGAGGGCTGGAGCCCCTCTGCTCTGGAGCGAGGCTGGGAGAACTGGGGGTGCTCACCTGGAGAGGAGAAGCTCCAGGGAGAGCTCAGAGCTCCTGCCAGGGCCTAAAGGGACTCCAGGAGAGCTGGAGAGGGACTGGGGACAAGGGATGGAGGGACAGGACACAGGGAATGGCTCCCACTGCCAGAGGGCAGGGATGGATGGGATATTGGGAATTAGGAATTGCTCCCTATGAGGGTGGGCAGGCCCTGGCACAGGTGCCCAGAGCAGCTGGGGCTGCCCCTGGATCCCTGGCAGTGCCCAAGGCCAGGCTGGGCAGGGCTGGGAGCAGCCTGGGACAGTGGGAGGTGTCCCTGCCATGGCAGAGGTGGCATTGGATGAGCCTTAAATTCCTTCCCAACCTAAACCAGTCTGTGATTCCACAGCTCCTGGGGATCCTCCAGCTTTCCTATCCCCAGCAGAATCACTGCAGTGCTCTCTGCCAAAGGACACGTCCATGGGAGGCTTTTTCTTTTCCAGAGTATTTTTCTTCCCAATCCACATACATATCCCAGAGTAGCCAGTGCAGAGATTTTGATGATTTCTCTTTCCTGCTGTTGTTTTGTGGGATTAACTACCCTCCAGACCTAAAGGACAATATTTTTTTTCCTCCAACTCTAACAAAACTTGATGGAAAGCTCAAGGTTTCAGAGTTGCTGAGCTCAAGTCTCCACCAGTGAGTGACCATTTGGAAAGGCACCTCTCACACTGGGTTTCCAGTTGTTTATTCCAGCTGGCAACCACAGACCAACAGTAATGGAAAGTCTAAGAGCAGCAGCCCAGGACAGTGAGTAAGCACTGCAGACACCCAGGATGGAGCACGTCCACCAGGTCCTCAGCCACGCTGGCCACTCCACACAGGAGATGCTCCACGTGGTTATGTGGGAGCTGCAGGGCTCTGGGCCTCCTAGAAAAGGAACCATTTCACTTCTGAACCTGCCTAAGCAGCACAGAGTTAAACATGGAAAACTCAACCCTGCATCTGCTGGTTTTGCTAGTTTTCAAGCTTCCAAACTTAGATTAAATGTATTTTACTGCCTATGAAAAATCTCAGTGTAGAGCCCATAGGTTGTGCCGTATAAAAATAACAGCACTAATTTTAGACACCAGTGTAAATTGCATTCACCACTCTAAAAGGCAAAACCAAACCAAATCAGAAAAAAAAAAGAATACTTTAAATATGAAAGCTTTGATATACCCAATTGGCAAAAAACACTTCCCTACCAAATTCAACTCTCATTTTTTTCAGCTACCAGCAATATTCTTCCCCTTCCCCCCAAGATTCTCCATTTAAGGGACAAAAAAAGTGTTTAAAACAAAACAAAAGCAACTCTGATTTTCTTTCCTTCTGTAACCCAGCCCTGGAAACTCCAGCTCTTTTCTAAGAGCCCCTGAGCTGCTCCCCATCACACAAAGCTACCTTTTCTTTTCACTTGTAGCTGCAAATGCAGAGGCTCTTCCCCTGAGTGCTGGAATGAAAGCAGCCCTGAAGGCTGGCGGGTCTGACCCGGCGTCCTGTGCCTGGACATGCTCAGCATCCAGAGCTGCTGTGGGCAGGGCTCAGCCTTACCTTGCCCAGCTCCTGCTTTGTCCAGAGGAGCTGAAGGGTTTTCAGCAGTACGAGTGGGTCCTGGCCTGCAGGAGGGGGAAGAGAGAAAAGGAGGGAGAAAAACAAAACAAAACAAAACAGATTTATTGGCTCTGTAGAGGCAGCTCAGACACACTAGGGCATTGTTTCACCCCAGAGAAATCTGCTACTCCATGCTGGAAAGCACCAAGCTCCAACTGCCAGTCAGGATTAGTGTGTAAAACCCTGCACTCTGAAATCCTGACAAAATCCCAGCCGGCAGCCAGGCAGGCTTTAACTCAGCACCCCTGCACTCCCAGGCTGTGCTGGGCAGGCTTTAACTCAGCACCCCTGGTTCCTGCACTCCCAGGCTGTGCTGAGCAGGATTCAACTCAGCACCCCTGCTCCTGCACTCCCAGGCTGTGCTGGGCAGGATTTAACTCAGCACCCCTGCTCCTGCACTCCCAGGCTGTGCTGGGCAGGCTTTAACTCAGCACCCCTGGTTCCTGCACTCCCAGGCTGTACTGGGCAGGATTTAACTCAGCACCCCTGCTCCTGCACTCCCAGGCTGTGCTGGGCAGGATTTAACTCAGCACCCCTGGTTCCTGCACTCCCAGGCTGTGCTGGGCAGCTCCAGCCAAGCCCTGCCCACCCCACCGTCCCCAGGGAGAGCTGCAGGCTCCTGGGAGAGCCAGCCCAGGTGGGGAGGGATGATCAGCACAGGAGATTTCAAGGCCTGGCTCTGCAGTGGAAGCTCTTGGCTAGCTGGGATGGAGGAGGGTGACTTTGGGCCAGAACAGGGCCCTGGGTGTGCCCAGGGCTGCTGCCCTGCCAGGCTGGACAACAATGGGGCTGCAGGGGGATTCAGGCAAGAGGGACAATGAAAGGCTGCTGTGATAAGTGGCAAGGCTAAACAAAGAAGGATCAAATATTTCAAAAAAAGGTTATTTGGAACTTTCCTCTTACTTTTCACCTAGTTATTGCAGAACTTGCCTTCAGTTGTTCTTTTGTGTGTTATCACTCCTCATACAGTCATCATACCATTATTCATCAGAGCAATATTCATCACACCAGTACTTCTAAAGCAATTGTTTAGGAATATTTAATTTTAAAAGCAGTAACATGTTTGATATCTGATTCTACTTAATTCACAATCATTTACTTATGAAACCACGACACAAAATATTCTGAATGAAAATCATCTGCAGCATCAACAGTTAAAATGTGAAGAATGAATTTAAAAATCTGAATGAACTCTCCAAACCAATCCTCCTAATGCACCTCCTCTTATGTTTTCATACAGCCAAAAGAAAAATGTTAAACTGAAAAGGAAACTTCCTTTTAACCACCTTCTGTGTTTTACAATTCTGAAAGAGCTCATTTCCAAATGCTAGATTTCATGCTCAGTATCTCATCGCACTTCATATTTCAGGTCACAAAAAACTCCTTCAGCTGTGAAAGGCTCTACCTCATCCAGCTGAACTCTGAGGCACTGCATTTATAAAATACTTGAAGTAGCAAGCTGATTACTGGTTGAGCCAAGAGCATGATAATATTCCCATTATCCACTAACCTCTGGGAAACAGCAGCCAAATTAAAAATGCCACATTTACAATTCACAAGATAATATTTTCTCTCATCTCTGGTTGTTCTGAAATGTTGAACTCTCCAAACACTGGCTGTTCTCAGCTACTGCTCCTCCTTTGGAAAAAGGCTCTTTTTACACCAAAACAGAAGAAAAGCCAGATCTCTTCTCCCTAGTAAATTAGCAAATTACAGTCAAATTCAGTCCATGTGTGTGTGCGCATATCTGCACACTCTCCTCTTGGCCTGACTCCCAAAGAAATTTATACACACAGAGGAAAAAAATGAGAATGCAATGCAGTGTGTAACCAAATACACTGTAAATCTGAGCTGTAATTAATGCAGGGAACAGGCTGGAATGATACAGGAAATGAGAGCAGTTAGGAGAGCAGTGTTTCACTTCACATACAACCAATAATTCAACTTGTTAAAAGCTTTCTAAACCTCAGTCAACAAACCCAGCCCTTTTCTACTGACTGTTTCCTACCTTACCTCCCTGCCACTGAAACCCGAGCTGACACAGCAGGAGGAAAACATCTCTGCAGTCAGTTCCAGCCAGGTCAGTGCTGCCAGCGTGACACTGAGCAGCCACAGGGACACCTTCCCTGCCCCAGAGGCAGGCTCTGCACACACCCAGAGCTGGGTTATTTCCACAGAGCACCCCGGAGCACAGCATCCACTCCTCAGCACAGGAGGGACACGGACCTGCTGGACAGACTCCAGAGGAGAAGGCTCCAGGGAGACCTCAGAGCCCCTTCCAGTGTCCAAAGGGACTCCAGGAGAGCTGGACAGGGACATGGGACAAGGGCCTGGAGGGACAGGACAAGGGGGAATGGCTGCACAATGACAGAGGGCAGGGATTGAACAAGGAGAGAAACCGAGAAATCTGCTGGTGTCTGCACAGAGCTGTTCCTCACCTGGTGAGGCTTCTGGCAATCTAAGGATGAGGCACAGTCAGGGGCTGAACATAACAAAATAAGCCACGAGCAGCTGCTCCCAGAGCCAGACATAAACAGGAGAGCAAAGCCACCTCGTGCCCTTGTCTCATCCAGCAGAGGGAGGAAACTGCAGCTCCTGCTGCACCTGGAGCTGCTGCATCCAGTTACTCTCCAGATGAGACAGAAGATGGAAATGTGAAGGTCTCCTGAAAGAAATTAACAACTCATCTGCTCTGTCTCCTGCAGGACCTCTTTGGAGGACTGTCCTCACAGTTCTCCTGGCACCCCCAGAGTGTGAAAAATGAAAATTAATCAATGACTACTGCTATACTCTGGTGGGATACCATACAGGTAGCTGCCCATCCACATCGTGAAGGAAGAAGAGAATTAGTAATAAAGTAATACCAGGACATCCAAGGAAAAACAACAGGACCATACAGGGAGTCTCACAATCCTTCCAGAAAAACCTGGAGATCTTGTGGCTGCTCCACACAGCAGGGAGCAAGAGAGAAGTATAAGGGAAGGAGGGATAAAGCAAAGGGACTGAAAAGCAGATGGTCAGAACTGTACCACAAGGGCATCTGGGCTCAGCTCTGGACAAGAACAAGGCAAGTATGGGGCATGGTGGCCAGAAAAACCCCATCATTCCCACCAAGGACACCCAGAAGTTCCACTGCTAAAGAGAACTTCAGTCCTGCAGAGTCTCCTACATCCAGCTATTAGCAAGGGGCATTCTGTGAGCAAAATAAAAACAAGAAAAACCAGCAAAAACAGAAAAAAACCCAAACAAACAAACAAACAAACCCCCCCCCCCCCAAAAAAAACCCCGTGTGGAAAGTCAGAGAAACCAGGTCTCCCTGCTCCAGCTGTGAGCAGGAGACGTGTCCCAGGCAGCTGAGCCCTTCCAAGTTCCTACACTGAGCTCAAGAGAAGGTGCTCAGTCTGGCACTGACCCTTCACAGCTCCCAAAAAAAGGGGGTTGCAGACATTAAAACAGCTGGAAAAGCCTCACCAAATCAAGGTTAGAGCACTTTGGTGGAGATCTCAAAAAGACACATCTGCACCAACTCCAACAAGACACAAAAGACCTCAAGTTTTGGCACTGACAGTTTCTCCCAGTAGCATGTTCCTGTTTTAAACATTTTACATTAATATATTTCCTTTAACTGTTTTTCATTCTGAAAATGAATGAGTTCTGCCTGAACCTGGTACCAAAATTGCAGGAGACGGTAAATCAAATGTCTTCCAGTTCTCAAGATCTGTGGTTACATTTCAAAACCATATAAACCACAAGGCTTATATTTTTGAGCTAGAAAAGTGTCTTTGAGGAAAACCATAAACTACTTTCTGTTCATTCTCTCCATTTCCTTTGTGCATCCATCACTCAAACCCTTCTGTGATCACAACAAAAGCAGTGCCTGGGGGCTGCTGAGGTAAGCACTGGATTTGCTGGTGAGGTTTTCAGTGGTGTCCTTGCAAAATTCTGCTGCATTATTCACCAGTGCAGCTGAAACTGAGGAAAGGATGACATCCAACCCCAGAGGAGGAAATTTCCCAAGGAAAAAACCTCCTGACACTTTCTCTTTGTGCCCAAAGCCATTAAATGCCTTGTGGCCCAAGACCTGGAAGAATTACAGTCAACAGAAGACACTGAATGAAAAAAAGCAACCCCAAAGAAGGTGGAAAAAATGACTGAAATGCAGGGTCACAGCCCTCAAACTATCACAGCTGAAAGCCATGGACAGGAAAAGTCAAGAACAAAATGTTAATTATGAATTACAAATTTATGGAATCACAAAATGTCCTGAGCTGAGAGGGACCCACAGGGATCACCCAGTGCCACCCCTGTCCCTGCCCAGCCCCCCAGCAGCCCCAGCCTGGGCATCCCTGGCAGCGCTGCCCAAAGGCTCCTGGAGCTCTGGCAGCCTCGGGGCCGTGCCCATTCCCTGGGCAGCCTGGGCAGTGCCAGCTCCCTCTGGGGGAAGAACCTTGCCCTGAGCTCAGCCTGAGCTGCCCTGGCCCAGCCCCAGCCGTGCCCTGGCTCCTGTCCCTGTCCCAGAGCAGACACTGGTGCTGTCCCTCTGCTGCCCTACAATGGTTATGTTTTCTTAAGGCAACCAGCTTGTCCCCCGTCCTGCAAGTTAACTGAATTTTAATAAATGTTTAATGGAATATCCAACCCACCCAGTAGACAACCAGTGAATTTTTACTATTACTTATTGTTTTGTGTGCCGTCTGCCCCAATAAATCCCTGGAATCTGTTATCAGTGAAAACTCTTGCTTATGTCAACATGTCTTTGAGATGTAGTTCTGAAAGGAAAACTAAAATTCAAGGTATTTCCATGACCCCCTTAGGGCAGGTGGCTCATTTGGACTTAAAAGCTCCAATACCTCAATGAAGACAATGTAAAAACTGGGGGTTTGGGTGAACAGAGCCATTCACCCTCTCCTGTCCCAGCAGCATGAGGGGCACACCCACTCTGGGTCATTTAAATTGCAGCTGAGGACAAACAAATTGTGTGTTATGTGTGAATTAATCAAAGTCTCTTATCCAAACCTAGTTTGTCTCAATTTTGTTCAGAAGGGGCTGCAGCTCACAGTAAGTGTGTGCTGGTTTTGCAGAAGAACAGGCACAGAAATAATATCACTTACATGGAGCAAAAATGAATGGATACATTTTCTAGTGCCTAAATTTGAACTGCTGAGGATAAGCTGATCAAATTAAAAAGGTACAAAATTCCTCTATAGAAACGCACAGATTGTGACACCTTCCAGGTGTTCATTCTGTGCCCCCTTTAATGAGCACATGTAACATAAATAAACCTTTCAGTTTATTAGTGTGAGTCAGCACTTGGTGATTGATCCCAATCCCCACTGACTGCAGCGATGAGTCCCCCATAAGGACTGCAAGCAGCCAGAGGTGCTCCCCTGCAGTGCTCAGGTAGCAGGGACAGGGAATGCTGCCAGCACAGGCTGCTCCACTTCCACCACTGAATCCAGCCGAGCCAAATTTACAAGAGGATCAGATGTCACAAAACTATTTCATTTCAGAAACAATATATTGCTCTGCTTTAGCACCATTTCCAGAGCTCCAAGACTCTCTTCCCATCCCAGCAACCCATTCCTTCACTGTGCCTCCCACAAAAGGCAGATATGATGAGAATGGCTAACTGTGCATTTACTGAACTCCTGCAGCAAGGAAATGAAGCAAGAAGATGCAGAGAGTCCTTCATTATTTGGCCTGTCTGGCTCACTGCAGCCTTGGCTCAGTGTCCAGTTTGAGCTGCCGTTTGCTGATCCACAGAGCTTTGAACTCAGCTGCACCAAGCCCTTCCCATCTCGGGAGGGAAGGAACCACACCAGCGACCACAGTCCTGAGCTCCTCACACCACACACCTCCCCTGCAATTTTAACATTAAAGACAGAGCCTTTGGGGAGGTCTGGGAGTCCAGGTTCACCAAGGGAAAGAAAGACTTTTCTTACTGTTTCTTCAGCTCTTCATCCACACATCTGGATCCCCCTTCTGCACTAATGCAATCAGTGGGAGGATCTACATCAAACAGGAGGGGAAAATATCCCAAAATGCTCTGAGTTCCTCACTTGCAATCACCTGACTTTGAACATCAGCTCATTCTGTCACCAGAAACCTTGTATAAGATGAATGGTTCCACATTTCTTCATTCATCAGCCAGCTGTGACTGCTCTGTTTCTCCAGCCCTGTGAAGACAGCCACCTCCTGCTCGCCTGCCCCTGTGGCCTTTCCACAGCAGATGAAGATTCCCACAGCTGGGATTGGCTCTGAAATAAAGAGGTCGCATCACCTAACACACTGCCACAAGCTGGCCCAGGCATCCCTGGGAACTGCAGAACCAGTTTATGTTTTGTTCACAGGCCAGATGGAAAAGTCAGCTCAGAGTGATTACTCCAGCCCAGTTCTCTGCCTGTACTGAGAGCAGGGGCAAAGCTTTATTCCAATCCAACTGAGATGGCTGTTTCACTCAGCAGGAAATATTTTGCTTCACTTTAGGGAGGAGGTCCGTATCTAGAGGCTTATCTTTTTTGTGGCTCTTTATCATCTTCCAGACAGACTTGGTTTAACAGAAACTTCGAACTCGGTGATGCACCTTGCAAGGTACAGGCCAGCAATTCCTCCACGAGACTCTGGTTTGGAACTACTCTGTTAATGTGCCAACATGCAGTCATGTGTCACAGAATTAGTCCTACTGAATGTGTGTTCTCTAATACCCCTGCATAAGCTTACACCAAGCACACAACCACAGAATGGCTGGGGCTGCATCTGGCTCTGCAGGCAATACTCACCTCATGTTCCTCACTTGGTTCTTCTAGACAAAAGCCAGAATTCCTCAGGTGCCATTAGCTGAGCCCACACTTTCCTGGGATCACTCTGTGAAGCCATACCTTGTCTGTGCTGCTGACTACATCATTATTGAAAAGGCAGAATTAGGAGCTCAAACAGAAATATGGGGGAGAATGAGGTGCACAGGCAGAACATGGAGAAACTGCCCTGCTGGAGAGGGAAAAGGGAAATGAACAGTATATTGAAAGCAAGAGAAGTTTTTCTAGAAAAGAAGCCAGCCTTTCTCAATGGCAACAAAAATCATTCTCTAAGTAAGGGCAAGTGAGATCCTTTCCATTCTGAGAAATTTGAGTTATGAAAACATAATAGGAACCTCAGCATTTGGCTGATACATGCTCGATTTCTAAGTGAGTCAGAAGTTCACATTCTTCTACTGCAGCGTCCCAACTGAAAACAATCCCCACACTTCAAGCACAAGAATAATAAAGCACACATATGCTTCTTATAAAACAATCCTTACAAATAACCATGCCTTTTGTTTTCCTAATGGCTAAAATTCATCATTTCCCCCCCAAAAAGCTCAGATCAAACAAAGTGCACTCTCATTAAAAGAGAAGGCTCGCTTGGCTGAGCACAACAGGCAGTGACATTGCCCTCTTATTTTCTTAGTGCTTTTTGTCAATGGAGAGCCTGGAGAGCTGCTCCCCAGGCTCTGTGGGGCAGGGCAGGCTCAGCACAGCCCCACCCCTGTGCGCAAACAGGGGCTTTCCTCCCCCTCTCCCCACATCAGCCCCAAGAGCATCCACATTCCTCTCCCTCCCAGAGTGTACAGACACGTGAGCAACAGCAACAACAGCACGGAATCCCAGACTGGTCTGGGCTGGAAGGGACATTACAGCCCATCCCATTCCACCCCTGCCATGGCAGGGACACCTCCCACTGTCCCAGGCTGCTCCCAGCCCTGCCCAGCCTGGCCTTGGGCACTGCCAGGGATCCAGGGGCAGCCCCAGCTGCTCTGGGCACCCTGTGCCAGGGCCTGCCCACCCTCACAGGGAACAACTCCTAATTCCCAATATCCCATCCATCCCTGCCCTCTGGCAGTGGGAGCCATTCCCTGTGTCCTGTCCCTCCATCCCTTGTCCCCAGTCCCTCTCCAGCTCTCCTGGGGCCCCTTCAGGCCCTGGCAGGGGCTCTGAGCTCTCCCTGGAGCTTCTCCTCTCCAGGTGAGCACCTCCAGCTCTCCCAGCCTGGCTCCAGAGCAGAGGCTCCAGCCCTGGAGCAGCTCCAAGGCCTCCTCTGGATCTCTCCAGCAGCTCCACATCCTCCCTGTGCTGGGCCCAGGGCTGGGGCAGCTCTGCAGGTGGGGTCTCACCTGAGTAGGGCAGAGGGGCAGAATCCCCTCCCTTACAACACCTGGGCGGCACACCCAGCACGGGAGCAGAGGGTGCCCTTCAGAGCTAGGGCCAACTCAACAAATAAAAATGAAACCTCACCAAGGAGTCACCCAGCTCTGGGACATCCTTGCAGTGCCTGCGATGACCCAGCCTGGGCAGCAGAAACTTCCCTTGCCCAGAAGTGAAGGAGCTGTCCCACACTGTCACCCCAAACAAGGTGTGACATCACCCCAGACAAACAGAGGTTATCTGGGGATGCTTTCAGTGCATGGCTGGACAAGAAGTGCAGCAATCTGTACAGAAATAGCAATTCTAAAAATAACACCAAGAGGTTCCTTTCTAGGCAGTTAATGAAATCCAACTTCGTAAAAGCCTAAAAATGGAACAATCATAAACCTTGTGCAGGTAGTTGTCAATACTCTCACATGGCTTCCTCTTCTGTCAGAGGGGCTCTAACCTCAGTGTCAAGGGCTCTGCAGCACCAGGATGTCAATCCCTGGCACAGGACAGTGGGGACACTCATGGGAGGGGAGCACAACACTGCAGTCCCTCATTCCCTTCCCATTTTACACCTCTCCCTCCACCCCCACGGCCAGGCACAGCCAGAGGGGTGGCTCAAGGCCCTGAGCTGGGTGGATCCCCATCCTGACCAAACCAGGGTTTGTACTCCTTTGTTCAAAGCTGTTTAAACAAAACTCACAATTTCATCTTACAGTTTTTCTTTTCCTTCAGAAATTCAGCCAGGCAACCCTTACTTCCTTTAGGCACCAGCTCCATGCATTTTTCCAGTGATGAAGAGGTAGGTTTTGTTCCCAGAAACCAACTCGTTGTTGAGGGAAGGGTGAGGAGCGAGTCACCACGTTCCCAGAAGGAGGACAACAATCAGTGCCCTGGAATGAGCCCTTCCTCACATCCCACTGTCCTGCCAACCTCCTCAGGCCAGGAGCAGGAGGATCTGGCACAGCCAGTTAATGCCCTTGCACTGAGTTAATGACACTTTCATAGAAATGGAAATTCACTTTAAAAACACCTAAAACAGCACTCCAGAAAACTAACAATTTCTTCTTTCAAACTTATCAACCCTGCAAAGGGGAAGAAAACTGATATTGTCCAGGATAAAAGGGGAAACTTCTTAATTATGTAAGAGACTGAGACTGCCAGGAACAGCAGCAGCCCCAGAGGACTCAAGCACAGGATGGGAAAGAATCATCAGATCCAGAGTACTATCATAGAGCTAAAATTATATCTATTTTTTTGCCTCCAGATTCTCTGGAAATCCCCAAGTTCTAAACCTAACAAACTTTAACTGTGTGTCCTAAGTAGTTTTATTTGAAAAAACCCACCTGGTAATTCTAAAAAGCTGTAGTACATATTTTGAAGCCATCCAACTTTCTTTTGAGAACAGTAACAATAGTTTGATTCTTGTATAAAAGACATTCCCAGCTTTTCTTCAGCCAGTTCCTCCCCTGAGCACATTTCAGCAGCAGCACATTGCTGAATGGGGCAGGGCCTCTCCCAGGTCACTGGGTACAGGAGCCAGGCCCTGGGCACAGCCAGGAGTGCTGGGCAGTAGAGGAGTCACCAGCCTTGCAAGTGTTCAAAAAGGGTGGAGATGTGGCACCTGGGGACATGGTGACATGTTTACTTGGGTAAACAAAGTGGAGGAGACCCATCTGTCCAGGCTGAACCAAGCCCTCCAGAGGCAGAGGGAAATTGCTGCTTTGCTTATGTTGAATAAAACAATGGTTAAACCCCTAAGTTAAAAGAATTTCTCCTTCTTCCTCTGACTAATTAGATCTCAGAGTGGTAGATAAAAACTCCATCTCTGGTAGAATCTCACACTAGTTTGTTGGAAGGGCCTTTAAAGATCATCTCATTCCAACTCCCCTGCCATGGGAAGGGACACCTGCCACTAGACCAGCACTGACACTCAGCATTTTCAGAACCTTCAAACAATGCATTCTTCATCCATATTTCTGCTGCAGCTTTTGAAAATCCCACCCTGAGGTTCCAGGAACAGTTCCAATCGCTCCCAAATCCCAAATCTGCTCTCTCCACACACAGAGCTCTCCAGCTGAACCTGCAGTGATTGCAAAACAGCTTTTCCCAAAGCTGGCTCAAGCCACTTGTCCAGGACACGCTGCAGATGCTGCCCAAGGCTCAGGCAGAACCTTGCCAGTCCCTCACCCCACAGTCCCACTGACTGCAGAGCTGCCTCCGAGCCCTTCCACTGCTCCTAGCACCAAATCCATGGCCAAGTAAAAGATCTCACTGCTACTTAAAACCAAAGTTGTGATGGCTGTTCCTTCCAAAATTTATAGCTGCACCTCCTAGATAAATTAAAACCCCCTATTTCTGAGAGGTCCTGCACGTTAAAATCATAGCTCTGGGGAGGCTAAGTGGAAAAGCCAGGATACCTGTCAGCTCAGCACCAATGTGTTTGAAGGGATTTGGTGGTTTCCATGGTGATGGGGAGGGTAAGGGGCTGCCTGGTTCCAGCTCTGACTGACGCACATCTCAAACAATTGCTCTCTTCCTGTTCGTATGGCACAAGAAAAACAGGATGCTGAGAGGTGTTTATCTGAGAGAGCGAGATAAGCAAGCGCAATGAGAGTTCTCCAAGTATAGGAGTTCACCAATGAGATGTTATAGACTTTCTGTGGAAAAAAAACCCCCACTGCTGCCGTGCTGAACGTGATTAAATTATGCATGGAAAAGTCCTTTCCCTTGGAAGGCGCAGGAACCGTGCAGAGCTGGTCTATGAGCCCTGAATACCAATGGAAAGTCTCTTTAGTGCGTGGTACCGCGTTACAGCGCTGAATGAAAGCAGAGAGCCAGCTCAGTGTGTGATATCTGCCACCCCAAGCCCTGCCTGGGCCCTGCTGGGGGGGTGGGTACAGAGAGTGGGGGGCTGCCACAGCCCTGGGGCTGCACACAGAGCTCAGGCTGCTCTCAAGGGCCCTGTGCCCATGAGCACCAGTTCACAGGCACTTCTTCAGGCCTCCCACCCAACCTGAGGCACTTTGCAGCATTTTAAATGTCCCTCAGTGCCCGAGAGGGAATCTGCCCCCTTCTTATCCCAGCTTCATCAGTGAGAGAACCTGCAAATCCCACAGTCAATAATTACCTGCTCTCTAATCACCACGAGCTGGTTACAGCCCAGCAGCACTCTGAGGTTTAAAGCTGAAAATCTCACATCCAAAAAGCACAGCAGCATTGTCCAGGGGTGGTTCTCGAGCAGGGAAAGGCACCTTCACACCCCTGTCACACGTGGGACATGCAATACCCCTGTCCAGAGGCTGGGCAAAGCCATGGCACAAAACCAGGGCCTGGCTGGACACACTGGAACTGACCTGGGGCCACAGTGGCTTTAATGCATCTCTCCTGCTGATTTACAGAATCCCAGAACCTCCTGAGCTGGAAGTGACTCACAAGGACCAGGCAGTCCAACCCCAATTCCAGCTGTACCCATCCCATCCATGTGGCCACCAAAACTATCCCATCATAGCCAGGAATTGTTACAGCTTGGCTTTCTAAGAACAGGCCTGGTTCCCAAAACCCTGTAAGACACAACAGCTGAGCTTTGCCACCTGTGCCATCCACACTGGAGGACACAGGGCAGGGCAGATTGCATGAGAAAGTGGATTTCTGCTTTATGTAAATTTTGTTTTCTCAGTCATTGCACATATTTAAGACAGTATCAAAGGAACAAAATGGGAACCCAGTCATTGTCTCTGGCTTGGCTGGCTTACAGATCAACTCCCAGCCTTTAATTCTAGGAAGTGAGTGACCACGGAGCCTCCTGACAGCCAAGGGCCCCCCTTTTTCCATCTGACTTGCTGTTTGTCTTGGAAGTAGCCAGGTTAAGGCTGTCCCATTCAGCCTGCAGCGGAATGTGGGGCAGATGGAAAGAGGGAAAGACAGACAGAGAGACACTGCAAAGGCTGAGACAAAGCCTAGTGGTTGGATGAAAGAGCGTGGAACGAAGGCAGGGCCCAGCCAAGCCAAACAAAGTTTTCCTTGAGTGATTACATCTGCTGGAAGAGTCCCCAGCTTGCACTCTCCTTGCTGAGAAATTCTTTTAATTGTGTCTAGGACATTTTAAAAATCCCAAGAAAAGCTCCTCTGTAATTGTTGGAGCTCTGAACTGTGTGAACTTTTGTCGTGCTGAATCGCTGCAAACCTCTGCCACTGAAGCAGGGCTTTGCTGAGGGAGAGCCCTGGGGAGGGAAAACTGGTCATAAATCTCCATTTCTTTTTTCCCAAGGAAAAACAAACAATTTAGACAAATTCTTCTCCCTCCCAATGTCTGTATAGCTCAGTGCAAAGTGCATCCAGCAGAAAATGAAAAGAGATCCGTTCTCAGATTAGCCAAAATTAAGTAAGGTTAAAGGAGCGATGTGTAGAGCCAAAGCCTACAGCTCTGTGAAATGGGCACCTCCCAGGGGGCAGCAGGGATGGTGGACCTTCCACAGCCACCAGAGCCACTCAGTGCTGGCTGAGGAACGAGGGGAGCAGTGGGGCAGGAGTGCATGGCCAGCACCTGCACCACACAGCACCACAAGGTGCCATGGGCAAGTCCTGGCAGATATGAAAATCAAAACTTGTGGGCCAGAAAGACAGAGAAATATTAAATAATCTTCAGGAGCTGTGATCTTGCCTTCATCAGACACACTTCAGGTGTTACCTGAATGCCACTGCTCTGGGCTTTTCGTCACAGGTCCAAATCCCTTGTCTGTGGCAAACCTCCCTCATCTTCAGGCTTGTTTTCACAGCATTAATTTCCCTCCACCCCTCACTGTGATAACCAGAAATGCCAGAGAGTTGACAGGCTCCAAGCACCTCATTTTTCTCCTTTAGAACCAACACATCTGCCTGCATGCTCAGGTCACTGAGTATTTGTGTTTGCCACATGTGAGGGACAGTCACTGGAAGCCACTCCAAAGGCAAGGCTCAGTGTCAAAGATAAAAAGAACAAGGTGGGTGAGCTGCCTCCTCTGGCCATAGACTGACAGCCACGTGCCACAGGGTGGGGTACCCTGGTAAGGAGGGAACACCAACACGTTTGTGCCCCTAAAACAGCCACCCAGAGGTGGGCTTGGCATCTGCACGTTTCCTCAAGCACTCTGAATAAATACCTGCCTGTATCACACCACCTACCTGGTGCCAAGACATTCTACTTAGGACATGAGCTGTCCAAAAGCAAAGTGACTAATTCTCATTAGAATCACAGAATATCCCCTGAGCTGGAAGGGACCCACCAGGATCCCCCAGCCCAGCCCCTGTCCCTGCCCAGCCCCCCCAGCAGCCCCAGCCTGGGCATCCCTGGCAGCGCTGCCCAAAGGCTCCTGGAGCTCTGGCAGCCTCGGGGCCGTGCCCATTCCCTGGGGAGCCTGGGCAGTGCCAGCACCCTCTGGGGGAAGAACCTTGCCCTGAGCTCAGCCTGAGCTGCCCTGGCCCAGCCCCAGCCGTGCCCTGGCTCCTGTCCCTGTCCCAGAGCAGAGACTGGAGCTGCCCCTCTGCTTCACCTCCACAGAAAATGAACTTGGCCAAAACACAGATCTGCTCTTGCTGGGACAGAGAATTGACCCAAGTCAGGGAAGGCTCCAAGGTACCAGCACAGGAGCAAAGAGGTGACCTGTGCCAGGACTGGGTGCAAGGGCATGAGAGAGAAGGGCAGGAGCAAGACCTTTCTCTTGCAGCTGTGATTCAGCTGTTTGATCAGTCAGCACTTCCACTTGCTCCATTCTGCCAGAACACACACCTTTCCTTATCATCCAGAACTCACAGTACTGACTGCACACCAGGTAGTCACACCTATCCTTCAGTGACCTGAAGGTTTTATGTGCTCTGCCATGCAGAAGACAAGACTCCAGCTGAAGGCAAACTCACACACCAGCCCCAGGACAGGATTTCTCAGCTTGCTGCTCATGGGGGGGCTGTGAGCTGGTCAGCACCCTGAGCCCCTGGAGCAGAGTCACCAGCACTGCCAAAGGATGTCAGTGCACAGGTTCATGTTAGCATCATCCGGATTTGTTTTTTAAACAGTATGCCTGATAGAAACTTTAAAACTGTATTTGTAATTTTAGAACAGAATTTATCCTTATGATAGGCAGCCTTTCCAGGCAGAACTACCTCCTCTGCTCCCAGACCCTGCATTTCAGAAAGCAGAGCACAGCTAGGATCATGCCATGTGGAAAGAACAGCTCAGTGTCTGTTGAACACCTCAACGAGGCTGAAGGAAGCCTCAATGGAGAGAAACACCAGACGTGGCTGAGGGAAAGGGGACAGTCAGACCAGGTGGAAGCTCAAAGACACACAGCCTGATCAGGGCCTGTGAGCAAAGGGACCAGTGTCTCTCAAGGCCCCAGGTACAGGGAACAGTTTGAGGGCCAAGGAGCACCATCTGAGAACATCCACTGCAATAATCCCAGTCCTCAAAACTATGGAGGGTTCCCTGAAAACCCCCAGTTTGCTGGGGAGGAGGCTGGGATTTTGTTTTATGCTTATTTGCCTCTTGTTTCTGTCCCGGTAGATAATGTTCATTTCCACTAACTGTTGACCAAAGTGGAAAAGAAGGATTTAACAATAAAGTGCAAGAGTCCATCACAAGTTATGGCAACCCATGTGCTCTTATGAAACAATAACACACCAACATAAAATAAATCAGTGCCTTTTAATTTAACAATGTAAATTGCCCTCCCACCTGCTGTGACTCTCCATAAGGAGAAAAAGCTGGCAGTGTATTTACCAAGCTGTCTATCCCAGTCCCATTCTGCACTGGCCTCCTGCCCTGGGGTTAGACTGTAGGACTCTGTCATCTCTTGCACTCGTATGACCTAAGAAAGGGAATGTGGCCTTTTTCCCACAAGCCCAGAGTGAGAACATCATAAAAGCTGAACTTTAGCCCCCTTTTTGGGCAGGCAGCACAATAGCAAGGAGGATGCTGTTACTCCCCAGAGGCTCTGCTGCTGAAAAACATCACCAAGCTCAAGTAAAAGGTCAGTAGTTAGGATTGCATCTCTTGTTTTCTTCAGTTTTCCTCCTCCGTCAAAGGCAGTTCAACATTCTTTGCACACCCCCCTCCCTCCTTCTGAGAAATGCAGGAAGGAAGTGCTTGCAAAATAGTTTAATTTAAAAGAAGGCACAATCACACACAGCAAACCCTGGTGCAGGCTCTGAGCAGGACATGTCCACTGCTCCCCGTTCCCACTGCAGCACAAACGAGTCCCTCCCTGCTCACACACCCGGCAGGGCTGTGCTCCTGCACCTGGGCTGCAGAGCTGTGGTTATGTGCTGCAGGCAGCCCCTGCTCCCCCAGAGCACACAGCACATCTGCCCAGGAGCCAGGGCTGCCCTGCAGCCTCCCAGGGCACTGCATGGTACCAGGCACCGAGTGGTCCTGGGCTGCAGGACAGAGTCACCTCCTGTCTCTCTCATAACTAGTGCTTGTTGGATTTCACAGGACGTTCTTCCACCAAGGCTTGTTACCTGAACCTTTCTAGGGTTTGGGAAGGTATTTGGGACAGTTGGATTTAACTTGACCCTTTTCTTGACTAGATTTATGTGAAAGAACCAGAGTGGGTGGAAGCAGCTGTTATACTCCATGCCTTTTTGCAAAGAGGAATGTAGAGACCAGCAGGCAATTCCTGGAAAACTCCTTCATTATCTATCAGTTTCTGCTGTATGACCACATATCCAATCTAAACATCATTCTTCCCAGGCACACTGTTTTTGTATCCCTGGGCAAACAGCACTTACTATCACAAGCCTATTCCTTTGTCTTTTCCAAGACTCTGGTAGTCCCAAGACTTCCCTTGAGCCATGAACCACAAGAGCCCCATGTCAGGACAGGCTGGCAGTCCCTGCCTGTTCTCCCTTCTTTGAGAATTCCCAGTCCTTCCAGCCCAGTGTCCTGACACAACCCCCTCAGTGCCTGTTTCAGGGTGCCACGTTCCCCTCACTGCTCGTGGGTTCATCTCCAGCTGGCATCCTTGGACTTCATGGGACACTGCCAACAAACCAGTCCTGTCTCTTCTTTAACCCGTTGCTGTCACAGGGCATCATTAGGTTAATGAAATAACGAGATCAATGCATGAAGGACCTGAGCAGAATCACACCCAGGACCACTTGAGTGGTGCCTCCTTCCAAACAGGATGCCCAGGACAACCAAACACAAAATCAGTTATTTTCTAGAAGGACATTTCAAAATGCTGCATGCAGTTAATGTGAGCACTTTGCTGTGTACAGTCACACAGCTTCACAAAGGGGAAGATTAATGCTCTCCCAAACAGGGAAATGAGAGTACCCAATGCCACCAGCTGGGGACTGGGGGGCTGCAGCAGGACCTGAAACCAGGCTGCTGAGTCTGGCTTTTTTTATTTTAAAGTTGACAGCTTCAACTTCCAGCATCTACACCCAGCACTGAGCATGGGGAAACATGCTGTTCTCCAGCTCTAGGCCAGATGGGTAAATTTTTTGGGTTAATGTTTTCATAACCATGCAGCCAGGGCTGCTGTTTATTATCCATCCCATCCCCAGGAACTTCTTACCTTCTTTACTTTTTCACTTGCTGTTGCTTATGTGCATTTCTGATAGATTTAAAAATAACTGCTAGCACTGCAGAAATACCTTCAGCTTTAAAATAAGGGTTCCATAATCCTGTATTCTTTATAGACCTTAAACAAAAAATTATTTCTGTCCTGCAGAGTGTTGTAGAGGCATTTAAGGAGATTACTGCCCACACCATGCCTGCTGCAAGCCCAGACAAAGGACAATAAAGTGAAACAGAGGAGAAGGAATGAAAGAAACCCCAGAAAGGCACATTTGGCTGGCAGAGGAGGTGCTCCTGCAGGTAGTCAGCACAGAGCCTGACCACTCCTTCAGTGAAAAAAAATTTTCTAATATCTAATCTGAACCTCCCCTGTTGCAACTAAGGTAGTTTCCTTCTGGCCTGTCCCCTGGCACAGGGCAAAAGAGACCAAACCACCACCTCACTAAAAACTCCCTTCAGGTACTTGTAGGGAGAAATTCCTAGCTCAAGGTTTGTGAGGATACTAAAGCTATACTGAAAAATATAAATCCAAAGAGTTGGTTTAAGGAATGGTTAAAAACGGGTTACAGAGCAGATAGATCTGAAAATATGACCCAAATATTGTAATGCAGCATTTAAACAAAAGCAGCGATACAGAGAAAAAGATCCCAATTCACTTCTGAGCCTCTTCTTGGAGAGAACCCTACTCAAAGGTGATCCAGTCAAAGGTGAGGCCCACACCTGACTTGGTTCCTCCTTCCTTAAGGCATCACAGATGGCTTTGCCTCAGCACTGCCCTGAAGAGCTCACAGAAAGCTCTGCCTCATCCCAGCACCCACAGTGACCCACACATCACCTGGGCTGCTCTGCACCCCAGAGCATCCCCAGCACCTCCTTGGCCCCAGGCCCCACCACCTGCCAGCACAGCAGCTCTTCAGCAAACATCAGCCCTTTGCCTCCCTTCCTCCCTTTCTCATTTGTTGAGATGCTTCTTTGAAGGGGAACTTTGATTATTAAGATACTTAATGATAAAGGGAAGGGCAGCCAATGTGCAGTGCCTGCTGCCAGGCCCAGCCCCAGAGGAGCTGGCTGGTGCTGGGCTGCAGGGCTGTGCCCCCAGGCTGTGTCCCCACTCTCTCTCCCCAGGCTGTGCTCCCAGGCCCTGTCCCCACTCTCTCTCCCCAGGCCCTGCTCCCAGGCTCTCTCCCCAGGCTCTGTCCCCAGGCTGTGCCCCCAGGCCCTGTCCCCACTCTCTCTCCCCAGGCTGTTCCCCCAGGCCCTGTCCCCACTCTCTCTCCCCAGGCCCTGTCCCCACTCTCTCTCCCCAGGCCCTGCTCCCACTCTCTCTCCCCAGGCTGTGCCCCCAGTCTTTCTCCCCAGTCTCTCTCCCCAGCCCCTGTCCCCAGGCCCTGTTCCCGGTGTTTATCCCGCGGTGTTTTCCCCTCGTTAGCAATTGTTTGGCGGCTGCTGATGGATGGTGCTGAGGGCTGTGTCTGGAAACGCTCCCCAGCCCTCAGGAAGCTCAGGGGGCCTTTGCCAGTACTTCCTTCCTGCATATAAGGGGACCACAGAATGGGAAAAACCTTGTCTGTCTCTCGCCCTGAGAAAAGGTCTCCCCTTCCAGCTGGATTACAGTAACAGTATTTTAATCTTTCACAAGATTATAATATCCTTCCTCTCTAAGTATAGCTCCAGTGGCAGCTCAGAGAATGAAATGAACCAACAATGTAAAACTCAATAGGTGGTGCTGGAAGCTGAACAAATGGAGGTCCAGATTGGAAGATCCCTATCCTCAGTCAGGATGTAAATCACCAGTGATCACACCTGTCTAACTCAGGACTTGACTCCAAGAGCAATCAGGACTAAGCACTTCAGCAGGAGGTGTAAAATGTACATGAGTGATACATGGAAAATTAGTCCCTCCAGACAGATTCATTCCTGTGCCTGTTTTAGAGAGTGGATCTAAACTCAAACTACAACATTTATTACACCTACAAAAAAGAAGGCTGCAATGAGCAATCTGTGAATATTCTGACCAGACATTTCTCACAAGCACCCAGGATGTGTTATAGAGACTTGAATGTCTTTTTCCCCAAACCCAGCCTCTAGGTTCTTCTGTGGATGATTCATGAATCTCCATGATATCCTGATGTGTCATCATCACCTGTTCACAGTAATAAAATACGTGCTGACTATTAGAGAATAGGTATTTCATGCTACCACAGGAATTTTCCTAAATTTTCTATTTTTGAGCCCCAGATTCAAACCCATGAAAATGGCAAGGGTGTTAGTGTAGGCAGATGATCAGAACCCCAAATTGCTCTGCCCCAGCCATGTGGCCTGGGACAGCCAGAGCAGGGGACATGGGTGGTGGCTCTGAGGATCCCTCTCCTGCAGGCCCAGCAAGGGGAGATCCCAGCAATCCCCTCATTTGTCTGGGCAAATTTGCCCAAGCCAGTCTGTAAAAGCAAGGAAGAAATTCTCAGGACTCAACAACAAAAGAAAACTCCCCCAACCTGTGAGCAGACAGCTCTCCTAACAGCCTCTATTTCTGACAAAGGCCTCAGACAAAAAGACTTCACCCATGAACAAAGGTTGGGGAACAATGGGAACTGTCAAAAAATAGCCCTCACGTCAGAGCTAAGAATGCCCCTTGACACTTCCAAAAAAGCCCAGGCTGAGCAGAGCCTGGGAGGCTGCAGGCACAGCCCCTGGCATCCGCCTCTCCCAGCACAAACTGCCAGCAGCACTCCGTGAGGCTGAGCTCCCACAGCCAAAGTTGGGGATGGAAGAAGAGAGCAAATTATGGCAGGTCTGAGCCAGAAGTAACAAATTCCTGTCTATCCAAGCTCTCCAGCAGGGACCCTGACCCTCAGACTTGATGGGACATACCTGACAATGGTCTGTGCACATCTTCCCTTACTGCAAAGGGTAACCAATTACCAATGCAATTAATGAGAAAACTAAGTTATGGCAAATAGCAGAATGAATTGTCTAACACAGTAATAAAACCCCTGTGTTCTAAACTGGTGAGAACTTCCAGAAAAAATTGCTAGAAAAATTTTCAACCTGGACTAGAATTCTAAGAATGCTGATATTCAGATGTGGACAGGAAACCTCAAAGATCCAATAATCTTTATGGCATGCAATTTGGCATTGATTCACATGTTTTGCTTTATTTGTGACTCAGCATTCTTCTCCAACAGCAGTAAGAAAATAAATGGAAAGCAAATAATGCTGAATGAAAACTCACCCGTGGGCTGATCACTTGAGTAACTGTCCTGATTCATCCTCCCAAAGGTGGCACCAGATCAGGATGCTGAGGCTGGAGGTCTAAACTCAGAGATGCAACCCAAGCTCCTGTTTCTGGAAAGAAAATGTAGAGGGATTTTACTGTCAAACTGTAGGAACTTCACTCTGTGTGAGAAAGATAATATCTTGTGTGTGGTCTGTTGTCCTTGAATTTAGCAGGAGAGTGGAGAACCTACATGCATGTACAACATGGCATAGGAGCCATAGGACACGTGCCAGAAGATCAGAGAATGCAATGGGAAACTGAATTGAGTCAACCAAGAAGCCCTGGAAAGTGGCATCTGAGAGCCCATGGAAGGTAAAACAACATGGAGTTAAAAACACAGCTAGGTTCC
This sequence comes from Molothrus aeneus, assembly GCF_037042795.1. Lineage (NCBI taxonomy): Eukaryota > Metazoa > Chordata > Aves > Passeriformes > Icteridae > Molothrus > Molothrus aeneus. The sequence continues at coordinate 689,757 of NC_089664.1, forward strand.
TGGAATAAGCTGAGTTCCAGATTTGAACTGCACAAACAGGAGTTTGGCTCTTCACTTGTGTAGCCAAACAAAACTCCTGCACAGGATGAAGAGTTGGACTTGGTGATCCTGAGGTCCTTTCCAACTCAGCCGATTCTATGACTCTATGCAAACCCCAGACCTACCTTACCCCAATCTGGACTAACAGGCTATGTGAAAGTGTGTTTTTGCCACAGCTACACAGCTCCTCCTCTTTGTTTGCTTGCCCTTCCACTCATCATCACATCTTGACTGTGGTAGATTTGGGAACAGAACCCCTGTCTCCCAAATCCCAGTCCAGTGCCTTAACCACCACATCCTTCCTGCTGAATCACACTGCAGGATTGTTTACAAGGAAGGAAATTCCCCCTCGAGAGCATTCACTCTGAGTGTGCTGGTGGAACACAAATGCTTAGAAAAACACAAACAGAGAGGCAATAACAACAAGTGATTGAAGTCCCTGTGCTGGCTGGAGGCACAGCAGCACCTTGGGTTTGTTGTGGAGCAGTGGAAGCAAGGCCCTGGGGAGCAGGACACGACACAGAACAAGCAGTGCATCCAGATGGCTCCCAGGAACAGCCTCCTGCTCTCCACAGATGATCTGTGACTCTGGAAGTCTCTTCCCCATGTTTAACATGAGGCGTATGTCACTAAGGGCCATTCAAAAGGTTTGGATTCTCAACAGACAGTGGGAGGCTCACCTTTGGGAGCAAACCTGCCAGGTGCAAGCAGCTGTGGATATCATCCAGAGGGTCAGAATTAACCTCAACATGTTGTGCAACCAAAGGGCCTCACTTTCTTTAAAGTCTTTACCTCCAAACTAAAAAAAAAAAACCAAAAAAAAAAAACAACTACACGGGGAAGATACCAAAAATGGAACAAATATGTTTTAGCCTAAACACACTTTGCCCCATTGGTCTCCTAGAAAACAAAAAGGGCTGTAATTCATCCATGATCTGTCAAAAAACACAAACCCACTGAAATGGCAGATTCATGGTCCAGGACTCTGAAGAATTTGGCTCTGCTCAGCAGTTGGGCAAAGGGGAAGAATTTCCCCATTCACAAGCAGTGGCTTTCAGGTCGTGTCCCACAGGACCCCACCACAGTAATCAACAAACACAGGCTTGGGCAGATGGCAGAGCTTGGGCTGGATCTCAGGACACCCCCTTCAAATATCAATGTATGGGAATCCCAGCAGGACCTGAGGACTCCTGGGGGACAGGGAACCAAAGCTTCCCTCTCAGCAGCATGCTGGGGTCACACCCAAATCCAGAGCAGCTCAAACAAGCCCTAAGATGGGGCTTCTACTACAGTAGAAGTTTCTCACCAGAAGACACTTTGAGGCACTTCAATTCCTTTGAACAGTAAAAAAAGTCACAATTTCTCCTCAGGGCTTCTTTTGACCTTGACATGATCTGAAATCGCTCAAGCCTCACTTTTTGACATCATATGAGAATAATTCAGGAATTAACATTAAATGTAATTCCATTGTTCTCCATTCAAATGGCTATTCTCTCATTCCTTGTCTGCTATTTTTGGGGTCAGGATCCAGTTTGTAGCTTTTTCCATTAGGTCTAAATCAAGTGTGTCCAGAGAGAGAAGATAATTGCACATGCTCAGTCCTGCGGGATGAGGCAGTGATCAGTGTGCAGGGGTGGGTGATGGCCCACAAGAAGGCAATTGCTGACATGAGTGTCTCCTGCTTAGTTCAAACAATTCCCAGTATGGAAACCCAGCATGGAGCAGCCAAAGGAAAAGGCCAAAGGAAAAGGCAAAGAGCTGCCAAGCTGCTTCTCCAAGGACTGCTGGCTTTTCTCCAGAGCAGGTGTGGTCACTGTCGAGCTCTTGATTTGTGATGTCGAGTTCATGGCTGGTGCCATGCAGGACTTGGTTTGTATTGCAGCCAGGAAAGATAAGGGTGCACACAGTCAGCCTGAAAACACTGAGCTGAGGCATGAAGGTGGATGGATGGATGGATGGATGGATGGATGGATGGATGGATGGATGGATGGATGGATGGATGGATGGATGGATGGATGGATGGATGGATGGATGGATGGATGGATGGATGGATGGATGGATGGATGGATGGATGGATGGATGAATGGATGGATGGATGGATGGATGGATGGATGGATGGATGGATGGATGGATGGATGGATGGATGGATGATGGATGGAGATGGATGGATGGATGGATGGATGGATGGATGGATGGATGGATGGATGGATGGATGGATGGATGGATGGATGGATGGATGATGGATGATGGATGGATGGATGGATGGATGGATGGAGGATGGATCGATGATAGATGGATGGATGGATGGATGGATGGATGGATGGATGGATGGATGGATGATGGATGGATGGATGGATGGATGGATGGATGGATGGATGGATGGATGGATGGATGGATGGATGGATGGATGGATGGATGGATGGATGGATGGATGGATGATGGAGGGATGATGATGGATGGATGGATGGATCATTGGAATAAGATCCCAATATTACTGGGTGGAACATGCCTGGGCTCGTCTGACCCTTGCTGCTGGACCAGAGGCGGCAACTGAGGTGGCTTTCACCTCAGAGACACCTTTGGCTGGCTGGATGTTGTAGCTGTCACTTGGAACAAGTCCAGGCAAGCAGGAACTCAGTTTTACCTCTGGTGGAAAGGTTTTAGGCAATGGTGAAGGAGAAAAGGAGATGGATTCTGCCGGAGGGTTTAATCCAGAGCTTTATTCCAGGGTCACAGGTCTCTGAATCTTGTAACAGCTCCAACAGAATAGCGACCGCATGGTCCCAGTGTCCTTTTAAGCCCCGGGGACAGGGGGAGGGAAGGGGTAGGTATGCCACCAACCAGGTAGGAGCGGGGAAGGCTCAGGAGAGAAGTGGCACCTAGGTAGCCCAATGTCCCCAGGGCTGAGAATCATCTTTTGAACTTTTGCCAATCAGATGATGCCTTGCTGGAACGTAAAGACTGACGGACAGCACTTAGCAGGAGGCAAGGGGAGGGGAAGGGAGAAGGTATTGGCATACCTGGGAAAGGACTGGGATAGCTAAAACAGGATATTGCATCACACTGCAACAATGGATGGATGGATGGATGGATGGATGGATGGATGGATGGATGGATGGATGGATGGATGGATGGATGGATAAGGATGGATGAAAGGATGGATGAAAGGATGGATGGATGGATGATGGATGGATGGATGGAAGGATGGATGGATGGATGATGGATGGATGGATGGATGATGGATGGATGGATGGATGGATGGATGGATGGATGGATGGATGGATGAAAGGATGGATAGATGAAAGGATGGATGATGGATGGATGGATGAGGGATCGATGATGGACAGATGGATGGATGGATGGACAGTGTCTGACACCTGCCCTGCTTGCAACTGCCCCAGGGGCAAAGCAACCCCCAGGTGGATGGAGACAGTGTGAACAGAACTCCCATTCTGCTTTCTCAGTAACAGCTGAGGCCACAGCCACTGCCAGACAGGGAACTGGGGGCCACTGGTTTCCTTCTGAGTGATTTCAGTTCAAGCAAGGCCATTGCTGGGCTGGAGTGAACAAGGTGCTCCTGACCCATGCTGGGAAAAGCAGGAAGTCTCCCTCCTGACAGTCTGTTAACTTCCATGGGATCAGTTCTGGGTTGGTATCTCAAGTTCTGCCTGAGCTGGTGCTTCCCTTAATGCTCAAAAACATGGTGAAGTGACCATATAAAAAAATCTTACCTCTTCTCAGAAAACGTCCCCACAAAAAAAGAAGGTTTCTATTCTGCCTGGGTATGGGAAATATTTGAAAAGTGAAGTGAGAGTCACTTAAATCTTTAGAAACAAGAAAACAAACACTGCAAAGCAGTAATTATTTGTAGGTGTCTTCATACGGGGATTTTGAAGCCTATTTCACAATTTTACAAGCTTCCTTTTATTGCCTTGGTGTTACAGAACATACAGGCATACACAGCTTAAAAAGATATCACAGAATCCCCTGAGCTGGGAGGGACCCACCAGGATCCCCCAGCCCAGCCCCTGTCCCTGCCCAGAACCCCCAGCAACCCCAGCCTGGGCATCCCTGGCAGCGCTGCCCAAAGGCTCCTGGAGCTCTGGCAGCCTCGGGGCCGTGCCCATTCCCTGGGGAGCCTGGGCAGTGCCAGCACCCTCTGGGGGAAGAACCTTGCCCTGAGCTCCAGCCTGAGCTGCCCTGGCCCAGCCCCAGCCGTTCCCTGGCTCCTGTCCCTGTCACAGAGCAGAGACTGGAGCTGCCCCTTGGAGGAAGCTGCACATTGCTCTGAAGTTTCCACTGTCATGGACCCCTCCCCAGAAAAAAACATGAGTTAGGAGATGGGAGAAGGAGCTGTAGTTCTAGGAGTGCCTGCAAAAGCATCCTTTGAAGATCATGGGTGCCTTTTCATTGGCTTTTACAGACTTTGGATTCCGTACTCAAACCCAGTTTAGCTTCAATTTAGCTCCCCTCAGCTACAAACCCAGCATTCATTCTTCACGAACTTCATACAAGCTTCATTCTTCATAATGTCACAGCTAAGCTACACCATTCAAAATCTCTGCTTAAATTCTGGCATCTCAGGCTGCAGTGTGTCACAAATGACCTGCCTCCCAAGCCCTTTCACAAGCTGTGTCTGTAGCATATGTTCTTTCAGAGTGGGCAGAAGTGATGAAGAGGCTGCAGCCTCTCTGCACCTCAGGTTGAAATGCAAATTGCAGTTCCACCTAATTTTACAGACTTCCCATTATCACATAAATCTTTAACTACTCAGAAGTGGAAACTTCACTTTGCTGTGATAAGGATATAGAAAAAAAACCACTGACACAAGCAAAAAATTAAAAAGAAAATTCAAACCAGGCAGTGTTCAACCAGTGCCTGCCATGACTCTGGGCCTGTGTGAAGAACCCCAGGCTATGTCCCCTCTCCTCCAGGGCCCTGAAACCAGCAGGGGTCCACGAGCTCCTATCTGGACAGGGCTGCTCAGGACCACCAGGACCACTGGCACTGCAGAAGCAGAGGGGCCAGGACACAACCCTGCCTCCTGTATAAATTCATTTGATTGGAGCTTATTCTAAGGACATCGCTTCACTTGAATGGAATATTTATTCAATGATTATTGACTTTTGATAATTTATGGGAGTAATTTAATAATTTCCCAGAATTCATGCCATAATAAGATGCGTTGGAAGTGCTGAAGTTTAAAATCAGAACACTCACTCATGGCAGAAGCCAGCAGAGCCACACTGCTCCAGAGAACACCCTCTACCTCATTAGCTTGGACATTAAAACTGGAAAGCAGCTGACAAAGCATCAACAGATGTCTGTCAAAGTCTGTTGGATTTTCAAGGCTGTTCCCTCAGCATGGTGAAGCCCGCCAGCTTGACAGGAATGTATTTTTTATGGAATTCCTGTACAAGTTCCTAACATCAATAAGCAAATTGTTGTGACCCCAGGGCATAAGTACAACCTGAACTCCTGGAGGAAGCCCTGGATACCAAAGAATGTATCTCCCTGCATGCCTGGAGAGTTCCACGACCCAGCTCCCCCTGCTCATTTCACTCTTCTTACCCATCAATCACCTCCAGCCACTGGGAAAGCGAACTCTGGACACAACCAGCACACCCGGAGTGGCTCCAGGCAGCGCTGCCAGGACGGTGCTGCCGCTGGGGTGGCTCAGCCCATGTGCCGCAGCCCAGGAGGCTCGGCGAGCTCGGGCTCAGGTGCGCTCCCCGGAGCATTCCCCGTGCATTCCGGAGCTTCCCGCGCATTCCTCGTGCATTCCCCATGCGCTCCCCGGTGCATTCCCCGTGTGCTCCCCATGCGCTCCCCGGTGCATTCCCCATGCGCTCCCCGTGTGCTCCCCGTGCATTCCCCATGTACTCCCCGTGCGCTCCCCGGTGCATTCCCTGTGTGCTCCCCATGTGCTCCCCATGTGCTCCCCGTGCATTCCCCATGCGCTCCCCGGTGCATTCCCTGTGTGCTCCCCGTGCGCTCCCCGGTGCATTCCCTGTGCGCTCCCCGGTGCATTCCCTTTGTGCTCCCCGTGTGCTCCCCGTGAGCGGAGCAGCCGCGGGGCTCTGGCACCCTCTGCTGACAAACCCGCGCGGGCCCGGGCTCCCTTTGCTGCGTTAGTAGCTCGGAGTTTAACAGGTTTTATCTGTCTACTCAGTTACTTCTGTAAAATTACACTGATCACAGCAGGCCCCTCTGCCCCGGGTTTGCTCTGGGAGCCGCGCACAGCCCGCACAGGGACATGCCCTACTCTCGTGTCTCCGGGCTCACCTAAACTCCTGGGTTGCCTAAAACCTCTGGGATTTATTGTCCTTTCCATCTCCCAGCACTACCCAGTTCCCTGCAGGCAGCATCGATCCTCTCCCCTATTTCTGAAAGTTTTGTATCTGGGAGGGGACCCCTCATCCACCTGAGAGAATCATCCCTGGAAGGGAACACACCTGCCAGTCCCACCCTCCTGATGCAAGATTCCCTCAGCAGTCTGCACACCACCCGTGTCACACAGCAGCTGTGACCCCTCCCTGTCCCTGAGCATGACACAGGGGGGCTCTGTGCCACCCCCTCCACCAGGGCAACCTGGCACCAAGGAACGACAGGGAGGTGACCACACACACCTTGGTCACGTGCCTGATGTGTCCAACCCCCAGTGTGTCACACAGAGACAGCCCAAGGCGCTGGCTGTGACCAGGGACACCCACCCTGCTGAACCAAGGCACAGCGTCCTGACCCTGCTGTGCTGCACGGGAAGGCTCCCAGGGAATAATGAACACCAAGAACAGAAAATTCTGTGTGCGGGCAACAGTGAAACAGAAACCTGATAGTTGGGGATGTGTTAACTTCAGAGAATCATTTTCAGTCTTGTTATCGTCTGCATTTTTCTGATTCTTGCTTTTTCTGTAGGGAAGGCTGTGAGGAGGTGACAGCACACCCTGGGTAAGGCACAGAGAGCTCAGGTGCTGAACAGACTGGCAGTTTCTAGAACTATTTCAAACCCATGCAGGCCGTACTTAGCCTGTCAAAGGGTCTGCACTTCAGGAAAAAGAATCTCAAAGGATCATTTCGCCTTCAAACCAGGATCTTAAACAAAAAACCAAAAAAACCCAAGGAATAACTTTGGAAATAGGCAATTCAGGATTTCCACCAGAATCAAAGTGTAAACAAAAATTCTCAGCAAATAGAAAAATAGCTCAGTTGAAGACACTTCACAAATTTCACTCCAAATTTTGGCTACTACTGAAAACCACTATAATATAGAAAAATTTGGAAAACTTTAAAATGTCTGGGGATTAAATAATCAGGGTGATTGTAATAGTAACATGTAAATCCTTCTTATGAGATCCAGCAGAGTTACTTTAAATGCTGACAACTCAGTCTCTCTTGAGCTCTCTCACATTAGAAGAGTTTACTTGGCTTGTTTTTTTCCCATCCTAGAACAGCTTTGTTAACACTGTTAGCACAACTCCTCTGAGGACTCAATGTAGGGCTTCAGCACTTCCCAAATAGAGCCAGGGCTGTGTCACTGTGAGTTCCTCAGACACTTTGCTCCCAGGACTTGGATTTCAAGTTTAGGCAGCAGTGTTAAGCCAGTATTACCAATATCTGTCCAGAGCTCTCTCATGGAGTGTTTGAACGTTCCCTCCTGGATCACTGAGGAAGCTTTATTATCCCTCATAAGCATATTCACTTTTTGTTTTTTTAAGCATGAAGCATCCTCTGGAGTCTGACACTTCTAAAATGCTTGTCTGGACAGGCTCTGGCAGCAGTGGCCATGGCAGCTGCAGCCCTCGTGTCACCAGATGTTTGTCCCACCTTGCCCTGCCAGGAGAGCACAGCTGGCTGGGGCTCAGCTCGCAGTTCTGGCACATGAATGAGAACAGTGGCTGAAAGGGTTTGTACAAAACCACAGGGGCTCTGGGCTGGCACACAGCAAGGTACGAATGTCCGAGTGCCGCTGCTGGGCAGGGTCAGAGCAGTGACAGGGACACGGGCTGAGCTCACCTCTGGATGAATCCCACACCTTGGGGGGTGTCCCCAGGGATCACCCACAGACACTCTGCACAGGTTTGGTAAATTGAAGTAAATGCAATCACCTCCTGATTGACACATGCTCCAGCAAATTCTCAGGTGAAACAGAGAGAATTTAATGAATTGTGGCATTTACAGAAGAAGGGAGGAAGGAAGGTTTGTTTTTGATAAAAGTACCTTTTTTCTGCCTTCTTCTTTTTATTTATTTTTATTAGTGTTGAAGCTTTCCTTCTCCCCAGGGTTTTGCTTGAATACCTCCAGATGTAGATGTAACCCTAAACAAAAAAGCTTTTACAGGATGGATGAGTAATTTTAGAAATCTGCTAAATTTTCTCCATCCTGGTCTGTTTCTCTCCCTCTCTGCCTTTCGATTCACTCACAGGAGCTGAAGCTCCACTGTGTGTGTTTCTCCTTGATCACTTTCACTCTAGACCATGTCTAACCATGAATCAAAGCACAATAATCCAAGGATTTCCTCTCAAATCACCATTTCCTCTGTTTTCCCTGTTACTAGCAAATCCCTCAGATCCCAACTGTCTGCAGCTCCTCATCTTCCGCCCCGACCGGGAGCTCCTCAGCAGCCGGAGCAGAGCCAGGGCCCTGCAGCCTGCACAGCTCCCAGGCACCCTCAGGGCCATGGGCAGCTCCTTTGCTTCTCCCAGACACAGCTACTCTGCCTTGGAAACCCTGTCAGAATTCAGACCTTCCACAAGCTATTGGTGTTTTAATTTCCAGGTTCTTGTCATGTTTAACTCAGATCTCCTTTGGAGGTTTTCTCCCTGAGATCTGATATACAGGGTCAACAACAAGCAGCTACTTGTTTTAATAACAACTTATTTCATTTCTGTTTGCCTTTTGCCCACATCACTGCCCATGAGTCCTCCCCTGTCCTGCAGGGAGTCTCCTCGTTGTTGATGGCAGCAAGGACAGGAATGCTGGAGGACAGGGAGGGTGGAGAGGCAGGAGCTGCAGCAGCGATCGGCTGCAACATCTGGTGATGGCTGAACAGCTGCAGGAGATAGTGGCTTTGTTTCTGGCTGAAGATCCTGCCTGCTACTTGAATTATAAATTAAGGGATGACCGATTGCTAGTCTGAAACCTTGACCAGTAGCTCTTGTTACAAGATCATGCCTTACAATGCATGGTGGCTTTGTTTCCCCACTCTCTGGAAAGAGCTCTGTCCTGGGCAATCCCACCAGCTGGCACCTGAGGGACTGACACCCATGCAATGTCCCTTTTCCCTCCTGTTCGTCCTGAAAAAGTTTCATTTCACTGGTCATCACCAGATGACCTCATGGTCAATTAAGGCTGCTTATCAAAGTCAATGAAGTCATTGTCAAGCACAAAGCCAGTACCTGCACCACACTCTCCTTGTACACTTCCTCACACTCGCACCCACAGCAAGAGAAACAACATTCTGCTATAAAGCAGGAAGAGTGTCCAATCCCACAAGGTCAGGACAAAGCCAAGTCACATTATTCACCACACACTGTGCACTGACTTCTTATCTCTTCCCAAGCCATCAGTATTATCTCCACCATGCCTGATAAGAAACTGCTTTCCAAACTCCTTCATGGGTAGTTGTTCCTCATGCTTTATGTCCTGAACAAGCTTAGAGACCTTCTAAGCTCAGATCTAAGATCTTCTCTAAGCTTATTCAGGAGGTAAAGGGCCAGGGAAGCAGGTTCTGAAGGCAGTGTTGATTAGCCACCAGTGGGATTAACAAGATCACCTCTGGTGGCATAAAGGGCTTTTACAAGGGATGTTGGTTTGTAATCAAGTTTGTAGAAGATGATACTAAAGGAGGAAATAAGGAGAGTCTTGAAGGTGCAGTTTTGTTCTCCTGGCAGCGCTCCTGGAAGGCCAGCACAGAGAAACCACTCCTGAAGCTCCTGGGTAGGGAGCCAGGTTTTCCCACATGTCTGGAAGATGGGTCTCCAGCAGCCTCCTCCTTGCCCTTTGGTTCTCCTTACAGTGCACAAGCAAAGGCTTTACCCTGCAGCCTCCTCCTGCCTCACCCCCAACACTTGGGTCAGACTGGGGAACAGAGTCTCCAGTTCAAAGGCTCAGGTTAATTTTCACAAGTGTTTTGAGAAGTGACATGCTCAGCCACTGTGAAACATCTGCTCAGATCAGGAGATCTCAGTAGCTACAGACGTCTCCACCGTCTTCAGAAGATGAGAAAAATGTGGCCTTGCCCAGGTTTTGGACTGTTCCACATCCACAAACATTATTTACCTGAAAGGCATGTGTTTTCTCAGTATGATTTCTTATTAGCTGTAGTTAGAGCTGCAACAATCATGCTGTAATTTTTCAGAAAGTACTACAGTTTATGCATAGTTTTAACCACCTTTTGAAAAACCTTTAAGTAGTGATGAATTGACCCATAAAATAATACAAATGTCAGAAACAACATATTATTCTCCTTTAGGCATGGGCAGGGATATCTGATTTTTGGCTGCCAAATGATTTGGCATCTGAACAGCTGGCAACAAATTCAAAGTGAAACAGCAAAACTATGGGCAACTGCTGGCAAGATTGGGATTCCTCCCCTTTGCATTTGGACATGAAATGCTATGTCTGTTCTGAGATGCTCTCATCTAATTCACTTGTTCACAGCACAGCAAGTCAGCTCCATCAAGATAGCTTGTGTCTGCACTGCTCTGCCACAAAGCCAAGAGCACCTCTGCTGTGAAGCACGACGAATGCACAAGTCCTCACTTGATCAAAGGAACCACTGGAGAGAGATCTCACCCTGTGGTTCTCTCCTGCCTCACTCCCCACTGGAGTCTGCAGATGCCTACCAGAAACTGCAGGAGCTGAAAAGCAAACCAAAGGGAGCCCTGGTGTCTCCTCTGGTATCAGCAGCCCAGCCAGCCCCACTGCTGGGGTGATGCTGGGTGACACCTGCTCGTGGTGGGCTCTGAAGGACCAGGATAGCACGTGCTGTTGTCAGCACATCTCAGCTGTATGAGAGATCAGCTCCTTGGGGTCCTCCCTAAGCCCCCAGCAGGCTGCATGGTGCACAGGGCCACCTAAGGATGGGATGGCAGCAGTGCTGGGTGCTCTGGATGCAGCCACAACACAAGGCTGTCCTGCTGCATCTCCTTGGCTCCCCACTGCTCACACCACATCTCTTTCATGGCCACACACTGGCATGGAAGCCTTGACACCTGTATGAACGTGAGCAGCACAGCCGTGTTTCTCCTGTCTATATTCCATGCCAGAGATGCAGCATAGAGCAGGGTAGGAAGCCCCAGAACAGCTCTCCCTGCATGATGAAGAGAGATCCCAGAAAAAGGGCAAGAAAGTGGAAAGGCTGAAAAGATCCAGCATTGCTGCTTGTCGCTGTCCTGTGTGTTTCCTCATCTTGTTTGAGGTCACTTTGGAGTCAATGATGACCTGACTGCACCTCTGCAGGGCATCCTTTCTCCAAGCTCTGTACAACCCTGGGCTGCTGCCATCCCTCTTCAGGGACTTCTCTTAGTCTAACAATGGAAATAAAGTGCAGGAAAACTGTTATTTAAACTCAGTTTCAGAGAGGAAATTTCTCACAGCCTGATGGCAATTAAGGAAAACATTATTTGGTGGCTGAGGAAGCCACTGACTTGGTTCTCAAATAGGGCTGGATTGGGAAGAACTGCAACATCCTCCACTTGGTAAAGGTAATCCTGGTTGAACAAGGGCATTCCTCACTGTGCCCCTCAGCCTCTCCAACGCCTCTGGGACACAAAGAGGAAATCAGAGGCGACATGCTGAAAACGGAAAATTGCAACCTCCTAAAAATTATTAATTACTTGAAATGGTAAAACAATACCCTTTGTCAAAGTGTGGGTGGTGAAGTTGGCACAGCTCCTACCAAAGAGGAACTTGATCCTCGCTGGTACAACAGCATGAAGCAGCATCCTGTGCTGATGAGACACTCGACCTGAATTTCTTTCAAAGTCCTTTTGCCACCTCTTTTAGCTTAAGACTGTGGAAAACAGGAAGAGAGAAGCAGCCAGTGACAGCAGCTACCTGAAGCAGAGACACCACAGGAGTGCAGCAAGAGGAAAGCTGCTCATTGACAGAAATTGAAGGCTGTTGGTATTTAGTGGGAGAATGCTGTGCATCACTCTAGGAAGCTGTAATAGGAATTTAGGAATTTAGAACCATGGAATAGCTTGGGTTGGAAGAGACCCTAAAGCTCATCTTCTTCCAGCCCTGCCATGGGCAGGGATGCCTTTCACTATCCCAGATTGCTCCAAGCCCTATCCAGCCTGGCTTGGAACACTTCCAGAGATGGGGAGCCCACAGTCTCTCTGGGCAACAAGTGAGGCACCAACCTGGGACTCCAGAAACTTCCATGAGACCTGCAAGCAGCAGGGGTCCGCTGTAAAGCCCCTGCTCAGCTCTCCTGGGGCACTCTAAGCCCCACACTGAGGGGTAAAGAACGAGCAGAAAGGGGCCCCAAGAGCAGTGTCTGTGCCCTGATAACATCTTCACAGTTCCAGGCTGCAGCTCTGTTTGGATATTTTCATTAACCTGGAGAAAGGCTTATTTTATATAGATTCTTTTCTTGAGAGTTGGGACACGCTTGCAGCCCTCTAGGACAAAGAACTAAGCACTAAGAACACGAAGAGAACAAATCCTGGTGTCTGAGAGGGTGGAATTCAGCCATCAGCTTCCCTTAGCTCCACCACTGGCACTGCTGTCCCTGCCTGGAGCAGGCAGGAGCTGACACAGGGCACACGTCCCCACTCTGCCCTGCTCAGCACACACAGAGGGAGCTGGCAATGACCAGGGCAGGAACTGGAAGCCACAATGGCAGTCTGTCCCCAGTGCTGGACAGCTCATCTTGATGCACAACCCCCCTGTGAATTTAAAACACTTCCTCCAGCCCCTCTCTGGCTGTGGTCAGACAGCTGATGACACACGCTCTGACAGAGCAGCAGGGCTTCTGCTGGGGCCACAGAACACTACAAAGTGTGAAAAATCTCCAAGGAAAAAAAACCAACAGGAGGCTTAAACCTTAAAAAATAATACAGATACTAAGTGGCTTCTAATGTTGGCTTGAAAGTAAGATACAGCAACAAAACATTTTTAGATTGTAGATTTAATTTAAAGAATTGCATTTCTACATTATTCCTTATTACCCAGAATGTGTTGTGTTTAATTATTTGTGACTATTAGGGTACAAAGGCAGATGCCAATTTAAACCCAAGCAAACTATTGCAAGTTCAGCAGGATGTTAAACATAAATATTTCATGGCCAAGCTGGAATATTTTCTGAAGTACTGAATATTGATTTAAATTCTGTATACTCCTTGCTTTTGAGGAGTTACACAGATGAGAATCAATGCTAACACCAACATTACAATGTACTAGTTAAATTCACTCTCTACTCATTACTTCTGTATTTCAAATTGGATTTTATGGCCAAATTCAGAAGCAAGGTGAAGCCAGTGTAACACTGTACCCACAGCCACTGCACACACTTGGAATTTCACTGCTTCACACCCACTTGCCTATGCTTAATTCATTACCTCTTTACACAGATTTTCATTCTGGCTCAGTTCAGAGTCTATGGAATTTAACTGGCAACGCTTGTCACAGATTAAAAATCAAGAAGAAAGGAGCAAGGGAAAAGCTGTAACAGATAAGAGGACTAGTAATACTAGAATACAGATGTGAAAAAGACGTCCTTCTAAGTATAACTCACATTGCCTCCCTCTTTCTGAATGCTCAGAACTAGTTCACAGGCAGCTAAATTATAATTCTGCTTCTCAGATAACAGAAACTCAATTTAATATGCTCAAAGTAAGCAGCTCTGAGACTTGGAACAGAGCTCTGGAGACCTCTGGTGCTCCTCAGGAGAAAGGAAAAGCCCAGGGCTGGCAGGGAGGACGTGCCTGCTGTATTAAAAGGCAGATGCCTTCAGAGCTCTGTATGTTCAGTCATCTCTTTATCAAGCCCTTAACTAATTAAACAATCCTCTTGTCAAAGAGGACAGTCATTGTTTGTGTGACCAATGCCCTGTAAACATAATGGGATAATCTGCCTTTCTCCTTTTTCTCTCCCTCAATTCTCCAAACAGCTGGGGGATGCGCTGCCCTGCCTGGCTCATCTGGCGTTCCCCACGCAGCATCAGAAGCCAAGCTGAGGACAATGAGGCCTCAGACACTGCAACAATCCATCTGATCCTGTGCCATCCCAGAGTCCCAGCCACGGCAGGGCTGGGCAAACAACTGGGGGGGAAAGAAGGGATTCCTGGATAGAACTGACACTTCAAACGGTATTGATCTACAACGGCAAACAATGCTCCAGCAAAAGCATTTCCATCACCCTCCTTTGACTTGGTCCTGGGGAAGAAACAATCTGCAAACACCAAAGCTTTGGTCAGATGGCACCAGGCTTGCTCTCACATCTGCACAATAGAGCAGCAAAAGCTGTTCTTCAGCTGCTGGAAGCTCAGCAAGTCCCATGTTCAGAGACAGCTCCAGCCCCGGGTACCCAAGGGAACAGCTCAGCTCACAGTAACCCTGTCTGTGGATGGGTCATGACCAACAGCAGTTACAGAGGGCAGCTATTTTCTCATGTGAAACGAGGACAGTGTTTCAATAGGTTGCAAAATTCAAAAGTTTGCCCCTCTCTGTATTCCTGATGTGGAGGTTGTCTTCCCCACAGTGCACTCCGCTCATTCCTGTCAGCAGAGCTGCACAGGTCCGTCACCCCAGGGATAGCCAGGACAAAAACCATTACCTGTCCAAGCCCTCCTTCATCAAACTGTTTTCTTACTTACACTACAGCAGCAGTCTCTACTGATTTTCTGTAAGGAATTCAAACTACCCAGTACTTGAATTTTTGAATTAAAATGCAGTAACTGAAACCAAAATTAATTACTATTGCAAGGTGCAGATTTCATAGGGCTGTCATTCCCAGGAGTGACGCAGAAAGCAGGTAGGTAGGCAGCCCTTCCCTCCCAAGTGAGGCTCCCCAAGCCCTGGGGACACAGCCTGGGACAGTCTGTCACTTCCCTCCAGTGTGCTCTGGAGGCAAAGGCCACACAGGACTCTACTGGCCAGAACTGGTGACCATAGCATCACTGCCATTCACTCCTATGTGTTGATTTGACTAAGAAGGGAATGTGGTGTTTCTGTGAGGAGTGGGGAGGAGGAGGAAGGGGCGATGGGAAGGGAAGGCTGTATAATATCCAAATGTGAAAACCTTTCAGTGTCCATCAAATGTGTGAAGTGGCCCCGAGGCTGCCAGAGCTCCAGGAGTGTCTGGACAGTGCTCTCAGAGATGCACAGGGTGGGATTGTTGGGCTCTCTGTGCAGGGATAGCAGCTGGACTTGATGATCCCAGGGGTCCCTTCCAGCTCAGAGTTTTTGGTGATTCTAACAGAAAGCTTGACATCCTCCAAGGTCAAATCCATCCTTAACTGTATTGTTGAAATTTCTGACTGAATTGTCCAAATTCCCCAAACCTCCACTGACTCCCCAGGAAGTACCTGACAGAGCCATTTCAGCAGAATATGGGGAGGACAAAGGGTTTAGCACAAGGACAACTCTGATCTTCTCCTGATCAACATCCTCCCTCACAGCCCAGCTCTGGGGAGAATCCCGTCCCCTGCTTCTCCACAGAACACTTCAGACAGGGTTCAGTGGTGACCTAGAGCCCAACTCCCAGCTAAAGGCAGAGTGAAGCACCCCCCACCCCACCACAGATCCACCAGGACAGAACAGAGTGACAAACGTCATCTGTGTGCACACTCTTCTGAGGAACTCACAGACGTGTCCAGGTGTCCCATCTTCCCTCAGCCCCACCTTGGACAATCTGCCACTTGGCTTAAAGCTCCTCCAAAGGAGACACAACAGTGCTGTGCCCTGTGCTCAGGAGGGAATGAAACCCAGGAGACAGCACGTACAATGCAAAGTCTTTCTTTTTGCACCTCATCTAGGCCACAGCAGAGGAAAAAAATAATGCAAAACTGCTCTATTTTTAACCTGCCACCAAGAGAGACTTTGCAGAGCTATGTTCAAATCTGAACAAGTTCCTCATCTCAATCCAAGTTAAACTCAGTAAGCGTAAAGCAAACATCCCAAATGGAATATATCAAAGCCAAAATGATGTTATCCTAGCAAAATTGCAACATTTTCCATATCTGTAACCAGAAAAAGAGTAATATCAGCCTTAAGGCTCTTTTTCTTGCTCTCTCCCTTGTTTGTTTTCTCCCTCCCCACCTCATTGCTGCAGCCAAGTTTTAAACAATATCCATGAAAATAGCAGCTTTCAATCTGTTCCTGGAGCAGCCAAGTTAATGAGGCCACGCGGCATCCCAGGGCACTCCGGAGGGAAGGGCTCCCACTGCTCGTTACTGCAGCCTGTGCTGCTCTCAAAAATGTAAAACATTCCAAACTGGCAAGCACTTCCCTCCCCTTCTCCCCCAGTCTCCAAGTAAGAGAGGGCTCAGACTTCCAAACACATATTGTGGAAAGAATGAAGCAATTCTGGAAAAAATGAAAGACCGGTTTGCCTTTCTAAATTTAAAGATTTATAAATCAATGCAAATCTTTTTCAAAAAGGAAAAAAAGAAAAGCCAGCAGAACACTCCTGCGAGTTCTAGCACAGCCATCAGAGAGTTGTAGAAACAAGTACCTGTTTTTCCTGACCTACATTTGCAGGCTGGCAGGAAATCAATGTTCATGTCAAATTACAGCAGATTTTGAACAGACTTGCATATGCCCTCCAATCTCAGCTATTAAATCTGTTTGGGCCCAGGGAGTGAATGTTTGGTATGAAAGGTGCCACTTTCTACAGTGACACATGCTGGGTATTATGTGAATGCAGGCAGGTTGTCTTTTGGTAGTAACACTAAAAATGGGAAGGGATTTTCCATTGGAGTTGGTTCAACTAGAGACATCTTCCTTTCTTTGAACTGCTCTACACATTCTCTCCTATATTTACCATAACAGCCATGTGGTTAAGCAGACACAACCACAAAAAGCCAACGTGGAGCTTTGTCCCACAGGCCTGGCTATGAAACAGCTCCACAGGGAGAGCCGCCGGTGTGGGCAGGGGCTGGGTAACAACAGCACCCAGCAAACAGCACTGGGGGCTGAGGAGAGACAGGACCCACAGCCAGGACAGACAAGGGACAGAGCAGCCCAAGGACAGCCTCTCGCCTGCACCAACCGTCACCCCAGCACAGGCAGCAGTCCCTGGGACTGTTGTTCTCTGAGTGAGGTTGTGCTTTACCTGCCTCACAGTGCAGCCCGTTCCTGCATCTGAAATTTCAGAAGTGGTCTGGCCCATGCCAGGCAATGGAAAAGGCGGCAGAAGTGGGAAAGTAACACAGCACTACACTCAGCCTTAGAAATGAACCCAGTCTTTCTCTTACAGAATGAGAAATTTTTTCCACTCTAGACCACTGAAGCTACTACAGGGAGCTGGGAAATGAGGCTGCTACTGATCAACTTTGTGTTTGGTATTACTGCCAGGCCCTTATTCCTACAGATGCACCTTTGCCACAATAGCCCAGTGACTCATGGCCTGTCCTAGAAATCAGGGTCTGCAGTGAAGATGGTGGGTTCTTCCTGCTTCTAACTGGCTTAAAAAACACGGCAGGAAAAGAAGGCAAAGTAATCCAGATTTTCCAAATATCCAGGGAAGACTGAACCCCATGGAATGGAAAGGAATGGACATCTCGGGCAGTTACATGAACCCCCAAGCTCGGCATCTGCAATGATCTGGTTTAACATAAGCTTGCAAAAACTGTGTGATGGAAACACATTGAAAGTTTCCTTTATTTTCATGCCCATTTTCAGATCTCTGTCATTTCACAATGTCCATATTTCACTAAAATTAAAATCAGTGTGTTGCAAAACACATTCAAGACAAAAGTTTCAATTAAGCCTTTAAAAAGATGCTTTTCACAATCGTAGCAGAAACTCTTTAAAATTGCATCTTCCTCAGGCCAAGTCAAACGTGCCCAAAGAGGCTGCAGATGCAAATCCCGGGAATGCACTGGCAGCAAAACTCCCACCTCTTCACAGCCTTGTGAGTAGGAATTACTGATACTAACTAGCCTGAGCCTAAAACCCCCACGGTACCCTGCTGAACTCCAATCACAGGCTGACATAAAGTCAAGGAGCCAGACATCCATTAGCAGCAATCTGAACAGCCCAGTGTTTTGGGGGCTGCTGGTTTTGCTTATGTTTTTTGATTTATACCTCATAACTGCAAAACTAATGAGATTCTAATGAAAAGTGGGACATTACTCATTTAGGTTCCCCCCTGGAGGTTCAGTTTATTTCCAACAAGCATGCTGCTCATTAAAACAGGAGGTGATGGTTTTAAGAAGCTGAAACATGAACCTGTTCCCAAATGTGCATGGTCTGAAATGACACCGTGGTTTCTTCTGCAGCTGACAGTTTTACTGCCTTTATCTACATTATTTTCATCATATAGATTTTTTAAACTGGTTACTTCTAAATAAATAAGAAACATCTAATCTGTATATCAAGTAATGTAATTATTTTTAATAATTATTTTTTAAAAAGTCAACCCTCTCCATATTTGCTTCTTCGCTGCCCTACACAAATCAAATGTAAATAATGACTAAACTATAAAACTGTTTGGAATTGTTTTTTAAAAATGGAATTGTACTTAATATTGAGAAACCAAGTAGGTGCACAGATCATTAAAAATATGTATCTGTATAATTCTCCTTACTGAAAAAGCTAATGTCACAACTTCAGTTATCAGACACTTCCAAAGTGTACCCACAAATTACCAGCATCAGGCAAAGCAACCCCTTCGAAAATCCTTTCCTTAGTGACACACAGGTCTGTAGCACAGAGGTGAAGCTGCTCACCTCCAAAGCTCTCTGGAATAATTGTTCCTCAGCCATACACCTCCCATCTCTGACCTCTGGATGGGTCTCATGGAATTCCTATGGAACCAAGAGTGCTTTGCATGGCTGCTGCAGCTTGGGCACTGCAGAGCTCCCGTCCCTCCTACACCAGGGCCATGAGAAATGAAACACTGAACCAGAGCTTCTAAAAAAGCATTTAAATTAGGCAGTGAAGTTTGAAACATGGAGCATTTGAACTGCCTGTTCATCATGGCTGAGGCACTGGGCCCACCAGTTACTGGAGGCAGGGACTCCAAATTGGCAGTGTTGGCTTTCCGGCATCCCATCAACCCCTGACTCCTCCAGACACAAACCAGAAATGCACCAACGACAAATTAGGGAGGGACAATTTTAAGAGTTCATTCATGAAAGCACATTCAGTTCCTGCCTCATGGCTGTATTGCACAACCCAATGTAAAAGATTTTGATTCCAGAGGGAAACTTCTCTGGAGTTTAGGCTTACCCAGTCCCTCCCCTCCAGTTTCTTCTGGTGTCTCCTAAAGAGCCAGGCTGGGAGAACTGGGGATGTTTAGCCTGGAGAAGAAAAGGCTCCATGGAGACCTCAGAGCTCCTTCCAGTGCCTGAAGGGGCTCCAGAAGAGCTGGAGAGGGACTGGGGACAAGGGATGGAGGGACAGGACACAGGGAGTGGCTCCCACTGCCAGAGGGCAGGGATGGGTGGGATATTGGGAATTAGGAATTGTTCCCTGTGAGGGTGGGCAGGCCCTGGCACAGGGTGCCCAGAGCAGCTGGGGCTGCCCCTGGATGTGTCCAAGGCCAGGCTGGACAGGGCAGCCTGGGACAGTGGAGGTGTCCCTGCCATGGCAGGGGTGGAATGGGATGGGCTTTAAGGTCCCTTCCAACCCAAACCATTCCATGGTTCTATGATTCCTTCTCTTCCTAAATGCTACAATTTGGGTACTAAAGCATCTGTGTTGTTCAAGCACTCTACCCCAGTCAACAGCATCACCTGGGGGCTTTAGGGGAACAGCCAGTTCAATCTGCTAAATCTTAAATACCATTTTCTTTCTGGAGATGATAAACAGTTCAGTAAGTGACCCTGCAGCATTCACTAAAGATGAATGTCCCACAAAGCAAGCACAAGAAAGATAAGTGGTTCCACCCATCTGAACAAACATTTCCTCCCAGTCACACCCTCTGCACATAAAAGCAGGAATCTTTCTAAACACACACTGAACAATTCTAGTGGAAGGTCACAAACAATAACAATGGGTAATTAAAACAATAATCAGGCTTAGTAAGAGAAAAAATTAAAAGTAAATTGCTCATCTTTTTTTTTTTTTCAAACTGCCCAAGCCTCAGCAAGAACATGTTTTGGACAGAAGAGGATTTGAACTTAAAAGATTACAACAAGCTGCTGTTCATCACCAAAAGAAAAGTCTCCCCACTTTTGGTCCTGTGAGATTGACTGTGGAGCAAAGGGACTGTGTGGGACAAAGGAGGACAGACTATAAGAGCCTTGCTGAAGATGTGATGTGCTAAAGTAGTACACACAAGAAGGAATCTCCAGGCTGAACACATCCAAGTCAGAGCTGGCCCTGACTCATCCCACCACCATGCCCTGCTCGGCTCCCAGTGCTCCTGCCTGGGGGAATGGCAGTGCTGGGAATGGCAGTGCTGGGAAGGGAAGGGAAGGGAATGGCAGTGCTGGGAAGGGAAGGGAAGGGAAGGGAAGGGAAGGGAAGGGAAGGGAAGGGAAGGGAAGGGAAGGGAAGGGAAGGGAAGGGAAGGGAAGGGAAGGGAAGGGAAGGGAAGGGAAGGGAAGGGAAGGGAAGGGAAGGGAAGGGAAGGGAAGGGAAGGGAAGGGAAGGGAAGGGAAGGGCATTTTTTTGAAAACAGAACCAGTATGTTCATTTGGAGTTTTCTGTGAGGAATGAAATCAGATTAAGAACAACTACAATTCTGCAGAATTACACCTGATTTCTTAATTGAAACAAGTGCTGCCATCTTCAAAACAGAGGGAGATACACCAAAATACACCAGACTGGCCTGGAAGCCACAGGCTGGGAGTGTACCAGGCAGTGCTAGCTCCAGTTTTACATGGCAAACTGAAACACTGAGGGAGACAAGGCATTTCCATTGCCACGAGGCACATGCACACCTTCAGCTCTTGGGATCAGGGAGTTATTTCTTATTTTTCAAAGCACTCAGCTTAATATATACCCAAGGGATACTGGTACAGCTGTGTTGCTCCATGTTTGTTATTGAGTAGCTCTCACTAAACTATCCCAACCAGGTTGGTGGGAAAAATTATTAAAGATTTTAGGCAGAGCAGCACATTTTAGGTAATGGAGCTGAAGGAGAGATTTTGTGTCATTTAAACCTCCCCCACTATTCACTGAGGTTGGTCTACAGGTAATAAACTACTTATCTAGCTCTTTCCTCCCTAAAGAGAATCCCCTCATCACAGCTGTCCTTCACCAATCCTACTCCCTGACACTACCCTTACTGCTCTCTATTCCACAAATCCCTTTGCTTTTTCCTTTCAGGGACAATTTAATTGAAACTCTGAACACTGCTCTGGGTGTGCTCAGCTTCCAGACAGCTGCCTCTGTCTGAGACCTCTATGGAGGAATTCAGAATAGAAGTCAGGTTTTTGTGGAACACAGAATTCCCTTTTATCCTGGAATACACCGCCCTCTGCATCCCCTGACTGCAGTGACAAGTGAGGCACCAGCTGTGACAGACTTTCAGCTTTCTTAACTCCTCATTCCAGAGCACATACATCTTTAAAACTGAAAAAAGCAACAGTTCTTGGGGGAAAAAGGTTGGTATGTGGTCATGTAATTCAAGCCTGCCATAACTCACACCCACGTTGTGGTAGTTTGGTGGTGTGCAGGCATCCTTAGCTCTGGCATTTCCTCAGTTTAGGCTCCTCCTTGCATTAGAAATCTAAATACTGCTTTTATCGTACCACACCATAAACTATTGTGCAGAAAAAGTAGCATCCCTAAAGAACAATTCTTCAGCATGAAAGCTTGATGCCTTGCTAGAATGAAGCCACAATCCCTGGCTCCTCATTCACAGCCCATCCCTGGGACAGCAGCACATCTGTGAACAAGCCCAAGCACACGAGCACTCTAACTGTGCCTGAAATGCAGCACACGACGGAGCAGCACAGCTTGCACAAACCATAGCTCCGGAGAGAGCCACGGGCTGAGATCAAAGAGAGAAACTGGAAAGCAACTGGGTTCCTAAAGGACTCAGGCTGACAAGGCCGGCATTCGCGGAAGTACAGATCCCAACAGCCTTCCCGTATTCTCAGAGCAGACAAATGAAGAATAATATTGACGCCATCGGCGTCGAGGGGGAGATAATGGCATTGTTCCCTGGGGATGCTGCGTGCTGGGCGTGGGGGGAGGATGGGACAGCAGCGACCGAGCCGGAGCAGAAGCGGTTGTTAAGGGAACAAGCAGGAAAGGTGAAACAATGGCTGAGATAAGAAGCATCTCAACAAAACCGCACCACACTGTGGGTTTACGCGGCGAGGAGCGGGAGCTCGGCCCCCCCGCGTGAGGCGTCACTGCCAGGCCGGGCCGGCGGCAGCGAAGGGAGCGGGGCCTGCGCGAGCCGGGCCCTGCTGTCTCCCAAACCCGAGAGAAGAGGACCAGGGAAATCACGGAGTCCCGGACTGCTTCGGGTTGAAAGACACCTTAAAGTTCATCCAGTCCAACCCTGCCATGGCAGGGACACCTCCCACTGTCCCAGGCTGCTCCAAGCCCTGCCCAGCCTGGCCTTGGGCACTGCCAGGGATCCAGGGGCAGCCCCAGCTGCTCTGGGCACCCTGTGCCAGGGCCTGCCCACCCTGCCAGGGAACAATTCCTAATTCCCAATATCCCACTCATCCCTGCCCTCTGGCAGTGGGAAGCCACTCCCTGTGTCCTGTCCCTCCATCCCTTGTCCCCAGTCCCTCTCCAGCTCTCCTGGAGCTCCTTCAGGCACTGGAAGGAGCTCTGAGGTCTCCCTGGAGCCTTTTCTTCTCCAGACCTAATCCCAATTCTCTCAGCCTTTCCTCCTAGGACAGGTGCTCCAGCCCACTCTCTATCAAACCCTTCCTAAGAGCACCACATACAGACCTTTCCAGCCTTTGCTCTGTGGGCATTGTTGCAATCAGCTCCATTAAAGGTAAAACTTTAGGATCTCTTACAAAGAAAGATTTCTTGGAAACAGCCAACTCCACTGTCACAAGATCCTGTCCAGTGACCTTCACCCAAAATCTCCTTCTTTCTAGGAATAAATGACAAATGCTCTGCCCGCCCTCGCTCTCATGGCTTTGCGCACAGGGCACACTTGGCAGTGGATAATCTGCTCCTGTAAGTAATAAGCTACAAATTGCAGAAACGCCAGGATCTAAAATCAGTTTCTGAGAACAAAAACAGCTGGTATAGAAACAAAAGCCAGATATTCTCCTGGCTACTGGCTGCATTTTTTTTTTTAAATTTAGCTTAAAACAAAATTTTAAAACTCTGCTTGGAACCCAAACAGTCTCTAGCTGAAAATGTGGTGTCTAGCCTGAAAAACAGAGGCTTGTGGACACCATGCCAACAGCACAGGATTCCCATGGACCTGGTGTTTCTCAGGCCCTTAATGTGGTTCAGCCTAGGCAAGTAGTTTCAGGATTCCCAGTTTAAAATCTACAACACACATCTGCCATTCATTCTAGTTTTTCATTTTATTTCTTACTTCTCCAACCAGCTCCAAATGGTTTTATGAGTTCTCGCAATCCGGTACTAATCAGTTACTCATGGTGAGGAGTCCCCGCTTCCTCCGAAAGGCTCCCTTTGCATGGGGAGCCAAGCTGTGCATTTCATCAGCTGCATTTTGCCAGAAACAACAGCAACTACTTGATAAAACAAGACTGTTTGGAGTGTTGTATGCCTGATTACAGGACACAGAAAACTTCTAACACAGCATTGGGCATTTTCTACCCTTCTCCCATCAGCTCACCACATTAAGTTGAAGTGACTAAGTGACTCCTCTACTAATGAGACTAATTTCCCACTTTGGAGAAGGGGACTTCAAGAGACTTCAGGGAAAATTTGTGAGAAATTTTCATCCAGCTGTATGAAAAGAATTCCCATTCAGAAACACCACTGGCTTAAAACTTTTATTGGATATGTCCCAAAAATCAGATGGTCAGTATTTTCCTCCCACACATCAGCTGTGTGAGATGAAATGCTGCAGACATGGCAGGTGAAGGCAGTTACTCTCAGAAGTGATTCTGAAATACAAACACAATTATCTCTGCTTCCCTGCTCTTCTTGTTTCAAACACAACACACACACTGCACTCCTGAGCTGTGGATGAATCCCTTGTCACCATGGCACAGGAGCCCCCAGACCTCAGGCACAGAAACTAGAACATTCTTTTTGCTGAATGAAGACTTTTTTTCTGGTAAAACAGCTGAAACTAACAATTCTGTTTCTGTCCTTATGAGTTTCTATTCAATTCTATCCAAGCTATTATAATTAAGAGACCTTCACTAAAAAAAAAAAATCTTTCAGAAGCTCTTGTTTCTTTGCATGGCACACGTGACAGGCACAGCTTCATAATTTAGGCATCTATTATTGCTGTCCTGCTCATGACACATCTGGCTCTGATCAGCACAAATGGTGGATAAAGATTTCCCTTTCTTGAGGCTGAAGGACTGGTTGCTTCTTTCGGGCTTCACCAGGCCAAACCAGTGACTCGGATGGGGTCCTATGGGAGCAGACAGGAGAGTGAGTTTGTGGTTCTGCCAGACTGTCCCAGGAATGACAACGCTACAGCCAGAGGACAAATGTCTCCTCGTTATCAGCCCAGCCTAACAAATAGCTGATAATGGAAGGACAGACACTGGAGAAACGTCCCTCCAGTTTCCTGTTTGAGTAATGCAACCCTCCCTGCCTGATCTCACACTCACAGCATCAGGCTGCACCCAGGCCAGCTTTAGCGTTTCTTTTATGCTTTACTGTTTACATCCTGCCTTCACCCTCCACATGTTTCCTATCCCCAGCTCCTGAAGGTAAATCATGAGCTTTGGCTATTGCACAACACAGCCTCTCCAGGGACCTTTGATATTCTCCTCCAGATGGCTGAGTGGACAATAACCTTCCTTCCACATCCTCTACACTCAGATTCTGATTGACCAATTTGACCAAACTGAAAATGAGGTACAGATATAATTCCTTGATCTTCTTTATTTTTATTTTCATCCCGGAAAAGGTTGAAAAATTCCTGGGAACAAGCTTGTATTGTGTACAGTATCTCACTGAATTTGCTTGGAAGCCCTGCTATGGTGGCACGTTCTCAGGCAGTTGCACTTGTGATGTCAATAATGAGTGGCAGGAAAACATTAGAGAATCAGAGAAAAGCAGAGCTGGAAGGGCTCTTACAATCTCATCTAATGTTCCTTTCTTGCCTAAAGGCAGAATTAACTCCATTTTCAACAGAGACCTAAATCAAATCTCTAAACCTTTACACTGATGTTTGACAGCTCAAGAGAGAAAGTCTTTCATTGGTAAAATTAGCAAAAAATGAAAAAAGAAAACCAGAACCTGCAAGCCAGCAGCAAACATGCTTCCAAGAGATCACCCTAAGTAATGAATGCTGTTTTATTAGTTAATAGAATCATGTACATGTTACAGAGTATCCTGAGAAGGAAGGAAGGAAGGAAGGAAGGAAGGAAGGAAGGAAGGAAGGAAGGAAGGAAGGAAGGAAGGAAGGAAGGAAGGAAGGAAGGAAGGAAGGAAGGAAGGAAGGAAGGAAGGAAGGAAGGAAGGAAGGAAGGAAGGAAGGAAGGAAGGAAGGAAGGAAGGAAGGAAGGAAGGAAGGAAGGAAGGAAGGAAGGACTCCAAGGGAGGAGAATGCTGTCAGGAACAGCTAGTCTTGGGCCACACATGGCAACAGGCAGGAGCTTGTCCCCCACCTTCTGCCATCACCCCTGGCTGATTATCACTAGGGCTGCCTGTGCCAGTGCCCATCCTCAATAACCCATACCCAGGGAAAGAGCAGGAGGAGTTCCCTTTCCTCCAAAGGAAAGGATGCTGCAAAAGCAAAGGTGTTCAGCTGGTCTGGAGGCCCTGTGGAGTTTTTATGCTGTGTACACTGGCTGGAACTGCAAGACTGTACAAACACTGATGTAAACAAGTTTAGACCATAGCTTTAATTAAAAAAACCCAACCAAAACCCAACAACAACCTCCCCATCACATCTATTTGCAGCTGCACAGCATGCTCTGAGCTCTGTGGTGCTGGGGAGCAGCTGTGCTTTCAGTGCCCTTCTTCTAAAGAGAACATCATGTTCCCTTCTGCAGGAGCTCTGAGGAGCCAGGATTTTTGCCCCTGTGAAAACCACATGCATGTAGCCCCTTCCAGGCTACAACTTTTATGTATCCTGAAATGACTTCCCAGAGCGTTCTTTGAAAACCCTTCCATTAACATTAATGTCTCAGCCAAGAATGGACTTTTCTGGATCTCGCTCACAGACTGTTACTAAAAATTGCAGCAACACATTTTTCCAGCCTCTAGAAATACTGCATGTGACTGCCTTTTATTTCGGAAAGGACTCTGCTCCAGGATAATTCTTAAAAACTACTTCCAGACCTTGGAAGCATCTCACAAGTAATGTCTTTCCAAAATCCCAATATTAGATTATCACTGCACACAGTGAGTAAAAACTGAGACCTCTAGAAAAATGCTTACAAACCTATGCTTAGGAGGATTACAGAAACTGTAATGTGATCAAAATCTGATCAACACAACTTCACCAAAAGTTGACTAAATCATACCAACTGGCAACTGTCCCTGCTTAGCACAGGGGGTGGGAACAAGGGGATCATTAAGGTCCTTTCCAACCCAAATCAGTCTGTAGTTCTGTGATACCACTTTTCTCACCAACTCTCACAATTTTCATGTGACTCTTGGAACAGATGCCCAAGTTCCAGCTCAGAATGGTACTGCTGTACATGTCTCACTTCCACTTCTTGGACAGAACAAATAAGTAACAAATTAAATGTATCCTCCGTGGTTAGGACTGTTCCTCCATGATCCTGGTGGGCAATAAATAGCATTACCTTGCAATGAAGTAAGTTTTAAGAAAGAAAGAGTACATGAGAGGCAAAACCCCCTTTCTTTTTTGCACATTGGCTGCAGCGGTGATGACACAGCAGCTCCTGGAGCCAAAGAGCAGCCAGAAAAGAACACTCATTTCCAGGAGCATCCTGACTGCAGAGCTTCTATCCTGTGCAGTTCCTCCCTGCACTTATAGCCAAGCAGAACAAAGTCAGGAACCCTTCTGACTGGCCCTTTACAACATAATTCCTACTGTGTGTGGACTAGTGGAGTCTCAGGAGGCCTTGAGTGACAGAAAAGCTCCCTTTTCCTGAGGGCTGCCATCAGTACTGGAGATCCCATGGACAACACTTAACTGCAAGGACAGGACAGGCAGTGTCCTTCACAGCTCCAGCTCCTGCAAATGAGGGATCATTAAAGAAAAGCAGGAGCTTAGTTTACCTAAAACTGCTGCATTTACAGCCTGAGCAACACTCAGGGCTAGTAGCACAAGTGAAGCAGTGCAGTTGGTCTGACTGTGCTCAGAATCCCAGCCATCACTGAACTGAGGTAATGTTTTACTGATTGTGTCATTGAAACCTGGGATTATTTCTGCACCTGGCTCAGTTCAGTACCTCAGACAAAGAACCTCAGGTGCCATTTTCCATCTGCAAAATGGGAGAGGCGTTTTCCCCCTGCCTCCATGTGGCACACTGAGGGGGCAGGGTACAGAGGACACTGCCAGAGCAGCTCTCCCAAAGCCCTCAGTGCCAGCAGCTCCCCTTGGGAACAATGACACTGCCTGGCTGCTGGGACCTTTCTGAATGCTGGCACAGATATCTTAAGGATTGTTACATCACTCTTTTCAAAATGGGGCACTTCAGAATCTCATGGCACAGGCTTTGTATTCCTTTCCAAGAAACATGCATTTCACTGAGCACACACATCAGCTCTTACCTGAGCACAGCCTAGGAAGGCCCAGCCAGAGAAACTTTTCCTCTGTACCAGCCTGGGCAAGAGGACTCCCAGGAGAGAGAAAGGCTTAACCTCACCCATCCCCACCACTTTTACCTGATGTGCCAGGGGGATGGGTGAGGTTAAGCCTTTCTCTCTCCTGGGAGTCCTCTTGCAGAGGACACCTCCCTTTCCTCCCTTTCCTCCCTTTCCTCCCTTTCTTCCCTTGCAGAGGGCATCTGCTGAACTGGAGTTCTCAGTGAGACGCATCCCCCATCACACACTTCTCCAGTGAACACATGGACTGAAATATTTTACTTCACTCTGGTTCTTTCAACACTTTTTACAGGAGCAAAATTTTAGTTGCATGGAGAGGGAGCAACAAAATTTAATTTCAGTTCCCATCTGCCACAGCTTATGCTGATAACCTCAGCCAAACATTATCACTTCTGAAGAAATATTATCATATACGGCAGAGATAAAACAGATAGTAAAAATAAACTGAAGAAAGAAGATGATTTCGCTATTTAACCTTGTCAGCAAAGGGGAAGAAATATTCTGGAGGCAGCTCAATGCTCTGACACCACCACTGCTCTTGCTGAAAGCCAAATTATTTTAACATACATGCTAAAAACAAAGATGGGATATGTTGTCCTAGCAGGCATTTGCTGGCTGCTTCTGTCCACACCTGTGGGCAGAAACACTCTGATGGAGACATAAAAAAGATTGAGTTACACATGAACTCCTCCATCTCTCCCAGTACTCTGCTTTTAGATGTCAGTGCAACACAGGGGTCAGTGTCAAAGCTGGTTTTTTAATACTGAAATACTTTTCATACTGAGTTTGTGACATCACACCTACTTGCACATTCTTCTCTTGGTATCAACTAGAGATTTACATTATAAATTGAATGCTGATGAAAACAGTATCAACAACTTAATTCTTTATGGTTGCAATTCTCTCCAATAAATTTAGGATTTTTTTAAAGCAATCAGTGAACCACAGACTGTGGTTTCTGAAAAATAAACCTTACCCAGACTAACTCAAAGAACATTTGGTTTCTAAAAAAACCCTGCATTTTGGTTTTTTAAAAAAACCTGCAAAATTCAGGTAAAACATCATCATTCAAAATCTTGTAGTTAATATTTATTGAGAATCCTTTGGAAAGATGCTGCTGCTGGCTCCATCTTTCTTAGACAATTCTAAAGAACCAAAAAATACATTAAAATATTGAGCAGATGATCCAAATTATTCAAATAATTTGGCAGATGACCACAGAAACAAAGTAACCCTGTGTAACCTCAAGCTTACCAATGAACAATAAAGGAAGTCTGAGGAAAAAAAAAAGTAAACTAAAGACACTGCAGAGAAATATTCTTAAATAAATGGATAACCAAGACGACATCATTGTGTGGTGGCTCTGGGGGGCTCACAGGGTGATACAGGCTCTGTGAAAATCTGTACTGTGGGCTGCACACGTACACATGCTCCAGAAGCACATCCCAGCTGTGGGGTCCTACATGCATCTCCTGAACCCTTGGCATCTCACCACAAAACACTGCTGCAGAGCCTGCTCAAGCCAACACCATCACAGACTGCCCTGAGCTGGGAGGGACCCACCAGGATCCCCCAGCCCAGCCCCTGTCCCTGCCCAGCCCCCCAGCAGCCCCAGCCTGGGCATCCCTGGCAGCGCTGCCCAAAGGCTCCTGGAGCTCTGGCAGCCTCGGGGCCGTGCCCATTCCCTGGGGAGCCTGGGCAGTGCCAGCACCCTCTGGGGGAAGAACCTTGCCCTGAGCTCAGCCTGAGCTGCCCTGGCCCAGCCCCAGCTGTGCCCTGGCTCCTGTCCCAGAGCAGAGACTGGAGCTGCCCCCCAGGATGAAGCTCAGACTGTTCCAGGAGCAGCAGACAGGTGGAAGCTGAACCTGAGCACGGTAGGAGACCCAACCTGAAGGGTGCAAGCCTGGACTTCACAGACAATCCCAAAGACCACACCAGCAGACAGGCATGGCAGCAAGGAAGTTAACTAAGAGCAAAAGGTAGGCTGAGTATCTGGGAAAAAAATTCTGAAAGAGTGAGGATCAATATAAGGAATTAGTCCTCAGGGAAACAGTGGAAGAGCTTTTGCGTGGGTATTTTATGAGAGACTGGGCACACCACCAACAAATGTACTGCAGGAAAGAATCAGACAATGGCAAGGAAATGGATTAAACGTGTTAGCAAGACAATTTCCAGATCCGATTTCTGTGAAGAGAAGACCATGACCTCACCACTGGATTTGTGGTGTTACCATTAAGTACTGCCCCATACGAGCCCCAAGTCCCTCACTACCATGGGTATGGTCTTAAGAGAGACCACACCAAAGACTGAAAGGGATTTGGGAGTGTCTCTTCATTGTTATTTCATTTTCATATTAATGATGGGTCAATTTATGTCCACAGATTTTGTAAGGCAGAATTCACCAGGGATACTGAAGAGGACAAAACTGAGACACAGACTAAAGCTTTTGGGAAAAACAAGAGGGCTGAAGTTGATTAAAAGGAAAAAAAAAAAAGCCAGAGGAACATAATATTTAAAGACACATATGTGAGAGAAGCAACTCTTTTCCAAGGACACATGACAGCAATGGAAACACAGAAAATGGCTGGCTGGCCAAACTGCTTTTCTGTATTTGTCTCATCCTTTCCAGTTCACTCCAGTTCACTGGAGCACAGCAGAAGTGCCAGCAGCTTTTCCTTGTGTAGGGTTCCCACCACTGTAACAAGCACAGAATCCATTTCAGCACTGACCAGGATCTGTGAAGCACCATCTGACACCCAAATCAGAGCAGCCACTGCAGATGCAGCTGTGGGAGACACCAAAGGCCAGAGCTTCCCTTCCATTTGTTGACTAATGGGGGTTGGCCACAACACCCAAATAAACAGGCACTTACCAATGGGATAAAGTGTTAAATCCAGGGATGAGCCAGTGTAAACACACACTGGCCCATTAAAAGCCCTTCTCCTCCTGCAGGAAGGAACAGTTCCCTCATGGTGAATTTACTGGTGCATCAGTGAAGCAGTCAGAAAATGATGGAGCTGATGAAGCTGACCATCAGGGCAGAGGACTGGAGCAGAGCTGTCATGTTAAAGCAGTGTAAAACACACAAACCTCATCTCAATTTTCTGAGTTTCTGTCAGCTTTACACTGGCAGCTGTGCAGAATGAGGCACCCTCCTTCAGACCAAGGGCTCATATTAACACACAACAGTATCTTAATGTTTAACACTTTAGGTGGGACACCCATCTTCTTGCTAAAAATAATGATTAGGACTCTCTTTGATCTATATTTCATCATCATGGCTTTATTTTTTTGTCATCTCTTTTTTTTTTTTTTTTTTTTTGTGTGTGTGTGTGTGTGTGTTCCCCAAAGGTACCAGTCCTTTCTGTTAGCTCATGGCTGGGTTACTGCAGAGAAGACCATGAAGATGCTTCATGGGATAGCAGAGCATTTCCTGCCTTCCCATGGCCCTTCCAGATTGAAGAATCATCGAGCCATGTCCTGTTCCCAAAGTTTTCCAAAGTTTGGCAATAGCAGATGCCAAGGGAATAGCAGTAAAACAGAGCATATGTGAACAGATATTTCCCTGACACTCTCCCAGCCTCTAGAAATCTGCTAGACAGAGATGGAGATTGTTTGTAAAAGTCTTTGGTGTTTTTATTCCATCAGTTTGTTCAGTTGTTTCTTGAATTCACACATTTTAGCATTTGCACCACCCCACATAACTCATCCATGGTGCATGAAAAAGTATCACCTTATGATGGATCTAGAGAGATCTAAACCTTTTCACTGTTATTTTGAAGCTCCACAACTTTGGTATTAGAAGAGATTGGTCACAATCCCTCCTATCTCCTGTTCCTTATTTCTCTAATAACCAACTGTATACAGCAGATGGGAGCTGCAATATCAAACCCAGCCCCATCCCACTGAAATGTCAGAAGAGCTGAAAAGCAGCTGAGAACAAAGAAACAAAATACAGAATTGAATGCTGAGAATATCAGGCTTCTAAATTTGAGTCATTTTTCAGAGGAACAAAGTTTTGATCAGCAGATATTTCAGGAATACTGAAAGATCCACTTTCATGAATATAAGGCTCTGGGGAAGTTTCCTTTATTTTCTTTTGGCTGTTACATCAGATGAAAAACTCCAGAAATTTCTTTTGTTCTAATGTTTCCACAAAAAGAACAGACAGAAGTACACCAGATTAATCCATTTCTGTGATTAAGCAGAACGTGAACATGGATGGTTCTGAAAAGCTTAGGGAAGCACATGGATTTCCAGTATCCCAGGCACATTTATTGGTACCTCTGAAGGATTTGGAGAGATGATTGCTGAGTTCTGGTGGAGGCTGTAAGAGAGTTCAATCTTGCTTTCCTTTCCACGAATTTCAGCAGTAGTTGCTGATACAATGGGATAAATTCTCATATCTTTAAGATAGTAGAATCATCAGGCATTCATTGTAGTATCTACCAATAAGCTTCTCTAGGTCATCTGCCTAAAGGCAGAAAAGAATAAGGCTTCAGTTCAATGAATCTGCTGAAGCCCTCCATGCCTTTTTCATTATTTTAATCTGTAGCCCAAAATGATGAAAAAGAAGCCCTCAGCCTTGGAGAAATGGAATGTGTACCTTCCTCTACACTTAACGCTGCTGTTTCTTGAGGAGTTAATAAATATCAAATGAATAGAAGAGCTTTGAGTCTGCCACCAGCATGGATTGCCATTTAAATCCTTTCCAATTATAAGAACAATGAGAACATGTGCCTGGAAAGGACTTCAGGGAGCCATATCCTCTTAACCTCGCACAGCTCTTTGGTCAAGGGCTCTCCAGGGAATTTGGCAGGTTAGCAGCCCCGGGAACATCCACGTCCTGCCTGGCCACAGCGAGCAGTGGGGCAGGAACACGGCCAGAAATTACAGACTCATTCCAAGAGAGGGCTTAATCTGCAGCACAATGAGTTAAATAAGAAAAAATCCTGGTCTCCATTTTATCTGGACTGCATTAACAGAACTGACTGTGCAACTGTCATGGAGCAAAGAAGGAAAGTCAAACAAACCTGTATAGAATTTTCATATCCCACTGATTCCAATATGCTCCTTGAGGCCCCAGCAAAACACCTCACATCAATCTGCAAAATTTACTTTAAAATCTAAATTATAAATATTATAAATATAATATACAAAAATATAATTTAATAATAAAAATATTAATATAAATTATAAATTTTAAATTAAAGTTAAGAAATACGTGAAAGAAACACAGGTTTGGGGGCACTGTTAGGTCAGGCTCGAACCCACCTGATATCCTACATTAATTGTGTTTTCCATTCCTCTTGCTCTGTTCAATATAAGTGGATATTTGAAAATACACTTTATTTCTATCCTGCATTTACTCCATATCTTAATCATTAAATTAAGTAATGGAGTGATTTAGCAGCTTTGGTGTTGCTGCATTGTTATAGCTCCAGAAGGCAGGATGGATGCACTCAGGAAGACAACAACACTTCTGCCAGTCACAGATCAATGAAAGAGGACCTCTATACTACTCTCATTTTTTTGTTCTTCATATTCCTTTGTATTTTTTTAATGTTCATGAATGCTTCATAATCCAAGGCTGCAGTTTATTAATGCTTATAAGTGACACAAATATTTCCTAGTTATGTGAAGAATCTGGATGAGCTAACAGGAAATAGAAGATATGCATCTTCCAGAGAATGAAATGGAATTTCCATCTACAGATGGTTCAATGGCACTTGGGTACCTGCCAGCTCCTTTTTGGCAATTACAGGAACAGTAAGAATAAATGAAGCTTTAGGAGCACCAGTGTACACCTGCTTATTCCATTACTTTGGCAAGAATGGGTCAAAAACTCCCAAGAAATCTCCTTTCAGATCTCAGCTCACTAACACAGAGCACTTCGGCCACCATTTCCAGAACACAGGCAGGTCCAGTTCTTGAAAGTCGCACTGACACATGCACTGGTGACCAGGGGAGGGTATCCCCTCCACCACAAAACCCATCCTGGGCTCACTGAAACAGATCCAGTACATGCATCTACTGAACCACTTCAGCAAAATGTTGGCTAAGAGATATTGCACAATTTGTCAGCTGGAACAGACTGGAACCACCCCAGTACAGCCTCCTGTTGTATTCCACAGTCTCCTACCCCATCCCCAGGGCAGCAGAGTCACCAGTGTCCTGCCTGTGTCCTGCTGGGCAGGGCTGTCCAACCACATCCCCATGGGGTTTTGTGCAAGCACAGGTGGGAAGTGGAAGGAAAAATGAAGCACATTCACTCTGCACCTCACTCTGCCTCAGGGGTTGTGACAAATCTCCTTGCACATATGGCACAGTTTGGTTTGTCCATGGTTAAAGCTCAGCAGCTCCTTGACAAGTGCTGTAACAACAATACAGGGAATGGAAACCAGTGCCAGAAGAGACAGGAAATGGGGAAAGCGCTCTCAAGGACTTCGCTCTGAAAGCAATTTCCCATTGTTTACTAAATAAAAACATTTGAATTCATTGATTTGGTTTTAGCCAGGTCCTTTTTTGGCAGGGTGTTTTCTCCTCTACTTTGTTCAAGACATCTCCTACAGTTAGTCGGGTTGTCAAAGGACACACACTCCTAGGAGACCTTTCATTTTTGGGTACAACTCATGCCCTTTTACACTCGTGCCCTAGGCACTTCTCCCTGCTGGCTGCACAGATCCTGGGCTGACCAGCCCTGTGGAGCACAGAGCCACAGGAGATATCAACCTTACTCCATCCCAAGGACTTCTCACTCAATCCAAAATACAGTGTCTGGTCTCACTCCAGGCAATGGGAGGAGATGCAGGACTCAGGGCATCACTCACAGACCCATAAGCACTGCAGTTCTCCTGGACTGGAGCACCAAGGGGAGGGGTGGCATTTAAAACAGGGCCCAAAAAAGAGTAAAAAATCCAACAAAACGCCACACCACACACACAGCACAGCAGCAGAAGGCAAATACTGAAACATGTGAACACAGTGAGTTGATTCCAAGCTATTTTCCATTCCAGAAAAGGCATAAATCATTATAAACCAGGCTTACAGAACCCCAACAGCAGAACTGTAATACCCTTGTGATCTGAAATTATTCATAATGTCACAGAACTTTATCTCAGCAGATATTTCCTTGATGGAAATTGCAGACTGAATTACTTGAGAAAACTCCTTCATAAGCATTTCCTCCATTTCTGAAGCACCTGTGTTTTCCATACCCGGATGTGGCTGTGCCATTCTCATTAAAATCTCTGAAAATCAGGCCAAGTTGAGAGCCCCAGAAAAACCTTAATTTGCAACTGCTCAGTGAAGAACAGCTAGAAGGTCAAACCTTAATTTTTTTGAGGGCTCTAAATTTCTCTTGCAGCCACAGCTATTGCTGTCACAGGGTGCTACTGAACACATTTCCTTCATCCCACTTGTGCCCTGCATGCCAAAATGCAGGACTAGATACTGACCACAGGATGACATTTGAAGATCATTCCTGTCCCCAGAAGCTACCACAGAACATTGCTGCACTTTTATCATCATCACCATCAAACCTGAACACACACCAGGGCAGGGAATCTAAATCATTGCTCCTTCTGCCACCCTGGTCTGATTTTATTGACCAGCAGGTTCTCACTTTCCAGCTGAAGGCTGACCTCAGCCTAGGGCTGGCAGATCACAAGTTATCCAAGTTCTCCCTCTGTCACAAAAAGCAGCACCTGCACCAGCACATCTTCTGCAGACCCTGGCACACCAACAAGGCCAGGGTTCTCACCCCATCACTAACAAACTGTGGGGTTTTGGTAGTATTGCCTTTGAGGAGACTCTTCCAAGTCACCCATATTCCCTCACTCCTGAGCATCTCTCTTTCTATTGGGCACTCTGGGCAGCTTCCCTCAAAAGAAGTGCTAGAAATATTAATCTGCAAAAGTGACTTGAATTCTCATACAGGTTTTTTTTTATTTTGGTGATCATCTATTGGTTTCACCTCTGAGTTGAACCTAAACAAAGTCCCATGTGCTCCTGACACACTGTCCCAGGGTGATCGTGCACCAGCAAACTCCATGAGGTCCTTCTGGAGCATTCCAACATCTCAACATTACACACCATAGAATCAGTGAGGTGGGAAAAGACCTGGTCCAATGCTTGACAAGCCTTTCCATGAAAAACATTTTCCTAATATCCAACCTAAATCTCCTTGGAACAACTTGAGGCTGTTTCCTCTTGTTCTGTCACTTGTCACCTGGGAGAAGAGACCGACTCACAAGCTCCTGTCAGGGAGCTGTAGAGAGCAACAGGGGAAAAGCAAAGGCTTGTCTCCACCCTGCTTTTGGTACTTTGCACAGACACACCAAGGAGATGTTGGCTAACTTTAGCCAGGAACGATCAACAGGCTCCTGGAGCATCTCAAAGTTCTTCCCACACTCTGCAGGATTCTAGGACTGATTTCTTCTTGTACATAAAGGCCACAGACTTTGCTTCAGTACTGGGTTCTTCTAACTTCACCCCACTGTTCCTATTTCATTCACTTCTACCAGTGGTGGAAAAGCTGGGAACTAGAAAAGAGAAAAAAATGAGACCTAGCTCAATTTGCATACCCAAATAAGCATGTTTTCACACAGCAGACAAGGAGCAAACATCCTCCATGTCAGGACTCCCAGTAACTTCTTCCTGCAGTGATAAAATAGTTCAATTCCCCAGACAGAAACAAAAGATGAGGCAGATTTACCTGCTCCACGGGAACAGGTTGGGGGACATGGGCTGAGTCAGGAGACAGAGATGACTTCTCCTTCCTGCCACTTACCCCTTCACCAACATTTTTATCTATGTTGAGTTTACAAGTGCCTTAATCAACTTACAGCACATCTCCTCAAACCTGGCTTTCTCAGCTCCAAGTGTGAAATTAAAACCATCCTGGAGGAGGCCATCTGTGCAAGGCAGCCTATAGGAAATGGAGCTTGCACAGATGGGACTTATCACACACTCCCTCGTGTCATATCAACACACCAGCTTTGCAAATCTGCCCTAAATAAACCAGAATTGACAAACACATTCTGTCTGAGGCCAGCAGGGCTGTGTAAGCCTGGCGTGTATTTGGCAGGGCTGGATTGTTCTCTCCACTTTTAACAAACAACTCTCTCATAAATGGAAAACTTGTGAAGGTTCAAGTCTTGTGCTGTGTTCAAATGTCTGGAGGATTATGTTCAACAAAGTCTCCTGGAGGGATCAACTAATTGGCCTTCAAATTCCTAGACATGGAGCTATAGGTTGCTTTAAAACTAGCAGGACATGACACAGCCTCCTCACAATCCACACTGGGAACAGACACTGGTCTGGAACGTTTTCTAATTCCATTAACTCTTAACCAACACATAAAAATAACACTTTAAAAATGTTTATTTTTACAAGTTACATTAGGTGAAGAATATAGCTGAGCAATGTGGCTGAACACATATGGAAATGCTTAAGCAGCAGCTCTATTTTCTGTCCAAGCAGTCTGTAGACAAACACAATAAACTGAAGTTACATGAAAACTCAATGTACTATATGAAAAAAAAAAAAGACAAAAAAGTGTGTTTTCATAAAAAAAAACCAACTTGTTGGGTCATTTGGTTTTGTTTTTGTTTTTTTGTAAGAGGAGCATCTGAGAGAGGAAGGCATAGCTTGAAACAGGCAAACACAGAAATAATAAAATGCAGTTCAGGAGAATAAGGCACTGAAGAGGAGCCTTCCAGGTCAGATCACACTTTCACCTGGCCAGTGCCATGTCTCAGACAGTGGCCTAAGGGAGAGAACTGGGAGCTGTGTCCCCAGCTTATCCCCTGACTCCACAGCAGCCTGCAGTTTAAGATTTCCACGTGCCAGGTCTTCTGTACTGGTACAACACAGACTTTGTGGACCCTTTCTTCCAAGAATGGATCCGAGCACTCCTGCAAACCCTCAGCACCAGAGTCATGTTGCGGCGGTGCCACATTGTACTCAGCAGGCAAAGCAGTGTTTCCCTTTTTCCTCACCTTCCATCTGATGTCCATCATTTTGGTTAGGGAATCAAGGAGAAATGGGGAACAACTGCTTATCTTTTGTCCCACTCCTTTGTTCAGGCCCAGATGTTCTGCATTTGCAAACTGTCCCAGGATGTGTTCCTGGGGGAGGCAGTACCTCCTTTAGCCATAGCTTTCCCACATGTTTCTCCACATTTACTGACCCAAAGTTTAACCTGCTGGTTTGTTTTCCAATCCCACAGGATCAGAGGGTAGGTACTTCTGCAGCTTTAGATCTGCCTATGCCACAACTCTGAATTCCCTCAGACTTTGTTATTTCTCCATCCACTGCCTCCCTTAGGTCCCTAAGACTCCCCTGACATTCTCATGGTAACTGCTCTTGGGTGTAACAACCACCACTTCTACACTTTTTCTCACCTTTTAACCAGTCACTGGTTTGCTAAAGAACATTCTCTGATCCCCAGGAAAGCAGCTGCTCTAAGGGGCTGTGACAAAGGACCATGTCAGGAGCTGTTAGAATATCCGAGGACACCACACACACTGAACACCAAAATCCAGATGTTTGTCCTTGAAGATTCCTCAAGTGCAACTTCCTTTTACAAAAGACATGCTGACTCCCCCACATCCATATAAAATCAAGTGCCAGCTCATTCTGATCTGTATTATTCTTTTGACAACACTGCACAATACAAAGCCAGATTTCTGTCTGCTGCTCCCCAAGCTCCGTGAAACTCTCTTGGAAGTTGGCATCATATCAGCCCTGACTGTTTTCTAACAGGAGTGAGGAGATTTTAACTGAAAGGTTGCATACAAGTGTTAATTATTCAACAGTTCCTCTTCTGACCCCTTCTGAGGCTCTGACATCCTGGTCCCTGCAGGCAGGTATTCCTCACTGTGTTTTTAAATTCTTAATTTAGTAGTTGGGTTTGAGATGGGTTTTGCTAAGGAAACCAAGCACAGTGTAGATGCCTCAGAAACTCAATGTTTCTTTCTGCTCCACCTCCTGATTTTTCACACTCTGGTCTCCACGAGTTTTTTCAAGCTTTTGGACAAGCTTCTTATTCCCAACATATTTGGGAAAGAACTGTTACTTTTTATACTTTCTGAAAGCCTTTGAAAGTGTTTATTCTTTTCTATCTTCCTCACTTGTTCATGACTTCAGCTTTTGGAAGGATGCCCCTGCCTCTCCAGCCTTCCTTCCCTGCTGCTTCACAACAGAACTTCTCTCTCACAGCAATTGATAGGGTTGAGGCATTTCCTCTGCAGTACAGAGCCTTGAAATCAGCTTCAGCTCCCCACAAAGGTTTCACCCTTGTCACTGCTCCTTTCAGTTTCTTTTTAACCTGCTGCCTCATTCTGATATATTTTCCCTTTGCAAATCAAGGAATTTCACTTCTCTGAAGCTTTTGGCTTGGGTTACTTCTGCAGGATCTGTAAGTGCACTTGTGTTCACTGGCAGTACAATTCTGTACCAAGTTCTGCACAATTGCCAGAAGAAAGTCAAAATTATCTTCCCCTCTCTAGATTCCTTCACCAGATGTTTCCCAAGGATGTCATTCTTGGACTGGGGTGCCAGTTTTCTCCCATTTCTCCCATGTTTTTCCTGTTTTAAAGCTCCCTACTCCTTATTATTCTATACTTTCCTATCTCAAAAAGCAGGTATTTCAGCTTATTGCTTGGTTTATCATGCTGCATTTTCTTTGTTTATTCTACAGAAATTGTGAAAACTAATTATGCTTCAAGAAAGGTAATTATCATTTAGCTATTATTCATCATGTAAGTGCAGAATAATTGTTTGCATTGCTTCTATTCTGTTGTCCTTAATAAATACATAAACATCCAGAAAGATGAATCCACAGAACAGATCCAGTTCTGCTCATACCAAGGAATTAAAAATAATTGCTGTCTTTGGAATTTCAGAATGAAATACATCACTGAATGAAACATTCTCTTTAAAACCTCAAAGAAAAGCAAGAAATAACAGGACCTTGCAAGAAGTTTATTTTTATTACTCACTGAATATTAGCTGTGACAGTTATTTAACCCTCACTCAACTCTTGCTGTTGATGCTGATCATGTTTGACACCTCAAACCAGCATGTCAGTAAGAAAATAAGCTACAACTGAACACTTCTCATTAAGTAAGATTTTGCTTTTTAGACACCTGTTATGGGAATAGCATAGCCTTGAACTGCAGTGGAAAATGAGCAAGATAAGAAATTGCTGAAAACCTAAATGCTGGACAGAATGGTACAGATGGCATTTTTAGGTCAAAGGCTAAATCCTCACAGAACAAAAGACAAATTTACTGCAGAGAGAACAAAAAGCATCAGCCTTAATATTGGACACACTCATTAAATGTGTCAGCTGGCTGTACAGAGAGGTATGAAATGGGATTTAGGTACCAGTCAGTGTTCAGTGCCACTGTTCCTTCAGCTGAGCCCATTTCCCTGTCTCTGTTCCTGAAGCTGCTGAGGGTTATGGAGACAGTGACTCCCTTATCCTACTTGTACTTCTGTGACAGAATCCCCTGAGCTGGGAGGGACCCACCAGGATCCCCCAGCCCAGCCCCTGTCCCTGCCCAGCCCCCCCAGTAACCCCAGCCTGGGCATCCCTGGCAGCGCTGCCCAAAGGCTCCTGGAGCTCTGGCAGCCTCGGGGCCGTGCCCATTCCCTGGGGAGCCTGGGCAGTGCCAGCACCCTCTGGGGGAAGAACCTTGCCCTGAGCTCCAGCCTGAGCTGCCCTGGCCCAGCCCCAGCGGTGCCCTGGCTCCTCTCCCTGTCCCAGAGCAGGGATCAGAGCTGCCCCTCTGCTTCACCTCACCACAAAGTTGTAACTGTGATGAGTCTTCCCTCTGTCTCTTCTTCTCCAGGTTGAACAGACCAAGTAAGGTTGATTTGAGTAAGAACTACTGCCTGCTCCTCTAAATCCACCAGAGAAGCCACAGAACCTGCCAGGCCATCCTTCAGCACTGACTCAGCATCAGAAGGAAAACTTTGAGCCTGCAGTTACACATTTTCCAGGGTTTGAGTGTACAATATCCAGTCATGAGAACAGAGAAAGGCAAGACCTCAGCAAGCCAGACCCCAGCACTTCCTATGGCCTCTGTTACTCAAAGGAGATACAGGAATCCCAGGACAGGCTTTCCACCACAGCTCTGAGCAGGCTGCAGGGACAGTGCCTGACCTACCCCACACTCACACAGAACTCTCCTGTTCAGGATTCCAGCTTCCTGTTTGAACTCACACTCTCATTTTCCATGAATCATCATGTTATCCTGTTGGATAACACAAACCAAAGGTGGCAAATTAACACCAAAATAAAGCAAGGTACAAGACACCCTGGGAACGGGTTTGAGGGAGAGGGGAAATGTTTTACATCATCTCCCAGAGTAAGCTGGTGGAATTCCCAAATCTTGGGACAAGGGAATCGGTAATGAGAGAGAAATAAATTCCTTCACCTCTGGGTTGAAATCCAAGTCAGGCTGGTAGTAGCCAAGACCCATTAGCTCAACATCTGCTAGTTGTTTGGCAGCTCATGTGAAGTGAGTTATATTCCTCAGCGTCCGCATCCCAGTCCCACTAATTGGCACCACATTGGCAATCTAAACACAGAGGTTAAGGTCTGAGCACACAGCAGGCAGCAACTCTGAGATCAGGCAGCTCCAGTTTGGAGGACACATGTGATAAATTATACTTCTGGTATCTGGAACTCCATTTAAGTGCCCCACCATCCTGTCCTGCCCCCAGAATAAAACTGTAACTGCAGGCGAGCCAGCAGCTGTCAGCAGTGCCTGCCCAGCACAGCTCCTGCAGCACTCACACACATCACCAGGCCCACTACCAGTCAAAGCAACTTCAACAACTGCTGAAATTTTAAGCAAAATGCTGTACAGCATGAAGTTAAGTATGAACTAAAGTGTTTGGATAATAGTTACCAATATCCATAAAAACAGTATCTTTCCCTAAACTCCAGTTTTTAATACAAAAATGCAACACTCACTAAAAAGGCAGTAACAATATCATTTTATAGATCCTAAATAACAAGGCTATTTTCTTTTTGTCTTTCCTTCTTCTGCAGCTTTCCAGCAAAGAGTGCACAGGACCAAAGCTGATTTGAAAACACAACCCATTAACCTTTAGAGAATTATTCTTTTTATTGCCCCATAGTAAAATGTTTCTCTCTGAGGACAAAAAAAAAAAAGTTATTAGCTCTTAATACATAGTAATAAAAGAAAATTGATTTTTCACATCATCTGAATATGGCAGCATAAAATAAGTCTAAACTATGAGGGAAGGAGACTCATGTTACAGTTTAGAAACTGTTCCTGATGTTTACACATCACTTCAGTTTAAAGAACTGCTTATGATGGGAACATGATGAAAGCTGTTGAGCATGAAGGAAGGGAGATGGAAATGAAGCCAAAAGAAAGATCTTTGCCAGAACTCTACAAGAAAAGCGAATCAGAGTCAGTTAGTTTGGGAAGGACCTCTGGAGTTTTCCAATCCAGTCAGCTGCTCAAAGAATGGCCAACTTCAAAGTGGGGTGAGGTTGCCCAAAGATATTATAGATGAAAGCACAACATAGTACAGTGCCCTGCAAAATCCACCTATAAAGACATTTTTCTTACAAGCCAAATGTCCTCTTCATTTACCACTGCTCTGGAAATTATTCTACTCTAAGCTATTTTGAGAAGCAATAGGGCCAGCAGCCATGAGGAACAGGGGAACACTGCAAAGGAAACAAACCTAATCTGAGCTCCCAGTAGGACCAAGGGATGGAGAACTTCAGACGCTAGAAGGACTTGAGGACAGGAGACTCTGAGAGAGCTTGGAAAGTCCAGTCCTCCCAAGATCTGTGTTTTAATTTATCTTGCTTTGGAGAGGTATGCTCAGCCTGCGAGAAAAAGGCAGCAGTGACATAAGGCCAGTGTGCACAAAAACAAACCCAACCCCCAGTCTGCATTCCACAGTCACTCAAAGGTGTTTTCCTTCTTGTGCAAGGAACACTCCAACAGTTCACAGCCAGGGGGGCAATTGTCCCTCAGCTGCCTATATAGGAACAGCCTGCTGCTTTGGCACAGCTCTGCCAGCCCTGCCTGCCCTGCTTGGCTCTGCCTGCACTGCCTGCCCTGCCAGCTCTGCCTGCCTGGCACTGACAAAGCCAGGCCAGTCTGACCCAACCAAAAGGTGCTGCCAGTCCTGAGGGTCTGCACAAGCTCTTGAGGATTCTGTCTTCTTTTCTCCCCCTCTGCTCTGCCCTCATGAGACCCCACCTGCAGTGCTGTGCCCAGCTTTGTAGGCCTCAGCACTGAAAAGACCTGGAAATGCTGGAGAGAGTCCAGAGGAGGCCATGGAGATGCTCCAAGGGCTGCAGCCCCTCTACTCTGGAGCCAGGCTGGGAGAGCTGGGGGTGCTCACCTGGAGAGGAGAAGGCTCCTTGGACATCTTAGAGCCCCTTCCAGAGCCTAAAGAGAGCTTGTAAAAAGGATGGAGACAGATTTTTTCATACAGGCAGGTAGTGACAGGACAAGGGGAATGGCTTCCCACTGCCAGAGGGTGGGATTAAATTAGAGATTAGGAAGAAATTCTTCCCTGTGAGGTGGGGAGGCCCTGGCACAGGGTGCCCAGAGCAGCTGTGGCTGCCCCTGGATCCCTGGCAGTGCCCAAGACCAGGCTGGGCAGGGCTGGGAGCAGCCTGGGACAGTGGGAGGTGTCCCTGCCCATGGAAGGGGTGGCACTGGATGGGCTTTAAGGTGCCTTCCAACCTAAACCAGTCTGAAATTCTGTGATTCAAGATGGACCAAGGGATTTGTCTGATAGAGCAGGACCTCTCCTTCCCCAGAGCTCCAATATCCCTGCCAGGCTATCCCTGCATCTGCTTCTGGCAGCAAGGACACAACCTTCTTTCCCCCTTCACTATTTAAGGCTTAAGGGTGGATCTTTTTTTACTCTATTCTATTCTATACTTCTGAGGAGTAGAATAGGCTTATACCACATTTCTTAAATGCCAGACCAATTCAATCTGTTTTAAGACATGTTATTAGCAGCTTCTTTTAAAATCACACCAACTACAAATGATTCTATTGACACTTGAGGCAGGAGCTGCTGTGCTGACATCTGCAAGAGAATTAAAGGGGACTGTGATGACTGCCAGGAGTCCAGCACTAGCTGGAAGAAACCAGACTGGCAACAGAAATATCAACACCAGAACTGCTCTGCCTTTGGCCACATTTGGGTCCCAAGCTGCCAATTCAGGAGGTGCTGAGGTGCTTCAGCACTAATTCCTGAGCTGCAGGACTGTGGGGTGACAGGGCCAAGCAAAGGTTATCATCATGTGATGGAGTGAGCTGCTTCACTGAGCAGCTCTCATGTGCAATTCTGCACCCTCATGCTTGT
The DNA here is from genome assembly GCF_037042795.1 of Molothrus aeneus. Taxonomy (NCBI): domain Eukaryota; kingdom Metazoa; phylum Chordata; class Aves; order Passeriformes; family Icteridae; genus Molothrus; species Molothrus aeneus. The sequence goes on from NC_089664.1 coordinate 734,180, forward strand.
ATTGAGCAAGCATTTATAGTTAAAATAAATGTTTTCTCACAAAACCAAGTATAGGAATAATACCAAACTCATGAGTTTTCTGAGAGTAATTCCTCTCCATTTAGAACACAGGAGGGGTCCAAGAAAGAACTTCTTTACAGGGGAGGAAGACAGGAAGGAAGGAAATGTGAATTACATACACCTCTAGATAAGTTCCCCTTTAAAAAAAAAAGGAAGGAAATTAGAGTTGACTAAAAAGAGCATGTTTAGCATCACTGCACAAGCTGGGGAAAAAACCTCGGAAATCCTGGCCAAAGATAATGCTGCCTCCTCCTGTCCCTGCCAGGCTTGCCCCAGGCAGAGGGGAAAGGGCCATTTTTCACCCTCTTAGCACTCTGAAGTTACAAATTACAGTCACCATTTGATGATCACCTCTCCCTATGTCATCCTAGGCTTCTTTGTAATAGGGCTGTTAAAAAACACGTGTTTTCACTTTTTTATTATTATTAAAAAAGGATAACTCCTAACTGAGCAAAGACTCTGTTGATACAACAACATGTGGATTAAATCTGAAAGGAGAAGAAAGCTGTTCTAATAAACTGACAATCCTGCTCAGAGGCCTTATATCCAGAGTAGTGTAATAAATCATAAGGAAAGATTTCTCTTTGGCTGAAACAACCATTTATTTAGGCATGGAACAAGAGTATTTTAAAATTGCTCTGGACATTGTACACAAAAGACTTTCTCCATTTTTGTTCTTTTTTGTTTGATCATTTTCTATTGAGTTTTAAGCATATACCCAAAGTTTTGCATTTGCTTTAGTTAAAGTTGGTTACTTTTTGGTGCTTAAACCTCTGACAAGTCAGCCAGACAGCACCACTGGGCTCCTACAGAAACAAGAGAAGAAAAAAGAAAGGAAAAAGTGGTTCCTGCTCCATTACATCATTACATTAGGCAGAAAATTGCCCAAAATTTAAGCTTTCCTATTATGCTTCTCTCATGTGCTTTTACAGTTGTATTTGTTTCTTTAACCTCTATCAGCAGGGGTTTTTTCACTCTTTTTTAAGCAGGAGACACTCTGCACTATTGCTGCCTCCTCCTGTCACACACAAATTGTCCCACAGTGGCTTCTGAGCCCAGCACAAGAACCTGCCCAGTCAGAGCATCACTGTGGGGCAGGTGAACAGCAGGGAGGGGCTCAGAAGCCTCAGCCACACCACCAGCCCCAAAATACTGCGCAGAATCAGAGTTTGGCAGAACTTGAGTACTGAACTGCAACTATAGATGGGTCTACGTACTGCATAATAAAAATCTAATTTGTACCTGGAGCTGATTTCCAAGTTAAAGCATCTAACAATTCCCCTTAAGACATTGTGCTGTGGGGATGGCATTGGCCAACTCAGGCAAACAAGTCACCACAGAACACAGCTGTCTTCAAACAGTGACAAAAAACAAAACACCATCACCATAAAACAAAACTTTCAGTTCCACAGAAATGTTCTGTGAGGAGATATTACTCAAAACTGGCAGAAAGTGTTTCCTACAAGCAAGGTAGAGTTCCTCTTCAGGCATGTTTTGAAATGTCCCTGGCTCCTGGATTACCACGACTTCTTAGAATATCCAAACTGTGGTAAAACATGAGAGAGGATGGAGGATAACACTGGGATGGAGGATAACACTGAAGGGGTGAAGATTTTGGCTGAAGCCTCTGCCATTCACAATGTCAGTCCTGAAGTCACTAACAGAAATCACAAGAGTACAAGAAACACTCTTCAAACCCATTAAAAACCACAATCCCCAGTCTTACAGACGAGATGCTTTAAGCCCAGCAACTGTTTTTTATCTCTGCCAGAGAAGTCCCTGTGTATTCCATTCCACCTTAAAATCCATCTGCCAGCCAGACAAATAAAAGGTTCCTCAGGAATTCCAGCTGATGCAGTCACTGGGAGGCCATCCCAGCCTGCCTGTCTGCTGCTGTATTCCCAACTCCCTGAAGGGATCCAGGGGGCACACACCAGCCCGGATCAGCTCTGGGCTGCTCTGTCCTCCCCCGCCACTCCCTTTGCCCAGAGCAGCTGTGCCACTGCACTCCCAGCAGTGGGAGCTGGGAAGTGCAGAGTGCCTGCCTTTGTCCCAGGGCTGCTCTGCAGGATGCCCAGCCCAGCCCAGCCCAGCCTGCAGGGGCTGTCACCCTGTGCCATCAGCTGCCTCACAGGCTCAGCATCTCCCCAGGTCTGCTTCCCACACACCCGCAGCCACCCACGGGGCTCTGGCAGCTCCTGCTGCCTCCTCCTGTGCTCTCCCACAGAGGGATGCTGGAGAATCCCTGAGCAGGCAACCCCTCTTTGCCAAAAAGCTTCCAAGCGGATGGAAAGTTCTGGGGGGACAGAAAGGGAAAGTGCAAGAGGAGATTAAAAACTAGGAGAGGAAAAAGTAGGCCTGACCAGAACTTTTTCTTATTATTCTGCTTTGATTGTGGAGAATGAAGTCTCGTGTCCAAGTGAGTTCACAGAAGCCTGGCACAGTGATTCAGGACTCCAAAGCAAGTGCTGTCTCCTGGCTGAGCACAGAACCTGCTCTGATAAACACTCCTGTGGTCAGTGTTCACTGTCCCTGCCCTATGGACAGCAAAGCTGCTCCTTGGAGTACAGCTCCCTGGCAGGGCACACATGGCACTCTGGATGGAGCTGCTCAGTCAGCTGGCTCTGTGCACAGCTGTCCCTGCCCTGTCACCTGTCACACCATCCCATCCTTCCCTCCCATCCCGGAGAGGACGGGGGCACCCCAGAGCAGTGACAGAACGCAGCCCCCACCTGCAGCTCCCACAGCACCGGGAACCCAGAGGCTGAGTGGAGCCAGAGCTCAGGGCTGAGTGGAGTGAGAGCTCAGAGCTGAGTGGAGCCAGAGCTGAGAGGAGCCAGAGCTCAGGGCTGAGTGGAGCCATGGCCCAGAGGCTGAAAGGAGCCAGAGCTCAGAGGCTGAGAGGAGCCAGAGCTCAGAGGCTGAGAGGAGCCAGAGCTCAGAGGCTGAGTGGAGCCATGGCCCAGAGGCTGAGTGGAGCCAGAGCTCAGAGCTGAGTGGAGCCATGGCCCAGAGGCTGAGTGGAGCCAGAGCTCAGAGGCTGAGTGGAGCCATGGCCCAGAGGCTGAGTGGAGCCATGGCCCAGAGGCTGAGAGGAGCCAGAGCTCAGAGCTGAGTGGAGCCATGGCCCAGAGGCTGAGTGGAGCCAGAGCTCAGAGCTGAGTGGAGCCATGGCCCAGAGGCTGAGTGGAGCCAGAGCTCAGAGGCTGAGTGGAGCCATGGCCCAGAGGCTGAGTGGAGCCATGGCCCAGAGGCTGAGAGGAGCCAGAGCTCAGAGCTGAGTGGAGCCATGGCCCAGAGGCTGAGTGGAGCCATGGCCCAGAGGCTGAGTGGAGCCAGAGCTCAGAGCTGAGTGGAGCCATGGCCCAGAGGCTGAAAGGAGCCATGGCCCAGAGGCTGAAAGGAGACAGAGCTCAGGGTTGAGCTCTGTGCCCTGCAGGGCCGGCTCCAGCCCAGGAAACACCACCTGGCTCCTGCCAAGCTTCCCCAGGCTGGGGATGAGTCAGTGCTAATTGCTCAGAATTAGCAATTCTGGGTCCCACCGGTTTGGTTTGGTTTTGTAAAAGCAAAACAAGGTGTGTTTGGACAAAGGTGAGATTATGTTTGTGTTTACAGACAATCTGACTCCTGCATATAAATATGCTGTTCCTTGGACAAAAAACTAAAAACATCAGGAAATCAAAAGTAATGCAAATGATCTGGCTCTATAATCTTGCCAGAACAGAAGCACCACAAAAGCAGTTGAATAATAATCATGGTCTTAAATTTGACTTCTCTGACTCCTGTTTTGTTCAATATTTTAACTATATTTTCAAAAAATTCTAAACCACTTCAGATTTCAAAGCACATTTTTATATATTGATTAATTCATCCAAGATAAAAATCATTATTCTCTTTTTGACACAAAGAAAGTGAAAGGAGACACAACAAACTGTTTGTCAAAGAGACAGATAGAACTGGTGGAAGGGCTGGTACTAAAACCCAGGAGTTTCTGAAGGACCTTATATTTTTATCAAGGATTTACTTTTTTAAAGACAATAGCAACCAAAAACCAATATCCAAAATGTTACAGATTTAGGATCAGGGCAGTTTATGGGGTAAAGGCCATGAGAAAAACAAGTTCATTAATTCACATTTGGAAAACTGCAGTGAGTTCTTGAATAAATTGTTGCTATATTCCATACAGAGCACAAGCATGAACTGAGCCCACAGCACAGGCAGTCCAGCCTTGGATCACCGGTACCCAGGGAAAACCAGCTCCACATTCCCACTTTCTGCTCTGGGGCCAAGGACGTTTGCAGCAGGATTTCTCTGGAGAGCTGCAGGAGAATGAGGCTGCTCAGCTCCCTGGGTGATTCCAGAGTGCCCTCTAACGAGGCTGCAGCTGCATTTCACACACACAGGAACACCAGGAAAACCCCAAATGAGCCTTGTCTCCACTTGAAAACGGGAAAGCAGATGACAGACACTAACTGGTGACTGCTTCTGCACAGATATTTTATACTGCCCGGCACTGTGCAAGCCCTCGTTGGTAAGTACCTCAGTAGGCACCAGGACTATAGAGAAAGATGGGAAAATTCACAGTTCTCCCCTTCCAAGAGAAGAAAGGATACTGAGTAAGATGAAAGCTAACCCAGTACAACTTTTAAAGATAAACTGAGTTTTACACAATTCGTAAGGGATTGCTGGGTAACTTTTCAACACATGATGTAGTTAAATCAAACTTTACAAAAATAAGTTAATATAATCAATGAAGTTCACAAATCAAAATGGAATCTCCTTGAATATATTCCTTAATACATTGGTGTACCATAAAATACTGACTATTAGGTCTGCACCCAAGAGTGGTCACACAGACTGCAGTAGTGGAACAGGACTGGCTACAAGTTCATACAGCAGACACATGGTTTATTGCCCAGTTCCCTTTCACCCACCTACATAACCAATGAAGCATCCTGCAAACCAGAAAAGTTCTTGAGACACAAATGCCATGCTGATCCTCAGAACAGAAATTCACTTGAATAATCTCAGCATCACATTGTCAGAACAAGGCTGTTCCTTGCCCTTGAAGCTGTGCCTGCAGCTATGCCAGGAGAGCACAGCTGCTCAGAGGGGCTCAGCAGAGTCACAGCAGCTCCTGTGTACCTCCTGTCCCCTCCCTCCCCCTGTCCTGCACCAAGGCATCCACTCAGCACCCCAACTGGGAGCAGAAGGTGCAAATGATCCTTTTCCAAGCTCCTACAAGACAGAACGGAAAGGGGCAGAAGTTCCTGAAGCTGCACTGCCCCCATCCTGCCAGATGCAAGTCAGAAGCTTCTGAACAGATCTGGCAAACTCACCCCGAGGGAGGATAGTGGAGGTGTCACTGCTGGGCGATGTCTGGGGGACCCTGCTGCCACCAGGAGCTGCGAGGAAGCAAACAGACCTGTGAGCACCGGGACACCTGGCAATCAACACCTCAGCCCCAGAGCCAGCAGGCACCTGGCTAATGCAGGCTGGGAGACAGAGCTGATAGGCAGCACATTCTTCCTTGAACCCCTCTCACATACTTGGTAACTTCTTCACTTCTTGCTAAGCATTTTTACTGTAATGTTAAGATCATGGGTGCAATGAGGGGAGACCTCAGAGGAATCTGCAGCTCCTCCCGCAGGGCAGCTCCAATCTCTGCTCCCTGTGACAGGGACAGGAGCCAGGGCACGGCTGGGGCTGGGCCAGGGCAGCTCAGGCTGGAGCTCAGGGCAAGGCTCTTCCCCCAGAGGGTGCTGGCACTGCCCAGGCTGCCCAGGGAATGGGCACGGCCCCGAGGCTGCCAGAGCTCCAGGAGCCTTTGGGCAGCGCTGCCAGGGATGCCCAGGATGGGGCTGCTGGGGGGTCTGGGCAGGGACAGGGGCTGGGCTGGGTGACCCTGGTGGGTCCCTCCCAGCTCAGAGGATTCTGTGATTCCGTTTGGGTCACCAAAGACTAAGAACACGTTACCAATGTGATGAAGCATGCAGGGAACCAGCACCCTGACCACACGGGTTATCCACTTCGACAAGCACAACACCTCCAGGAAAGCTCCACTCCATGCCTGCAATGGCCCAGGGGCCACCACTACTCACAAACAGCCCTGGAGGACACCCTCAGCTGCACAGGTAACAAAAACCTGCCCTGCTCCAGCTGAAACTGTAGCTTGAGCCTGTACAGCCCAACTGCACTGGCCTCCTCAAAGAGCCAAACTCATTTCCTTTCAGTTTCTAACACTGGGAGATTCAAGTCCCACAGGAATATTTTCCAAAAGTGTACAGGTAATTGCATAACCCACGGAACCCACGTGGAGCAGTTTGATAGAGGTTCCCAAGCAGTGCTGAGTCCCTCCTGTGTTCAAACACTCCTCACAGCACTGCTACATTCCAGCCAACTCTCTTCCTGACAAAACAGCTTATTCCTTGAGGAGATTCAGGCAGAGTTTGTCATTACAAAGATCAGCAGTGGGCAGTGTCCTGGCTGTTTTGAAAAAGAGACTTTTCTTTCATGAACATGTAACCCAAACAAGGCTCAGTGAATTGGTGTAAAATCAAAAATGATTAGACAGTCTCTTTTGAACCAGACCTGCATCCTATTCAGCAGACAATAAAAAGTGTAAAAAAATGCAAGAGCAAATTAATACCTGAAATGAGTAAGTGAACCACAGCTGTGTGCAGAGCTGTAAGGGTAACCCCTTGTTAGGCACTCTGCTTTTGAAGGCAAGATGAGCAACAGCCAAGAATAAATCACATTGTGCAGGTATCACAAACCATGGAATAAGCAAAAAAAAAGTGCTATATTAATCAAAAGAGTCTAAAATGACAGCAGCCACACATTTAGACTTAACATGAAATGTGACCATACCCTTGGCAGAGCTGGAGATGTAACAAAGGGGAAATTATTTAAAGGCATTAAATCCATGTAGAGCTGGAGTGTCTCCTGCCCTGGCTCAGTAGCGTGGGACAAGGATACAGCAATGCACAGGAGCCAGAGCTCACCTGTGCAGACACACCTGCAGCTCTGCTCTCCCAAACAGACTCAGAGATGGACTGAAGCACTGGGCAGAGAATTTGGCTGCTATATTATGACAAGAAAAAAAGTCTTTGATGCATTTTTATGTCAGTTGCTACCATGACAAGCAGGGGCAGGTATGGCCTGCAGGAACAGCAGCCCCAGAGCAGGACACCAACAGGAACCACTCCTGATATGTCAGCTTCAAATTCTACACAACAGAAATTTGACTTTTTCTTTCTTTGCTTAATTCTTCCATTCTTATTTTCTTATTTATATCTCCTTTTTCTTCATTAGCACATTCCTTCTTCACGTTCACAGTGTGGCAAGTACAAGGAATACACAACCTTGTCCATGGGATAGGGTCAGAGAAGGCACAGAACCCTCATGTTACAGGTGATGTTACAGAAGTTGGAGAGTTTTTAACTGTTCCTGGTCTGACCAGATTCCAAAACACTTCATCTTTCTTTACCTGCAGAATTTAAAATCTTTACCACCTACTCCTTGCAGAAGAATCTGCAAGGAGGATTATTCTGTAAGAATTAGCAACACATGAATTTTTTTTCCTTCTGTAGAAATGTCTTTGACAGAAGCAATTGCCTCAACCCTCGGACAGGTCTGTTCAGAGCCAGCACGAGGGGCTGTGCCCAGAGCCAGAGCCCAGTCAGTGGCAAAGCTGAGCCTGAGTAAGCTGGTAATGAAACAGGCAGGGCTTATTGCCTGATTCTCACCTGCAGCCCACAAAGCAGGATCTGTCCCAGGCCTCCCAGCAGGGAGTTCAGTCAGCACAGGGGGGAAAAGAACACACTGCTCCTGACCTCAAACACCTGGACAAGGCTCTCACCTGCCAGGCCCAAGTTAATACCACTGGGTCACATTGCAACACCCAGCCTCCACATGTATTCCAAAAGAGTCAAAGACTTTTATCTTCTGGGAAAAGTTTTCCAGACTTCCAATATCCCACATATACACACCCCCTTCTTTCATTTTTCTGTAAGATTTTTTCAGACCTTTATCACTGACATCTGCCATAGCTCCTCCAACACTGTATCAATTTATTACACATTCATTCAGATGAGAGATGAACATGTGAATCTGCAGGATGTTCAGCCCTTGGCACATGTCTTGTTTCTGTTCCTCAGCTCCTATGTGACCAGCCCTCCCTCCAGTGCCCCTGGTTACCAAGGGAGCTGCTTGAGGAGGCTGCCAGAGCACTAAGAATCCTCAGAGAACTACAAAAAATATATTTTTATTTAAAGACATTTTACACAGACTCAGTAATTAGCTTATGAATTAAATTACTAAAACTTGGTTCAGAAGAACACTCTTAATTCCAATAAAATGTCTTTGTCATTAGCCCAGAGGTGCCCTATGCCATTCCCTCTCCTCCCAGGTTACATCTCTGCACACATCAGCAAGTTATTTAATGCATGTTCAGGTAAATTATTTATTCACAGGAGCAGCTGCTTTGGTTGTCTGAGTATAACTGAGCCTCTGTGAACTGGCATCCACCTCTGTGTGAGGATCCCTCTGCACCACTTCAGAGGTGGGAACTCCCAGCACAGGGAGCTCTCCCTGCTGCCTCTCACCTCTCTCCATGCTGCCTCTGGAGAATCCCACAAGTTGCACTGGTTCCAGCTGTGCCAGTTGCTGTTTGCAGTGGAAAAGAGCAATTTCAAGTGTTCAGTTTAGTCCTTCTGTGTCTGCACGGGCTGTGTGCAGCCCACGCTGACTTGAGGGGCTCTGTATGAGCAGCGCCACCAGAGGAGTGTTCTGAGTGCTCAACTGCAACCAGCTGCACAGTCTGCAGCTCAGTGCCAGCATTCCTACAGGCAGCACTGCTGCCTTAGGAACTCCAGACAGAGCTTTTCTGATGGAGCATTTATGTTCCAGAAGATGCATTTCGTTGGTTTTGTTCCAGATGTTAAAATGTGATTGTTTCTGCCCTACTGCTTGCCCAAACTGGCCTAGCCCCCAGACTGCCCAGGAGTCTGTTCTGAGCACACCTTCAGCCTTGAGACCCTTCAAAGGGAGCTCCCAACACTGCCAGGCCTTCCCTCTGCCCAAACTCCTCCTGTTATTACCCTCCACCACCGCTGGGAAGCCGGGTCACATTTAACAGAATTTGTGCTGCTGTGCCTCAGTTAGCAGATCCCACTGTGTGCTTTGGGAAGGCTGACAGGATCCAGCTGTGCCAGAACTTCCCATAGGCATGGATTTCCAGAGTGCCTGAGCTCTCTTCTCCTGAATGTGCCTGAATAAGCTGAGCTTATTCAGGGCTTGTTTTCGAGAACCAGAGCATTTCTGTGGCCTGCCCTGAACTCCCCAGAATTTTTCCATCTCACTGGAGAGCTCCTGGAACCAGAGGTGCCCTGACAGCCCATTCTAACCACGGGCACACACATGGTCACTGCAGCTTGATTTTCTTTAGAAAAACTGCAAACCACACAAGCAATCAACTCCTCCCCCAGCAGTGCAGTTCAGATGGTGCCACTGATGCAGCTGTGTCCTGCCCTTCCCCCTCCACCCCCAGCAGTGCCTGTGGTGGAAGCTGTCCTGGTATCAAGATCCTCCTGCCGCGTGGAACCACCCAGGTAGGCAGGCCAGCAGCACCTTGTCCCTGCCATGTCCCCTCTGTGTCAGCAGGGACCCCAAACAGCAAAGGTGGCACAGCTGCGTTGGGCTCAGCCAGGGACTGAACCAAGGTGTGGGGAGCAGCTGATTCCCAGCCATCCATTTCCCAGCTGAGGCACAGTTTGTCCTAACGCCATTCTTACATTTTGTATGGCACCACCTGCTGAATTAACTTGTCAAGTTGCACTAGAGTTCAATTCCTCAGAAAATCCAAGTATGTGGTTCTAAGCATTCATCAGTTGGCTCAGATGCTGAAATCCCTTCCCAAGAAGGAGTACCAGTAGGGTCCTTTCCAACCACACGTGGGTCAGCCTTCATCTGCAGGATCTAATTAGATACAACGTTTTAGCTGCTCATTTTATTCCACTCCTGCTGCTGACATCACGTTAACAAACTGTCTTTCTTTTCCTAAACCACATTTTTTATTTCCACTTGTGGACAATACTCGCAGAACTTCAATTCCACTGACTCTTCTTTCCCATTCTCTGTAACACTTCAGATCAGTGGCAGGGAGCTCAACCAGTTTGTTTCAGACCGAAACCCCCGAGTCTCACCGCAGGGCTGCCGCGGATGACTCCGGTTTGTAAACTTGCCCTTAACTCGCTCCAGCCGTGCCCGCTGTGACTCCGTCCCGCCGCCCCGGGGAGTTGAAGGTGCAATCAATCCCCGCTGCTCCTGACCGTGCTCTCCGCCCCGCTCCCCGCAGGCACCGGCTCCTCGCGCAGCCCTCGGCCCAGCCCGCCCCGACCCGACCCGGCCCGGCCCGCTCCGCCGCACCGGCACGGTCCCGCCAGCCCCGGAGCCGCTTCGTGGCGCCATGCGGAGCCCGGGAGCGGCCCCGCCACGCCGCCCGCTCGCCGCTCCTCTGGGCGGCCGAGCCGCACGGGCCCGCTCCGGGGCAGGTGCCCAAGCCAGGCGGGGCCCGCTCTGGTGCAGGTACCCAGGCCGGGCCGGGCCGACCCCGCTCGCTCCGGGCCCGCCCGGGACTCACCTGGCACCGCCGGTCCGTCGCCTAAAGCCTTCCCCGCCGCTTCGCACCAAACACCAGCGGCCCCGGAACGTCTCGCGCACGGCGCCGCGCCCTCATCGGTGTCCTGTTCCGGGGCACCGAGGCGCGGCGCCGCCAGGGGGCGATGTCGGCCTCAGCAGCGCGCGAGCCCGGGCGGGGGGGGGGGGGGGGGGGGGGGGCTCTACCGTATTTACCAGAGTACGGCGCGCCTCTGCTGCCGTACGTACTGTAGTTAATTCGCACCCACGCGGCCGTGAGAATATCTACTGTATTAAATTTACGTTAAATATTTTATTCAAAGAAGCTCCCAAAGCGGTACTTTGGCCGCGGCAGCGCTGGCCGCGGGCTCGCTTCTGGCGGCTGGTCAGGTCAAGTGCCCTCTGGTGCCCTCAGCCAGCAGCACCCCCCCAGTGCCCGCTCAGCTGTGGCCGCCGCCCTCACGGCTCTGCCCCGCCGGCTCCGGCCGCCTGCCAGGGCCGTGTCCCATTCCGGGCTCCGTGTTCCCCCTTCCCGCGGTCCGTGTCCCATTCCCGGTCCATGTGCCACTGTGGGGTCCGTGTCCCATTCCAGGCTCAGTGTCCCCTCTTCCCGGTCCGTGTCCCACTGTGGGCTCGGTGTCTCCTCCCGCCGCCCAGGGGAGGAGCGGAGCGGGCAGAGGTGGCCGCGCTCTCTCGCCCCGCCCCGGCAGGTGCGGCGCAGGTGAGGCGCGGGCGAGCGGCAGGTGCGGCCCCGCGCGGCTCCGTTCCCGTTTCCCGTTCCCGGTGGCCGTTCCCGTTCCCGCACCCCGGTCATGGCGTACCGGGAGCTGGTGCGGCGCTGGCACGAGGCCGTGCGGGCGGCGGACCGCGGGCACTGGGACGCTGCCCTGGACGCGTTCGGCGGCATCGCGGAGCCTCCGGCCAGGATCTGCTTCAACGTGGGCTGCGTGCAGCTGCTGGCCGGGCGGCCCGAGGCGGCCCTGCGGGTGAGCGGGCCGGGAGCGGGGGGTTTCCCGCGGGGGGATCCCGGGCATGGGCGGCTCGGCTCCCCCGGGTCCGCCTCGGGGGGGAGCGGTGCTGAAAGTAGATCTGGAATCCGGCGTTTCGCGTCCTGCGTGTCCAGCGGGAATGCGAGCGGAGATGTTGAAGGATGAATGGTTGGAGGAAAAGGTTTAACTGAGTGAATCACAGAGAAGTGAAAAAGGTGGAAGTTAAAAAGGCGGATGTGGCCGTCGAGGACAGGGTTCAGTGGTACACTCAGTGATGCCCGGTTCACAGTTGGACTCGATCTTTGAGGCCTTTTCCAACCTTAATGATTCTGTGATTCCATGGTTCTCTAAATACTATGAAAATCCAGATCAGTGGGCAGAATCATTTTGAAACAAGATAATAGAGAGTAGTTAAATTAGATACTGGAAACTGCATCTGGCTATATACCTTAACTTTTGTTAAAGCTATATCAGTTAAAATCCTGTCCTTTAGGTGAATTTAGCTCGTTATCATGTGAAAACCACACCTCTGAAGCTCAGCCTGCCTGATTCCAGGAGACCACCTCAACCCACTGGACATGCACAATAAATTAAAAATGTATTGTAGCTTTAAATCAAAGCAGGAAAAAGATTGTCCAATAGCTGTTCTGTAGCCATGGGTTTGGACATGAGATGGGTGTACTTTCAAAGTACAGATATGTTGCCTGGCTGTGGAGACTGCCAGAACAAAGCTGCTGTGCCGGAAAACCACTGCCCTTGGGAAGGGAGAGGAGGTGCCCTGAGGAAAAGCCTTTTTGTGACAGCACCTGGTGTGTCTGTACATCCATCCATTCATCTGTCTCCAGGGAGGAGATGCAGATAAACCTTTCTCAAACAGCGTAAGGAGCCGCTGAGGCTGTGCTGAGGGGCTGGGGCAGCGCAGTGGAGCTCTGGGCAGGCAGTGGCTGTTTGGGACACAGTAGGGCCATGGAGGTGAGGGAGAGAGCTCAGGAGTGACTTCTGAGCCCCAGTCAAGGGGCAGGGACTGGGAAGAAGCTCAGCTCTACTTCCGTGTGGATCAGGGGTTGGTTGTTGTTATTTCAGGTATGGCCCAGGCAGGCAGACATTCCAGCACGGTGTGTGGGGTCACAGGGACTCACCTTCCCCTGCAGAGCAGGGCAGCAGGGCTGGGCTTTCAGCACTTGTTATCCCCACGAGGTGTCTGCAGTGGCAAGGGAAGGAGCACAGCCCTGATGCTGCCCCAGGAGGACTCCTGGCTCTCCCAGCACACTGAACCACGAGCTGCTACCACAAGCACTGCCTGTGGTTAGCTGGGGCACTGAAGCAGAAATACTGACTTAGAGGCCATTGTGAGAAGCACTGCAGCTTCCTCCCTCTCACTCTTTCATCACTTCAGCCTTCCCCAGCCTGGCCAGTCCTGCTGCTCCCACTGGTCAACTCTGCTGCAGGCTACAGTTTTCCCATTTTAAGAAGCCAGATGGCGAATGCAGCTCATTTATATCCAGTCCATTGTAGCAAGGAGGGGTAAAAGCCTGCAGCTCAGCTCACACAGAGCCAAGACCTGAAGGATGGCTGGGAGCTGTGCCCAGCCCTCAGAGCTGGGCAGGAGCCCAGGGGTTGCCTCTGGGAGGGCAGCTGGGAAGGGGCTGGCTGGGTGTGTGTGCCCAGGCACTGACAGGACACATCCAAGCTGGGCCCTGCCTGTGTTTTACTCCTCAGGCATTCAATAAAACCATTGAGAAGGACAACTCCCTGGCTGTGGGCTACTTCCAGAGAGGATTTGTCCACCTGCAGCTGGAAATGTGAGTGCGGTGCACAGCCAGTGCAGTCTTTGGTTCTCTCCTTTCAGTCCTGCTTTATTCCTAAACCTAAATGATTCTTTGATTCCAAAATTCGCTTCTTCCAGCAACCTCACAGGGTTCACAGGATCTGCTTTAGCCTTGGAAACTCTGTCACAGGTCAGCAAGTCTTATCTCTGATAAGAGCTGCACAACTCTGGGGTGGTTAACACATGGCGTTGCTGTCCCCTACAGACAGAGACTCCTGCATGCAAGGCTGCCACAATGTTATGTTGCCATTCAGATTTTCTCTAGAAATTTAAAAAAATATAATTGTGCTGCTTGGTATGTCTTCACATGACACACATGAGTCTGGCCTTCCTAAAAATGCAGCCTGCATACTCTCCTGCCAGCAGACTTCAGGGGCCTGATCTCAGTCTCACTGATAAAACATTGAGGTTGCTCCAGAAGTGTCATGGGATTGATTACTCATTGTTTCCACGGTTAAATCACAGTGACATCCTCCTCAGGGAGCTGGGTGAAGTATTTTAGAGATCTTGTCTTATCTTTGAGATCAGCTATTGTCTTTCCCCTTGTTTTCCCCATATTTCCCAGACTTTAATCTCCACAAAATGCCTGTCTTTATTTCTGGAAGGCAGTCAAAGTCAGCAGTTCTGGCTTTTCCAGGAGAGGGGCTGTGGCTCTCTGGAGCTGCTCCACCAGCAGCAGAAGCAAATGTGCCCCAAGCACAGCCACTGCAGGGGCAGCACAGCTGGCAGCTGCTTCCTGCCCAAAGGGCTGATGGCCTCCAGCCCTCAGGGCTCCTTCCTTCATCAGAAACTGCTCCCACCCACCAACACCCACCTGGGCACCTTCTCTTGGCCAGGTGCCCACTGCACAGCCCTTCCTGGGCCCTTCCTTTCACCACTGCAGCCTCAGTGGGCACCTGCTTCGATTTCAGTTGCATAGATGGTGTAAATTCAGACTAATACCCTCCTTATCCAGAGAGGTTCTCTAAATTTCTAAATGTTGAGGTTCTAAATTTCAAGTTTCTCAATTTCAATGCTCTGGCCATGTGTGTGCCCTCCCTGGTCCCCATCAGTCAGGTTCCCAGCCCTCAATCCTCCTGGAACACGTGCTGGGACAGGCAGGGAGCTCCCAGCAGTGGGTAACCTTGGCTCTTTATAACACATCTCTGGTGCAGCTCTCCTTGCACAGGCTGCAGAGCAGAACACACGTTATTTGCTAGTGTGATTTTTAAGCTTTTTAAACAGCCTCCAGCTGTTTTAGGCTCAGTTTCTTGTGTCACCTCTGCATTGCAGGTATGAAGAAGCTCTCTCTGACTATCACATGGCCTTCAGTCACCTAAGAGAAAATCCCTTCATTGATTACAAGCAGCTGGGGCTGAGGCACATCCTCTATGCCTGGGAGGTAAGAGCCTGGCTCAGCAATCCTTCCCCACTGTTGGGGGTATCAGTACCAGGCATTAGTGACCCAAGAATTTTTCAAGAAAGTACATTAGAAGTGTAAAAATATTCTGCTTGCACTTTTTAAAAAGTAATTTAATCATAAAAGTTGTAAACCAACATGATCTCTGGAAAGTTTAGCAAATGATGCAGTTTGCAAAGTAAAACTGTTCAGAGCAGGTGCACAGGAATTTCTATATTGAGGGGTTTTTATTTTCTCTGTATCTGACAAAGTGATGGCTGCCCCATCCTTGGAAATGTCCAAGGCCAGGCTGGATGAGGCTTGGAGCAACCTGGTCTGTAGAAGGTGTCCTTGCCATGGCAGGGGTGGAACTGGGAGCTTTAAGATCCTTCCCAACCCAAACCAGTCTGGAATTCTGTGTAATATTTACACTTGGGTGTAAATACACATGGAAGTTTAGTGAACTCCTCAGTGCTCAGAGTTCATTGACAGATGAGAACAGCACTGATGCAAAATGTGGGCTGTAGGAAAGTCAGGTGCATGAAAGCCTCTTTCAACTGCAGCAACTGATCTTAATATTCCCTCTGTACCTGAACTTGCACCCCGTGCTCAGGCTGTGTTTGTAATGCTTCATCCTGTACCTCTTACTGTCACACAGGGCCAACCTGCCACATCCTGTTCAAGGAAGCTCAAAGGCTGAATCGATTGTAAATTTTTGTAATATTTGGACATATGTAAAGGATTCCTAAAAACTGTCCTTTACTGGAAGGGTTCATTTTGTTTTCTCTGAGTCCACACACAAAGATTGGAAAGCAGATACAGGAAAGAGGATTTAACTCCTTACTTCCGTGAGAATGAGGAGTCATTGTGTAACTCCAGCCAAGCATCTCAGCAATTTTCAAGCACCCTTTACCTGGCAGGAGGAAGCTATCCTTGGCATCCGTGGTATTACCCAAACCTCCCTGGCTTTAACAGCTTCAGTGCCACAGCACTGCCTTCTCTTGGAAATGAGCAGTTCCCTGGGAAAGGGGCAGGGCTTAGGAGTGTCCCGAGGCTGGGGCCCTTCCTGGTGTGGACACACGACCCCTTACTCCAGGCATCACCAGGACATGGGCTGGTCCTCCACAGTTGGGATCAGCATCCTGATTCAGGTGTATCTCATTCTTACCTGGAGCTCATTTTTCAAAATATACAATCATCCTCCAGCAGAACTGTGCCATCAGCTTTCCCCATGCACAGCCTGTCACATGCTGCAGGTGATCTCCTCGTGGGAGATACATGTGTGCTTTGAAAACCCAGAAATATTTGCCTCTTGCAAGGCTGTGACACTTCTGACTGAGTGAGAACTGCTGCCTTGCCTCCCGAGAGGGCCTGTCCCTGCAGTTCCTGTATGTGCTCAGCGTTGCCATTCCCCACACTCCCAGACAGAGTCTTCTACTGCCATGGTTAAGGAGTAAAGGAAAAGCATCCTATGAGCTCGAGCCTTGTCCTGAGCAGGGCGTGCAGCCAGGTACACACCTCAATTCCCAGCTGATAACCCTATCACAGGAGATAAGGAACTGTCTGACAGTGCTCTGGCTGTGGCCCAGCTGGTCAGTGACAGGGAGAGATCTCCCACTCTCAGTATAGACCACAGCTCCCCAACAGCCCATCTGCAACACTCCCACAGCCTGCTCTTCCCCAGGAACAGACTGACATGCTGCTGAAGGGTGACAAGCTACAGCTGACAGTTTGCACATTCACAGCCCACTACAACATGAAATAGTTTCAGTTAAGTTATTTTGCAGTGACAGGGAGTCAGAATCACAAAAATCATTACCTAGTTTCATGCAGAAAAACACCCAAGGAAAGCTTCCCGGCCTTTTGGCTGCAGGAAGGATCAGAATTAAAGTGTGGTACCAGAGTCTTCCCCTGCTGTCTCTCTTCCGCTCATGTCTCTCATCACCCTGACCAGCAGCTCCAGCACACCCAAGCTTTTATTTTTCCTTTCTGATTGTGAAATGTTCCCAGCTCTGCTGCTCAGAGAGCCTCTCCTGTTACTGAACTCTTGGTGCTTTAGTGCCTGTCCCTGTTTCTTGGCTGAGCTCAGGAGGACGTGTTGGATGTCCCTTGGTCCTGGCCCTCTCAGTCCCCTCCCTGTGCCCACTCCAGGTGCTGTACAGCACTGCAGCAGTGCAGTGCCACCTGCAGCAGTGGCAGGAGGCCAGGGTCACCCTGGAGAAGGCTGTTGTGTGGAGACCTGAAAGAAGAACAGCAATCCTGGAGCTGGCCCTTGAGCGGGTGCAGGTAAGGCCACCTCTGTGCGCTCCTGGGAGTGTGCATTGGGCTTCAGCTCAGGGATGTGTACTAAAAGTTGTCATTTTGAGACAACTTTTGACACCTGCATGTTCCTGACATCCACCCACCTGCTTGGCCACCTGCTAGCACAGTCTAAGCCATTTGTACATGATGCTCTGCCAAACCAGGGCTTCAGGTGATCGAGGAACTCCATCTTCCCCAGGTGCTTCACTGCCCAGAAACACCATAGTGAAGAATTTTGGGATGACCTCTGAGGCAGGGGACATGGCTTCCTGGTCCCTCACGTTCAGGAGCTCAGTTCCATTTGTACTTGTC
This sequence comes from Molothrus aeneus, assembly GCF_037042795.1. NCBI lineage: Eukaryota > Metazoa > Chordata > Aves > Passeriformes > Icteridae > Molothrus > Molothrus aeneus. The sequence continues at coordinate 751,686 of NC_089664.1, forward strand.
CTGCAAAACCAGTTTCTTTGTGCAATGCTTCAAGTGCAGAACCCCTACAAATGCAGGCCTGGAGATTCTCCCTTTTCGTGGCACTGACTGGCTTCTTTTGAGTCCCTTTGGCCTCAGGAACAATTGGTGGCAGCTCAGATATTAATGTCAAGCACTTTTAGAGCTTAAGTTGGGTGTGAAAATGTTTCACACCCAACTACTGCTTCTAAGTAAAAGTTTCCTGTTGGACTCCTTTATGATCTGAAAACATTTGCAGATCTCTGATTTACTCTTCCTGAAGGATTCATCACTTTGTTTTTAATCTCATAATCTCTTCTGGCATCACATTTGTGCTTTTCCAGTGTATTATTTATATTTGCTATTAGCATGCTACACAGTGGCTGAACAGAAAACATCTGAAAGCAAACAGAAAAGCTGTTTAGAAGATCTGTTTGATAAACCTTCCTGTGTGCTGCCCCCCCTCCCACCCACCCCGTGCCAGCAGTGTCAGTCCTTGCCTCCACACTGGGGAGGGGCTGCTGAGCTCTCAGTTTGCTCCTGCTTTTGTGGAGCCTGAGTGGCCTTTGTCGAGTTCACAGCTGAAACTTTTGCCCCAATATCTTCCTGGAGCTGCTCTTGCACACCTAAGCTGTATTTGCTTTTCAGGGCTCTGATGTTTCATTCAATGCAAATTGATGGTTTTTCCTTCACCTGCTCTCCCCACCCCAGGACCACCTGTTTTTAGAGCCCATGCTGGTTCCTCTTGGGGAACTTTTCAGACCACGAAAGAAGGAAGTTGAGCAGCTGGATTCAAAAGATTTCCTGGGTAAACCCAAGGTAACAGGCACATAATTGTCATGATTAACAGCAGCAGAAAAAAATCTTGCCTCTGCCATCTCCAGAGAGCAGTGCTGTGTGGGCACCCAGAGCAGGATTGGCAGAGCTTGCAGCCAGTCCAGGCAGTCAGGACACAGAAGCCAAAATTTGTTAGAATTGCTACCCCTTCTACCAAAAAATGCACTTTGGCACTAAAATACCTTTCCAGTCTTGGTCACTTTAAAGTCTGAAAGGGCTGAGCAGATACTCTGGGAACCTGTGGTTGCCTTTTTGCTGACAATAATGTTTTTAAGAGGGGCACATTGTCCCAGCATGCTGCTGCTCAGTCCTGCATTCCCAGGGGGACAGGTTGGCACTCAGGGGACAAATGCTTTGTCACATCCCCTAAAACAAGACAGCAGAGAATTTCTCTGACCTTTTCTGTGACCAGTGCAGTCAGAACAGAGAGCTCCAAAACAAATAAAAGAAAGGGAAAGTAATAAATTCACATACTTTTAAAGAAACCTTGGAAAGACTTAAAAAATGGGACACAAATGGTTGAGGTTGCCTTGGGAATCCAGCTCTGCCTCTCCCACTGCATGTACAGCTCCACATTTTGCCTGACCTTGGGATACCAGAAGGAAATGGGTCTGAGCAGATAATCTTGGATGAAGTTTGGGAATCTCTGTCCAGCCTAGATTCACTGATTGCTTTGTTGTCCAACAGGTCATCTCATCCATCATTCCCAACGATGAGTACATTGGCTTTGAGCCTCTCAGGCCTCAGGTGAGCAGGACAGGGCTGTGAGAGGAGGAACGGAGCTGTCATGGAGCTCCAGAAAGGAGCTCAGATCCAAACCATCAGGGGAAGGAAGAGTGGACTCTTGGTAAAACCAGTGTAATACCAGCCTGGATCCATGGGGATGTTCAGAGCCAGGCTCAGCACTGGCTGTAAGGGACTCAGTGATGGGAATCTCCAGCCCTTTAAAGATGCATTTTTGGATCTTCACCATGTCAAAACAGCAGTGCTTTGCTGTGCTTAGCCTGTCTCTGCTCATCACTTCAGTAAATGTGTCAGTGTGAGCACAGCTGCCTCCCACTGTGCTGGGAGTTCCTTGGAACCAGGGGAGGGGGAAGAGATTGTCTTACTTCCTGATGAGATAAAGAGGGAGGGGAAGGAAGAGAAGGCACATCCTTGTAAGGTGTGGAGCCGCAGACTTTTTCTGGGTGGTGTGGAATGACAAATGGGGTCAAGAGTAAAGACAAAATAGCACAGTCAGGAGGTAAGGTGGCACTGCTGCTGTAGGAGGCACTTTTACAAACAGATCCTGTTGTTTCTCCCACAGAAACAGGGCTTTTATGAACCCAGTGCCAATGCTCTGCGGTGAGTGTTCAGTTCCACCTTGGTCTTACCCTTCTCTCACTACTGTTTAGAAAGTCTTTTATTCTCTAGCTGCTTTGTGTGAAGACTCCAAGAGATCCACAACCACTCTGACCAGGGGTGGAGTGAATGACAAACACACAAAGGCTTCTGTGGCTGCAAAGGAGCTGCAGGTCCCTGTTATCTCTGCAAAAGCCTCTGGGCAGTTTGCAGGATTTGATTCAATGGTCTTGGGAGACCAGCATGGATCGTGGCATGCCTGGGGAATGGGAGCAGACAGAGGTTGTGGGGCCTGCCCAGGTCTGTGGCAGAGGATGCTCAGCTTTCCATGTCATTGTCCAGGTGGTCACAACACAAAGCAGAGACTACAATCAGTCTCAGATGGCAACTCTTTATTATCGAACATGGCTGACCTTTTATATACTTTCTAATTGTTTATACTTCTTCTCCCTTAACTATTGGCTACAATAAATCAACATAACACCATTGGTGAAAAGTTACAGTGACTTCAGCTAACTTTCTAAAAATACTTCGTCCAGCTGCAAGGTTCTCTTCTTATCTTTCTTCAATTCCTCACTTCTCTTGGTCTCCTTAGTTACAGCTTTAGAAAAAGATCCTTATCAGCTTCTTCTTGCTTCTCAGCTTCTTCTCACTCCTTTAGCTAACAGGCCTGCTGTTAGCCTCTTCCACATTTCCCATCTTAATTCCCAGGACAATTCCAAATACTCACAACCAGCCCTAGTGTCCTAAGCCAAAATCATGTTCAAACCTCAAGAAAGTAATTTGTTTCGGTGACATGGCACCAGCAGTACTTCAGGGCAGTGTCGATCAATGTTTTGATCTTGACATTGTTTATCAGTACGATGAAAATGCAGCTGCATTTGGCAAATCAAGGTTTCCCAAGCCCCTTTTGTTCCTAGTTGGACCGGAGAGCAGCAATGGAAATCCCAATTTCCCAGCACCCTCACCTTGCAGCCCGTGCCAGCTGGGGCCGGTGCAGTGTGGTGGCTCGGAGCCGTCAGCACCGCGCCCCAGGCCGGTCAGCGCTCCCCTCTCCCCGCAGGGAGGCCGAGTCGGGCTACCACCGAGTGCTCTCCCGGTACCGCCCCGAGCAGCCGCCGGGGCCGGAGGTGGCGGCCGGGAGCCTGGTGTTCGTGCTGGGCAGAGCGGCAGACGGCTGGGCCACGGCCATCCACGACGGGCAGGTGAGGGACACGGCCCCGAGGGCGCTGAGGGAGGGACACGGCCCCGAGGGCAGGACAGGGACACGGCCCCGAGGGCGGGACAGGGACACGGCCCCGAGGGCGCTGAGGGAGGGACACGGCCCCGAGGGCAGGACAGGGACACGGCCCCGAGGGTGCTGAGGGAGGGACACGGCCCCGAGGGTGCTGAGGGAGGGACACAGCCCCGAGGGCAGGACAGGGACACGGCCCCGAGGGTGCTGAGGGAGGGACACGGCCCCGAGGGCAGGACAGGGACACGGCCCCGAGGGCAGGACAGGGACACGGCCCCGAGGGCAGGGCTTGGCCCCAGCCGCCCTGAGCACACCCCTCAGGAGCTCCTTCCCACACCCCCCAGATTTCCTGACACTGGGCTCTCACCGGCCTCTGCCATTCACCTCTGTAGATCCACAAGGATGGCCTCTGGATCCGTAGGGGATCCTATTGTGGAGTTGTAGCATAGCAGACCTCACCAAGGACCACCATTTAGAGCAGGATTTATCCCCTGAGAGCTCTGATGGAGCTGGGAGCTGGGCTGGTCCTTACCTGGTCTGTAGTGCCTCTGTTCAATGAACTTTGGGAAGGTTTGGGGACAGTTTCAGCTGTACAGGCAGGATTTATGAACGGCTCTAGGGAAGTCCTAAGGACTTAGAGCCCAACAAATCTGACATCTTCCTGCAGGCCAGGGAGCTGTAGTGTAAACAGACTGAATAGAAACAGATAAACATAAGAGGGCAGAAGCCATTTCTCACCTGTCTAGTTCACTTTTTGAAAGTGAACTAGAATCCAGGTATACTTGTTGTATACCTGGATTAGGTTCAGTGAATGTATTACCTGCCTATCTTTCAAAAACTCACAAGATTCTTCATAAGCCCATTATAAACCAGTAAGGTGTTTGAGCAATTGAGGCAGTGCTCTGAGGACTGATAAAAATACGGAATTAAAAACTGGATATAATGGAACAGGTTTTTCTTCCTTTCATTTAAAAAAAATTATGTCCCCACAGCAAATCCTCTGTGACATAAGTATTTAGCATATTCCTAAGTGATACAGGAATAGGGGAAGAGCCTGAAGCATCTGGAGCTAACAGGAACAGTTACACAAGTATTTGGATGTGCTGGTTGACTGCTCAGTGAAGTGCCAGGTGAAATTCAATGTAGAAAAAATAAATATAGACTCTCAACAGGAAAAAAAAAAAAAGCATAGCATTGTAAGCAAAAAATTACAGTGCTCAGTTGAAATGAGCAGCAGTGATTGTCAGAAGACACAGAAATGCTGTTGGACTGGTATCCCTGGGCATCCTTGCTGCTCTCTGCCTGAGCTCTGTCTTGGGAGCAGGGATTTGGTGGGTGTTTGGTCTGTTCCACTGCAGCCACTTCAGCAGCAGCTCTGCTCCCAGCAGGAAAAGCTGCAGAAGGATCATTGGATTTTGTCCAGCAGTTTGTGAGCACTGAGCACTTGGGTGGCTCAGGCACATTTGTGTGGCCATAGGGTGATAGGCAGTGCTGGGGCTGGGCTGGGGTTGCTGGGCTCCTCTCTCACCCTGCTCTGCTCCATGTCCCTCTGCAGAAGCTGCACATCCCAAGCTCTCTCCTGGAGCCTGCCTCAAGGATGGATAAATGGGTGAGCTGGCAACCTTGCAACCAGGGGGAGGGAGGGACCAAGACATACATTTGGGGCATTTATCTGTAAAATTATCACAGGATAGGACAACTCTGTAAGAGAAACGTAGAGTATGAAGCACTGAGACTATTGACTGAAGATCAAATGCTCTTGAGTGGGAGCAACAGAAGAGTTAGGAGTATGAAAAATCCCTTTGACTCGGAAGAACTTCATCCCTCATCTCCACCACAGGCATAGCCACACATTATCCCAATCATTTTCCATCTGAACCCAGTGTGGAAGGGTGCAGCTCTGCCCCATTTCCTGTGAGGGAGTTTTCAAAGCACATGCTTGTCCTGATGTTGCAATGATGTTTTAGTTGTTATTTTTCCCCCTCCAAATGAACCCCTGGTACACACTTGGGTGTTTGTTCCATGGCTGTGTCACTGTCAACCAGCCCAAGTGGGGAGAGCCTCAGAGCAGTGTGAGCAGCCTCCTTCTGTTCCAGCACCAGCCCAGCAGGGAGCAGGGTGCCAGGAAAGTGTCCCCAGACCTCTGCCCTCAAGAGCCTTATTGCTCCAACTCATCCAACCATTCAATGAGCAGCTCTCCCTGAGGCTTTCTCTGGAGTTACACCCACAAGTCTGTAGCTGGCTGCAGCCTGTCACACACCAGCCTTGTCCAGGCTCCCATTTTCTGCCCTCTCCATTCTGATGCTGTTCTGTTGCAGAAGATCAGCACTGGGATTCCCCTTCCTCCTGCCCAGGTGCCTCCCAGCCGCCTCCTCATGAAGCAGAAGCCAGGTAATCCCTGGGCTCTCAGTGGGTGAAGCTGTGCCCAAACCCTGCTCTTTAGGGGGCGTGAGAAGGTGGTGGCCCCACTGCAGCCTCTGCTGACTACAAGGCTGTTACCCTGCCTTTGTGCTGTTCTGCAGGTCCTCCTGGGGAAGAAAATGCCTCTGTCAATGATGCCAGTGCCCACATGGACTTTAAGGTGAGGTGTTCCACGGGCTGAAGCTGGCACAGCCTCAGGAGACCAGGACTGGGAAGAGTGCAAGATTCTTGCCCAGAATTCCTGAGCTGCTCCCAAATCACTGGGAAAAAACCTCCTTCCTCTGACCACTTTTCCATTCTAAAGAGAGGCTCCCATGTGGTCTTTCCTCCCAGTTTGTGACCATCCCACTTTGTGAGACAGCCCAAGGTTGACCTGTTGCCACCCTCCGAGGCACCAGCAGCACCAAATGCATGAGTTCTTGTGCACATGCTTTACAGCCCACTTTGCAAGAGGCAGTTGTCTTTGAACGCCTTGCTGTCCCTTCCCCCCTCTTCCTGTGTCCCATTTTCTGTCCCTATCAGTCTGGATAGCACAGTTCATTCAAATTTGCCCTGTTGGGTAATGTCCTCTGAGGTACTTCCATGCCCTTGCAAGCCCCTGCATGTGATGGTCCTGGAATTACTCCTGTGACCCTCTTGGGACACCACCTCTGTCCCTCAGCTGCAGGTCAGCTCTGCCACACCTATTTTTGGGGCTTTTGGGGTAATTTTTTCAGGTGTAGTTCAGCCGGAAGGTAGCACAACAGAGGAATGTGGCTGCTCCTCTCCAGCTGGCTGGAGGAATTGGGGCCCTGCTCATATAATTTTGGGTTTAGGAGGTATCTGTAAAATCAGAACCAAAACCAGAATTCCTGAGTCACAGGAGGAACATTTGATCCCATGCTTTGAATCCAAAGTTCCCCCTTTGAAATTCAGGTCTGCATTTTGATGCTGTTCTACTGCAACATGGTAGCACAGAGATGAGAGATTGTGCCTGTGTCACCTCTCTTGGTATGAGAGCAGATATTGTCAGTTGGGTTTGTTAGTGAGTTGTGGTTCTTCTTAGTCCATGAACTTCATAGTCAGTCTGGGTTCTTCCCCCAGAGGGTGCTGGCACTGCCCAGGCTCCCCAGGGAATGGGCACGGCCCTGAGGCTGCCAGAGCTCCAGGAGCCTTTGGGCAGCGCTGCCAGGGATGCCCAGGCTGGGGTTGCTGGGGGGTCTGGGCAGGACCAGGGGCTGGGCTGGGGGATCCTGGTGGGTCCCTCCCAGCTCAGGATACTCTGATTCTCCACCCTGACTGAGCCCATCTCCCCGCAGGTCCCCCCGGGGTGCGGGGAGGCCCCCGCAGGCGCAGAGAGGCCGGCGGTGCTGCGGCTGCGCTGTGAGTGCTCGCTGGTGCTGCGGGCAGGCGAGGCCCCGGCCCTGCCGGCCCTGCGGGCCCTGCTGCAGGACAGGCTGGCTCAGCAGGCACAGCGGGGCACGCTCAGGTACGGGGCTGTTGGGTGGCATGGGCCAGCAGCCACTCCCCTCAGGACATGGGCATCCGGCTGCCTCTGGGCTCCTGGGAACGTTTATCTGGGGCCAAAAGCACACAGTCTGCTCAGAGGGCAAACCTCACAGTGGGCTTTGGGTGGGACAACTACGTGATCCCTGTGGGGAAGCACATGCTATTCCTCTTGCAATCCCCTCCCAGTACATCAAGGGCTCAGGGAGGGCTGCAGAGGGACTTATGACAAAGGCATGGAGTGACATGACAAGGGGGAATGGCTTCAAACTGACAGAGGGCAGGGTTGGATGGGATATTAGGAAGAAATTATTTAATATAAGAGTGGTGAGGCCCTGGCACAGGTTGCCCACAGAGATTGTGGATTCCTCATCACTGGAAGTGTTCAAGGCCAGATTGAATGGAGCTTGGAGCAACCTGGTGTAGTGAAAGATTCTCTGCCCATGGCAGGGGGTTGAAACTAAATTATCTTTAAGGCCCTTCCAAGCAAAACCGTTCTACAACTCTGTGATTCTATGGGCCTTGGAAGCCTAAAGGATCTTTCCTAGGAAGCTGTACCATGGTCAAGAAAATGGGAGAAGGAAAAACTCTGTGTAGATACAGCTGCTGCAAGTTGGATTTTGTCCCACTCAGCTCAGCCTTTGCAGTAACAAGGATCAATGCAGAATAAACTGGCACTCAGGCAGAAGATCTGGGGTGAGGTCTTCCTGATTGTGACACTCCTTGGGACACACAGTGGCATCAGGAGAGTTTAGAATCTTTCCCTCAAGTTTGTGTGGGAGGAGGTGACAGTGTCACTCCCCACAGTGCCATTTCTGCCTGCTGAGCATGCGGGGTGGCCCCATGTCACTGTGCAAGGGGACAAGCTCAGAACTGGTCTGCAAAGGGGACTGTGAAGACTGAGGTTGGCAGAGGGCTGGGCTGGCCTCCAAGTTTGGCTTTAAACGAAAGTATTTGCTCAGCATTAATGAACCCTTGCAGCTACAGGCTCCTGGATGGCACAGAGCTGGGGACAGTGTTGGGACAGGAAGACCTGGGGAAGGTGTGGCAGCAGCTGATTGAGGGCAAGCTGATACTCTGTTGCCAGGTACGTAGGCTGGGACAAGGTCTCCGCTGGGCTGGGCTCCAGTCTCTGCTTTGCTTTGCAACCTCCATGCTGGCTTTTTCCTGCAGGACTCGGACTCCCACTTGGGCAGACCTGTTCTCTACCAGATGCTGGCTCAGCACTCTTACCTGCCACAGGGACCAGGGGACCTGGAGTTCAGCAAGGGAGATGTGCTGGATATCCTCTCTGAAGGTAGCCCTCCAGTCCTGCTGCTGGGCCAGGCTTTTGGAGTCTGCTCTGGGGAGGCAGTGGGGAAAATGTGGTCTCTCCAGTACTGTCTCAGGTTCATACTCTCAGGAGTTACAGGCGCGCACCAGGTTTTTCCCAGAGTTAAATTCCAGCCATGAAAACTCTCACTAACCCCATTCATATGGGCCAGGGCTCATTCCTGCTCCTGTATGTTTTCCAGTGAACGAGGAGTGGCTGGAAGGACGATGCAATGGCAAGACTGGCATCTTCCCCAAATGCTTTGCCACCCAGACCAGCTGTGATGCTGCCTTCCTATAGCAAACAGGAGCCTTTTCCTGCCTGGCTGCACCCCCAGGGGTGGGAGACACTCATCCCAGCTCACTTGGGCCCCAGCCAGCACAGCCAGGAGCTCTACTGTACTGTACCTGGATAGGGCATATCTCCCACTCAGATCCATGGGGTCAGTTCCAGCAGTGATGGCATTTCCCACAGTCTGTTCCCTGACCTGGCATTTTTTACTTCATGCTTACACTGCCAAAGATGTATCTGTGAAGAGCAGAGAGCAGGGAGAGGGCTCTGGGGTTTGGCAGTGGGAATTGTCCATGTGGGAGCTCAGGCTGCTGTGTGGGAGGAGGTTCCCCTGAGTGGGAGGAGGTTCCTCTGGGTGGAAGTCCTCATTCCCTCTCCCTGTTGCTGGTGTTGAGGCTGGGAAGCTGAGCCTCACTCCCAAAGCCAAGGCTGGCTGGCTGGGAGCAGGGGGCAGAGCCCTATTCCCCAGGCTCTCGGGTCACATAACCTTATCTCCACCAGCCAGAGATGCTGCTCTTTCAAAAGGCTTTTGGAACAATGGGATAACACCATGAGTTAGGACCACTGTCTTCCATAGCACATAGCTATGGACCTGACCATTCCTTCGCCAGGTGCCTTGGGCACTTTTCTTAAGCCCTAAGGCCTAGGTGAGATCTTGGAGCACAGAGAAAATAGGCACTTGTGGAAATCCCCACTGCTCAGAGCAGCTCTGGGTTTTGGGAGAGCCCTGGAGAAAGGGCTGGCTGGAAGTGCAGTGCTGGGCTGGTGCTGCAAAGGTGAAAGCCCTGTCCAATTCCTGCAGCTGGGCTGGGCTGATCTAAATAAAACACTCAAGTGCCTGGAGCTGGAACCTGTTCTGGATTTGGTGTCTTGACAAAACTTGGCTATGTAACTTGAATATAAAATAAACCCTGAGCCAGAGTTGGCAACTCTTAAATCAACTTCCACTTGTGTTTTTCTGCTGAGATATGCCAGTAAGTATTTTTAACAACAGCTGACAGTGTATTTGGGAAGAGATTCTGTCACATACTACAAAAATATTGCACATCTTGCACAGGGCCTGATACAGATGATGTCATCCCTCTGCTCAGAGTTAGGTGCCCACCACCGCTCTCCATTGCCAGTTGCCTCCTGGGACTGTTGGAAGAATAGCCCAGCAGGACTGGGAATGCCAAGGAAACTGTGCTAGGTTGAGCAGTGACATTCATATTTGAAAAACAAGACTGATTTTATTTCTAGTTTGATTTTTTTTTTTTTTTTGCTTCATCCAGCCAGCAATCTCAATCAGCTTTTGGCAGTCAAATTAAAAGAGTCTTCCTCTTGGAGAGAGATCAAGTCATCTTCCACATTCACAGAGATGACCCAGTCAGATCTCCTGAGCAATGGAGATGGGTCTAATGCCTTCATTCTTCTCCACTTTCCACCTCTTCAGCACCACTTCCCTGCCTGGTTTAGTAGGTAGGATGCCTAGGATGCCTCTAGTCAGGAGGCTGGGAGCTACTTTGTTTTCCAGAAGCAGTGCAGGAAAGCAGCCACCAGGCCTGCCACGATGGCCAGCACGAGGAAGGAGATGGCCCCTGCCCACAGGCCGGGCTGGTGGCCCTTGACCTGCTGCAGAGCCTCAGCAGGGATCATGTTGGTCAAGTTCAGCATAAAGCCCAGTGTCCACCCGATGTCTGTGTTTGCTGCCTGCAGGGAGACAGCACAGGGCATCATCCAAAAGCACCTCTGCCAGGCACCAGCAGCTTGTTGAGGGGCTGAAGGGCATCTGTCCCGTGAGCTGTCCCAGCTGTCTCACATGGGGACCAAGCTGTGATGAACCTGATCTTGCCAGCAGCAGTTGCACAAAGAGCTTTCCTCTCCCCCCTCCCCCAGGGCTAAGGGACAGCTGAACATGGATGACTGCTCTGATCCAGGTGTGCCTCTGTGACCTGCACATGATTTGGATCTGGGGTTTCCTCTATTGCCATAATCCTTCTAATTTGGCTGCAGAGTCAGTAAGATTGGAAAGACCTTTCAGATCATGGAGTCCAGCCATCAGCCCAGCACCACCACCATGTTCATCACTAAGCTGTGTCCTCAAGTGCCACATCCACATGTTGTTTGAACACTTCCTGGGATGGTGAATCCACCAGTGCCTTGGGCAGCCTGTTCCAAAGCCTGACCCTTTCCATTTTCATTTCCATGAAAAAACACCATTCCTAGTACCTAACTAAGCTTCCCCTGGCAAAACCTGAGGCTGTCTCCTCTCATCCTGGAAATATTCTGGTCAGGCCATACTCTGGTTCAAAGTGGTCATGGGGCCACCATCACCTTTCTGATAACAACATCAGAGACCAAAGTGGCAAAATCCTCTGCTTTTCCCTGACCCCCCTAAAATCAGTTACATTCACAGCAGAGAAAGTGAGACAGGAGCTGGCTCAGAGGTTTGGGGCTGGCTAAGAGAGAGCAAAGCTCTCCTGGGATGCCTGGGGAGCAGCCATGAAACAGGGACACACATCTCTGGCACAGAGGACTCCAGAGATGCTGCTCCTGAACATGTCCATTCTCTCCTGCTGCCCACAGGTGTTTACCTGCCTGCTGAAGTGGATGTTGCTCCAGGTGTGCTCATTGAACTTGTAGCCATCAAGCAGCAGCGTCAGGATGTAAAAGGCCACGGAGCAGTAGGTGTGCAGGTACTTCAAATCCTTTGGGAAGCTCTGCACCAGCTGTGAGGCCATCAGGGACAGAGTGCAACAGGGAATGAAAGAGAGGCTCAGAAACCCTCCCTAGCCCAAGGAACAGCAGGGCTTGTACTCCAAGGACAGAGATTTGGGACAGGATAAGCACAAGGCTCCTGGCTGCCCTTCACAGGGCTCTCACCTCTGTCCAGTTCCTCCTGCAGAAGGAAAAGATCGTGGTGTTGACTTCAGTCAGAGACTGCTGGCGGGTCAGGTTTAGGAAGTTGAAGGTGTAGTAGAACCCAGCAAAGGCCTGGGGGGCAAGGGAACATGGTGAAAAATAATTGATCCTCAGCTGAGAAAAGACCCAGGGGCCACTCTTGCCTGGGGAGAGAGTTCCAAGTAACTCCCAGGGTTCTGCATCTGGTACACCCTTGATGGCCTGCCAGAAAGTCTCAGAGCTGGCCCACAACCCTGGGGCTGTTCTTGCACTCTGAGCTAGCTCACACAGGCTCCCTCAGACAAGGTCTTCCCGTTTCCCTCAGGGAACGCTGGGGCATGGCAGGAGGCAGAAGCCACCTCTGAGCACAGAAGAGGTTGGCAGATAGAACCAGCCCCGAGGAGCCCTCTCTCCCCGGCCCATTCCACAATCAGTGGCAGAGGAGACACCCAGTCCCTGCCTTCACCCTCCCCCAGGCAGGGGACGGAGGCTGCTTACAAAGAACTGTCCCCGCACGGGGGGCTGATAGACCCCATTGAACCCGCACAGCCCCTGCGCCCCGCAGCTGAAGTTGAAGAGTCTCCGCACGGCCGTGTCACACGCGGCTGGATCCCCTGTCCCCGTCACCGTGAGGACAAGGCCAGGGCTGGCTGAGCTTGGCGCATGCACACAGGGGCTGTCGTAGAGCTCTGCCACGGTGATGTTCTCCTGGTACCCCTGGGGGTAGCAGGGGTGCTTGATCGGGGTACTCGAGCTGGCCTGGAGAGAGATGGAGCCATTAATGGGGCTGCAGTGCCCACTGAAACCCTTCCCACAGCCCATCCCAAAAAGCAGGACTGCACCCCAGGAGGACTGGATGCACCCCACCTGGGAGCTCCCTGAGCGGCTCTGGCTCCCGCAGCACTGGGCTCTGCCTCTGTCCCCGGGCAGTTGTGCAGGGACTGTGCTGGGAAACCTCTCTCTGGGCAGAAATGGAGCAAGGCCAAGAGCATGGTGACAGCAGAAAAACTACACATACAGCTGGGCCTGGGAAATTACAAAAAATGCCACTGCACAACAAGATGTGGAGAGAAGGGAGCCTGGCTGGCAACCACCATCACTTTCCACCCAAATGAGGCAATTTTTTGCTTCCCTAGATAAAACCCAAGCCTCTGCCAATTCCTGACGCATTGCCCACAGGCACGGCCAACGCTGCAGGGGGAGATGTGCCACGGCACTGGGAGATGACTGAGCAGCCCCCGTGCCCCGTGGCACCTGGTGCAGAGCTGCCAGCAGCATCTTCAGGGCCTGGCTCTGCCCGTAGCACAGGTAGCTGTGGCTGTACAGGGAGTAGTTGGTGCCGTAGAGCCGGAAGAACACAGACGTGTTCCTGTCCTCCACGGGGACCCCGGGCTGGAAGGTGATCTGCGTCGAGGCACCGCCGAGGTCCAGAGCTCCCAGAACCTCGGTGTCCTGCGGATGTTCCCATTTCTCTGCAAACGAGAACTGGCCCAACACACAGCGAGGGTTAGGCTGAACTGCAGGCACTCACACTCACCCTCCCTTCCCACAAGGACTTGGGGGCCCCAGGGGCACCTTCCACGTGCTCCCGGCTCCCTGTTTTACCCCTGCCTGCCCACATCTTCCTCAACCACAGACACTTCCACGGAGCACTCAGGTGTGGCCTCTTGGCTGCCGCACATCTGCTGGGATCCAGACATTTGGAGCAGGGATAAAGGAACCCTGCTCCAGTTCAGCCTGGAGGCTGATCCTGCTGACAGATCCCTGGGACCCCAAAATCCACCCGTGCGTCAGCACACGAGAGCACAGGGCCAGGCTGAGCTGGACACAAAGATCCTGTTAATCCCATTAATGAGGTGGAATCTGCAGCCCACAACCACAGGGGACCTTTGGCTGCCTGACCAGTGCCCCAAAGCTCCATTCCTCCCTCCTCTGCAGATAAGGAAAGCTGGCTGCAGCTCAGACAGGGACGTTCTCCCCACTGCCCCTCCCCTGCCCTCTCCCCAGCTGCACCTTGACCAGTGTCTCCAGCAGGTAGTTGACAGTGATCCAGCCAAAGGAGCCCTCCTCACTCCCCGTCAGGATCCGAGCTCCACGGAAATCCACAGGGTACTCCCCAATGGCCTTGGACACCTCGGCCAAGACCTGCTCGGCCTTGCTGCTGTTCTCCTCCCTGCCAGCAAAGGCACAAACACCTCAGGTGCTGCAGGCCCTGCCTGGCAGCTCTGGCAGCCGGGTTGGCACTGAGAGGCTGCCAAGGAGCTGCTCCCAGACATCTCTCCAGCACTGCCCTGCCTGCAGGTGGCTCCTGCAACCCCCAAGTCCCTCGCCCGGGGCCTCGGGACTCTCCCTAAAAACGCTGCCCGCAGGCTCTGCTGGAGCCCTGGCAAAGTCCGTGCCACTCTGGCAAAGGGGGCTCATCCCCTCGGGGCCGCTGCCAGGCCGGTGCTGCAGAGGGCCGGGCGCGTCCCCCGGGCACGGCCAGCGGCTCTCCCGGACACCCCGTGGCACCGCGGGCAGGGCTGCTCTGCCCATCCCCACGGCCTGGCCGGGCAGCACCCCCGTGGCCCGGCCCCTGCGCCCCGCTGCCAGCCCCGGCTCCGGCGCGGCGCGGAGCGCGGCAAGGGCGGGAGGTGCCGGTACCTCAGCAGCCGCATGCCGGCCGTGGCCCCCAGGTACGTGGGGGTCTCCCGCTGCTGCTCGGCCGGGACGATCTTCATGGCCCTGTCCAGGCAAGGCTTCAGGCTGGCGCCAGCCCCCGCGGGATCGTCTGCGTAGCTGGAGATGCCGGGTCCTGCCACAGGCAACCGGTGACGGAGAGAGCCCAGCGCCACCCCGCAGGGACGGCACAGCAGGGGACATGTCCACTCAGGAATCCCATAGGGCTTTTTTGTTGCTTGCCCCAGGTAGTCCCGACCCGTCCCGGAGCTGTCCCGCCAGGAGGCAGCAGCTGTGGCACGGCCACTCGCCCCGGGAGCCGCAGGAGCTCCTGCTCCGGCCAGAGTGGGAGGGCTGCGGGCGTGCCTGGGGATGCTGAGCGCACACCTGATCCCATAGGGGCCGAAGTGCTGGGCACGGCCAGTCAGTCGTGCAGGAGCTGTGACAAACACAGCTGTTCCCCATTTCCCTGAGGAAGGGGTAGGGTGTCCTGCACCCTGCTGCGAGGGCACGTGGAGCAGATAGGCACACAGAGGTCCCCTTGCACAGCCTCCCTATTTTCACAGGCTGGCACTGGATCTGAGAACCCGGCATGGTCCTGCATTTGGTAGGGACAGGCTCTGGGGTGGAAATCTCACTATCTATCTTCCCGGGAGCTTTGACTCAATAACTGCCATTAGCCCAAGCAGCCCTTGCGTTACACTTTGCCCTCGGGCTGACCTTTGCAGTTAACCAGTAACTGCCATGCTGCCGCTGCCGAGCGAGACATGAGGGCAAGGTGAGCTCTGAGCCCTCTTCTCCTTGCCCAGGCACTCCTGCCCTGGCCTGGTGGCCTTTGCTAGCCCCAGACCGGCTCCATGTACCTTTTATCTGCTTCTAGATCTGCTCTCTAGAGTGGGCATTTCCTCCAGAGAAACTTGTCCTTGTGCCAAAGCCTGACACAGCACTTTTGCAATAGGAATACACAACCCTGTGGGTATTTAGAAATACCCGATAGATAAATTAGCATTTATCACACCTGGCATGAATCAGCTTTAGTGTGTGGAACAGCCATGCAGGGCAGCACCAAGGCTGGCCAGCCCCGGGTGAGGTGGGCATGGAGAGGGAGGGCAGATCCCAGCACTCACCGGACACAGAGCAGGCCTCCACCTGGGACACGATGCCCGTGCCGTTCTCCTTGTCTGCGCGCCACCGGTAGATGTAGAGGGACGTGTGTGTGGAGCCAGCATCAAACACCAGGCCGTGCTGGGGAGGAGAGGGGACATGGGGTGTCAGGGGAGCAGACCACCTGCTGCAGAGTGAGTGAGAGAAGCTCCGTGAGAGTCATCAGAGCTCTGGTGGCCAGAGGAGCCTAGAATGGCCAAACAAAACTGGTGGTCTCCAGGACAGAAAAAGTCTGGTGGCATTGCAGTTACCAGCTGTGTTGGGGATAAGGATCCATCCCAAGCACCTGGAGCTGGCAGTGCTTTGGGATGAAAAAGCTGCATGTGCTGTGGGGCCAGGCACAGTGATCAAATTCAGCCAGACCTGCTCCAGTCTGTGCAGGGCACTGTCCCCATGTTGGTGACAAACAGCACAGCCTGCCTGAAACCCAGGCAAAACCCAACACCCAATGGTAGCCAGTGAGAGCTGTGCTCCTCCCGAGGACCCTACCTTGGTGCTGGGGGGCAGAAGCACATCCTTCACATTCACGACGCTCAGAATGAGGGCAATGACGCTGCAGACACAGGTGGCTGCCAGGAGACCAGCAATGGCCTTGGCTTTGGAGCCCATTCCTCCTCCAACCTGCAGGGACAGCCCCAGCCCCCAGCTCACACCTCATGCATGGGTATGGGACCTTCCCCTTCCCGACAATGAAGCCATTCTCTGGTACATGGCTGCTCTTAGCATGGAAGAGGATAATATCCACAGGCTCTTCTGGACCCATCCCAGTAGGGCTGTTGGCAGCCTCAGGGCTGGGACACTGCCATTCTGAGCACTCCCTCCTTGGAGGATTTTCAGTACAGCTTTTTCAGCCCTGCCTTCTCACCTGCAGCCTCTCAGGTCCCTCTGTGCCCAGCCTGCTCAAGCTGTTGCCTGGCTGGCAATCAGCACCTTCCTTCACAGCAGTATCACTGGAGGAAGCCCAGCCGTGGATAGCTGGAGTTCCAAGCTGGGACCAGGATCGTGGCCTGGCAGGGTACCAGTGTGACCATCCTCTCTGGGGTGCAGAGCCACATCCCTCCAGCACCCACATGCTGCCACCTCAAAACCCATCCCACCACACTTGGGACCAGGTCCCATCTGTTGCCCAGCAGGCCCAGATTGTCCCTGAGAGGGTCCTCTCTGCTTCAGGCAGGGAAACAGCATCTCCAGCTGTGTGTCTCCTGCCTGGCCCAGCTCTTGCTGATGCCACAGCATGTAAGAGATGCACAGGGACAGTGTCCATGCCTGCTGTTATCCCCACACCTCTCCTGCAGCCCCAAGGGCAGGCAGGAGGGCAGAGGCAGGAAGCTCCTGCTGATCTGGGCACACAGCCAGGCTGGAATGCCCACAGCGATTGTTCTTGGGGACTGGAGCACTTCCCACTTGTCCATCCAGAGCTCAGCTCCCATCAGAAACAGCCCCCAGATACTCCTAAGAAATTGTAGCAAAGCAAAGAGTCTGGTTCTCTGTGACGGCCTCTGCACAGGGCAGCTGAGATATCCATGTGCTCAGCACCTCACAGCTGGTCCAGGTGTGCTTTTTGAAATGCACAGCTCTCTCTCCTCCTCCTGCACTGCCCTGCTTGGTGCCTTGAGCCACACAGGTAGGATGCCTGCTGTATCCTGCTGAGGCTGACCTTGCTTCATACTCCAGCTAAAACCTGTGGGTGGCCTGAGAGCCCTGGGCACCAGAGGCATGGTTTAACCCCACCAGTGCTTTGGGTGGAACCTGGAGCTGTCACTTGCCTACACAATTCTCCTGTGAGTGCATAAAATCCCTGAGAAATTCCCCTGCCATTTTCCCAGACCAGTGGAGAGAAAAGACTTTTGGCAAGGTCAAAGGAGATGCTGATTCCTGTTTTGGAGTCAGCATCTCTGGCAATGAGCAAGGGTGACCAATCTCGTGCATGGCATGAGATGCACAACAACGAACAGCAGCTGTTCTTTGGGCCCATGTCATGGGATATGGGACCACCAAAATCCCTTATCAGACCTTGTCCTATAGCCAGGAGCCTTCCCTCTACAATGGCTATGAAGAGATTGTATGGAATCCTCTGATAAATCCTTGTCATAGAAACAAGGAATCATTAAGGACCTCTTTGAGATATTAAAGTGGTTATCGATTGAAAGTTATCTCAGACTCAAATCATTAACCCAGCACCACCAAGAAAACCACTGAATTATGTCCCCAGTTGTCATATCTGCAAACCCCTACCAGCCCTGCTGGGGTTTGCCCAGTTATAACTGTGCCGTTGGGATATGATTCATCTGCTCCAGGTAACAAACAAAGCAATGGGAAAAGTCTGCAGCCCAGCCTACATCCTGGAAAACTCTATCCCAGGCACTGTGAAATGGAAGGACACGAATTGGTGACAAATTGCACTGTGCTGCATGCAGGAGAGGGTGGGGAATGTGCTCCTCCTGCTCTGTTAGGGACTAATTCCCATTTTGACTGGACAGGGGGCAACACCCAAAGGCAGCACAGAGCAGGCTCTCCCAGGCAGGACAACAGGGCACAGAAAGGGAGCCCAGTGGGTGGGAAACAATGTGAGAAGCTGATCGATCTGCCTAGGCTTTCTGTGGCATCCCGGGGCTGGGCAGCTCCAGTACCTGCTACCATCCGTGCAGGATCAGGAGCAGCAGGACAGAAGAGTGGTGCTGATGCCTCCAGGGCTGCAGAGGAGGCACGATGCTGCACAGTGTCTGCCCATTTCCAGGTGTGCAAAGTTTCCAGCTGTGCCCAGCAGCTGGAACAGGGCTGCACTTGTTTGTGTAGGGCTGGCCATGATAAAGGGCTTGACAAACACATGTGGGACATCCCTCACTTGCAGCATTGCAGCATCCCTTGTGCACAGGGAGCAGGGCCTCAAAAATTGGGGCAAAAGGCTCAGAGCCACTGCTGGATCTAAACTGCCTGTTGCTCAGGACAATGGGGGGGCTGACTTCCCACTGGGCACATTTGGGATTTGAAAGCGAAAAGGGCTCTGAAAGTTCTAAGAGGGTGACTGTGGATGCCAGGAGCATCCTTGCCAGGCAGAGCAGTTCCCTGCATCCCACCTCCCACCAGCGCTGGGGCTTGGCAGTGCCCTCCGTGCCCCTCTGTCCCCGCACCTGGGAACCTCGTGCGGCGAGCGGCCGCCCCGGCCCTCTCGCCCTCCCGCACCGCCCCACGGAGCCTGTTTGCCCCAGCACCGCCCCCGCTGCTGCCCGGGGCCCGCTCCCAGCCCAGCTCCATCGAGGGGCAGCAGCCCCCGGGCCCGGCTCCCCCCGTGCCTGCCCCGGCTCACCCCGCTGGCTCCGGCCGCCGCTCCGGCCCCGCCGCGCTCGGCACGGGCTCAGCGCGTACCTGGGGCCGGGAGCCCGCTCCTGGGACAAAGGCTGCCTCGCCGGCGTGGCCCTCCCCTTGGCCCCGGACCAGCAACCTGCCCAGGAGAGCGCTTGTCCGGGAGGCAGCGGGGCTGGGGCCGGAGAGCCGGGGTGGAAAGAGCATCCGGGATTAACCACTTCGCTGCTGGAGGAGCGGCACAGCCTGGCGCGCTCAGCCCGGGGGCGGGGGGGTTGCGCTGCCCGCGCAGATCAGCGAGGGGACAGAGAGATCCCAGGCAGCCCCGGCCCCCGGAGCCTGCGAGCGCCTGGCGCCGGAGGCAGCAGCTGAGCTCCGAGAGCCTCAGACACCCCTGCCAGACCTGCCGCACAAACGCCGTGAGGGGCCGAGCCTGCCCTGTCACTCTGCTGTCACCCGGCTGTCACCCGGCTCTGCGGGACCCCCGCTGTCCTGCTGCAGGCCGAGCCAGGCTGGCAGCGGGGCTCGGGACAGAAACAGGAAGGACCTGGCAGGTGAGGAGCTGTCCCTACAACCATCCGCGTGGGATCCATCCCCACAGGCAGGCACCGAGCTGTCCCCACGGTTAGGGAGCTACCCGAATTGCCAGGGTCCGGTCTGTCCCCATGGCCAGCACCTGTCCATGGCCAGAGTCCCGTGGCTTTGGGACAGTGCGGGCAGGGAGCGGGCAGGGTACGGGCAGAGATGCAGGAAGACGGACCGGCAGATAGGGCAGAGGTGCGGGCAGGGAACAGGCAGAGTGCGGGAGCGTGGTGCAGGCAGGGGGGAGGCAGAGTAAGGGAGGGAGCGGCAGGGTACAAGGAGGGGACAGGCAGAGGGACAGACAGGGTAAAGCCAGGGGTACAGGCAGGGAGCAGGTAGGGGGACAGGGAGGGAGGAGGCAGAGGGACAGGGAGGAACCAGGCAGGGGGACAGGCAGGCCGGGCCCGGGTGTCCGGTGCGAGCAGCGGCCACCCCGAGCTCCCCGCTCCTTCCGCCCGCGGCAGCGCCCAGAGCCCGCCCCGGCCGGGGCCGGACCCGGACGTCCGAGAGCGGCTCAGCTTCGTTTTCGCTTCGCTCTGCTCCGCTGGGGCGGCGTGGGCCCCGAGCCGGCGGGGAGCGGGCTGTGCCCCGATCGCCGCCCCACGGAGGGACGGAGAGGGCTCCGGGCACAGGTACGGGACGGCTGGATCGCGGCAGGCGGGAGCTTCGCCCCTGCCCCTTCCCGGCGGCTCGGGGCCAGACAAATTCATGGTCTCCCCATTCGCCCAGCTCGTGTCCCAGGGGGTCACTTAGGAGGTGGGGGGGACTACGAGCTACAGGGAGAAGGGAATCCCTGGAGGGGCTGGAGGCTCGGGACAGAGGCAGGAGGCTTGGGGCTCCTCTGGCAAAGTCCCTTCCTCCTCGCAGACCTTCCCAAAGATCCTACCAAAGCCTATCCCTCATGCACATGCTCCTCCCAAAGCCCATCCCGCCCCACAGGCCCGCCTCCTAAAGACCACCCCTCCCCCCAAACCCTCTTCCCAAAGACCATCCCTCCCCCCCAAACCCTCTTCCCAAAGGCCATCCCTCCCCCCCAAACCCTCCTCCTAAAGACCATCCCTCCCCCCCAAACCCTCCTCCTAAAGGCCATCCCTCCCCCCCAAACCCTCCTCCTAAAGACCCTCCCTCCCTCCCAAACCCTCCTCCTAAAGACCCTCCCTCCCCACACACCCTCCGCCCAAAAGCCGCCCCTGCCCACAGTCCCTCTCTGCAGACCCTCCTCCTAGAGACCACGCCTCCCCGCAAACCTCCCAAAGACCATCCCTCCCCAGTGACCCCTCCCCAATCCATCCCTTCCTGCAGACCTCCCCAGAGCCCGTCGATGTCGCCGCGCCTGTTCAGGGCGGTGGGCTGGGGCTGGGCGGCCGTGTTGGCACTGCTGACCGTGGTCGTCTTCGTCCTGGTCCTGCTCCCGGCAAAGGATGCTGTCCTTCCTACCAGAATCAAAGTAGGTGTCCAGTGAGACCAGGGGGAGCCTGCGAATCTCACCAACCCCTTTCTATCTCGAATTCTTCCATCAGCCCTGCCTTCCTCTCAGTTTGCAAGTTTCCCCATGATCAGCCCAGCTTTTCAGGACTTAACCTCATCAAGGTGGCACGGGGCAGATCAGCCTCCCCCAAACCACAGTCCTGGCTGCTTGGTAAGGATGGGAGAGAGAAGTGCAGCCTGCTCTCCACAGCTGCTCCATCTGCCACCCCAGTCACTCTCTTCCCTGTTTTCAGGCATCCAGGTCACCTGTTAGGTTCACACCTCTCTTCCCTACTGCTTTTTGCGGCTGGTCTGCTAAAAAATATCAGGTTTTGTCAGATTTGCTAAAGGCCTGGGAGCAGCCTGGGCTTTGGGCCATGCCTGGGTGCCTCCCTGCTCTGCGACTCACCCCGCTGACCTGCGCGTCCTCCCTGGGCTGTGACTCGCTGAGTGGCGAAGCCGGGGCTGTTAGAGGTGGAGCAGGGCTGCTGAAGGGAGGGTGATGTGCAGACCCCTGCTGCTCATGGTCCTACAGGGGAAGCAGGAGCAGAAGCTCTCAGAAACCCCCGTGGCACTTGGTGCAGCCCCGGGCCAGCTGTGAGCCCGTGTCCCCTCTCCTCCCCAGCACGGCCTGGTGTTTGATGCTGGCTCCACACACACGTCCCTCTACATCTACCGGTGGCGCGCAGACAAGGAGAACGGCACGGGCATCGTGTCCCAGGTGGAGGCCTGCTCTGTGTCCGGTGAGTGCTGGGATCTGCCCTCCCTGTCTCGAAGCCTCCTGGAGCACTGTCCCAAACTCTCACAGCACTGTCACTGATCCCTTTCAGTCTGCTCTGAGCTGAAAGGAGATTGCCCTGTGAGGAATCACAGGAAAGGGTCAGGATCATCTGCACCTGAGGGAATCCTACAGTCACTGGGAGGTGCAAAGGTGGGGGAAGAATTGGGCCCCCACTTAGATCCTTCAGCCAGTCCTTTCCAGATGTGCATCACCTCACAGCTTGGGATGCTGGATGTGCCCTTTGACCCTTCTCCCCTGCCTCAGTTTCCTTGGCTCTTCTTACCACATCAGTTTACACCTTCTTTCATTATGTCCACCTTCATGTGCCCAGAGGGCCTCCACAAAGCTCTGCGCAAGTCCCTGAGCAGTCCCCTGTCTCCACTCAGGTGGGGCCTGAGAGCTCCTGGGGCAGCAGTTTGCATTTCGGTATCTACAGCTCCAAACCACGCAGGGCAGGTGCTACGGCTTGGACACCGGAGTGTGTCTGAGCAGGCCAGCAGAGCTCCCTGGGGAAGGGGTGGACATGTCCCCTGCTGTGCCGTCCCTGCGGGGTGGCGCTGGGCTCTCTCCGTCACCGGTTGCCTGTGGCAGGACCCGGCATCTCCAGCTACGCAGACGATCCTGCAGGGGCTGGCGCCAGCCTGAAGCCTTGCCTGGACAGGGCCATGAAGATCGTCCCGGCCGAGCAGCAGCGGGAGACCCCCACGTACCTGGGGGCCACGGCCGGCATGCGGCTGCTGAGGTACCGGCACCTCCCGCCCTTGCCGCGCTCCGCGCCGCGCCGGAGCCGGGGCTGGCAGCGGGGCGCAGGGGCCGGGCCACGGGGGTGCTGCCCGGCCAGGCCGTGGGGATGGGCAGAGCAGCCCTGCCCGCGGTGCCACGGGGTGTCCGGGAGAGCCGCTGGCCGTGCCCGGGGGACGCGCCCGGCCCTCTGCAGCACCGGCCTGGCAGCGGCCCCGAGGGGATGAGCCCCCTTTGCCAGAGTGGCACGGACTTTGCCAGGGCTCCAGCAGAGCCTGCGGGCAGCGTTTTTAGGGAGAGTCCTGAGGCCCCGGGCGAGGGACTTGGGGGTTGCAGGAGCCACCTGCAGGCAGGGCAGTGCTGGAGAGATGTCTGGGAGCAGCTCCTTGGCAGCCTCTCAGTGCCAACCCGGCTGCCAGAGCTGCCAGGCAGGGCCTGCAGCACCTGAGGTGTTTGTGCCTTTGCTGGCAGGGAGGAGAACAGCAGCAAGGCCGAGCAGGTCTTGGCCGAGGTGTCCAAGGCCATTGGGGAGTACCCTGTGGATTTCCGTGGAGCTCGGATCCTGACGGGGAGTGAGGAGGGCTCCTTTGGCTGGATCACTGTCAACTACCTGCTGGAGACACTGGTCAAGGTGCAGCTGGGGAGAGGGCAGGGGAGGGGCAGTGGGGAGAACGTCCCTGTCTGAGCTGCAGCCAGCTTTCCTTATCTGCAGAGGAGGGAGGAATGGAGCTTTGGGGCACTGGTCAGGCAGCCAAAGGTCCCCTGTGGTTGTGGGCTGCAGATTCCACCTCATTAATGGGATTAACAGGATCTTTGTGTCCAGCTCAGCCTGGCCCTGTGCTCTCGTGTGCTGACGCACGGGTGGATTTTGGGGTCCCAGGGATCTGTCAGCAGGATCAGCCTCCAGGCTGAACTGGAGCAGGGTTCCTTTATCCCTGCTCCGAATGTCTGGATCCCAGCAGATGTGCGGCAGCCAAGAGGCCACACCTGAGTGCTCCGTGGAAGTGTCTGTGGTTGAGGAAGATGTGGGCAGGCAGGGGTAAAACAGGGAGCCGGGAGCACGTGGAAGGTGCCCCTGGGGCCCCCAAGTCCTTGTGGGAAGGGAGGGTGAGTGTGAGTGCCTGCAGTTCAGCCTAACCCTCGCTGTGTGTTGGGCCAGTTCTCGTTTGCAGAGAAATGGGAACATCCGCAGGACACCGAGGTTCTGGGAGCTCTGGACCTCGGCGGTGCCTCGACGCAGATCACCTTCCAGCCCGGGGTCCCCGTGGAGGACAGGAACACGTCTGTGTTCTTCCGGCTCTACGGCACCAACTACTCCCTGTACAGCCACAGCTACCTGTGCTACGGGCAGAGCCAGGCCCTGAAGATGCTGCTGGCAGCTCTGCACCAGGTGCCACGGGGCACGGGGGCTGCTCAGCCATCTCCCAGTGCCGTGGCACATCTCCCCCTGCAGCGTTGGCCGTGCCTGTGGGCAATGCGTCAGGAATTGGCAGAGGCTTGGGTTTTATCTAGGGAAGCAAAAAATTGCCTCATTTGGGTGGAAAGTGATGGTGGTTTCCAGCCAGGCTCCCTTCTCCCCACATCTTGTTGTGCAGTGGCATTTTTTGTAATTTCCCAGGCCCAGCTGTATGTGTAGTTTTTCTGCTGTCACCATGCTCTTGGCCTTGCTCCATTTCTGCCCAGAGAGAGGTTTCCCAGCACAGTCCCTGCACAACTGCCCGGGGACAGAGGCAGAGCCCAGTGCTGCGGGAGCCAGAGCCGCTCAGGGAGCTCCCAGGTGGGGTGCATCCAGTCCTCCTGGGGTGCAGTCCTGCTTTTTGGGATGGGCTGTGGGAAGGGTTTCAGTGGGCACTGCAGCCCCATTAATGGCTCCATCTCTCTCCAGGCCAGCTCGAGTACCCCGATCAAGCACCCCTGCTACCCCCAGGGGTACCAGGAGAACATCACCGTGGCAGAGCTCTACGACAGCCCCTGTGTGCATGCGCCAAGCTCAGCCAGCCCTGGCCTTGTCCTCACGGTGACGGGGACAGGGGATCCAGCCGCGTGTGACACGGCCGTGCGGAGACTCTTCAACTTCAGCTGCGGGGCGCAGGGGCTGTGCGGGTTCAATGGGGTCTATCAGCCCCCCGTGCGGGGACAGTTCTTTGTAAGCAGCCTCCGTCCCCTGCCTGGGGGAGGGTGAAGGCAGGGACTGGGTGTCTCCTCTGCCACTGATTGTGGAACGGGCCGGGGAGAGAGGGCTCCTCGGGGCTGGTTCTATCTGCCAACCTCTTCTGTGCTCAGAGGTGGCTTCTGCCTCCTGCCATGTCCCAGCGTTCCCTGAGGGAAACGGGAAGACCTTGTCTGAGGGAGCCTGTGTGAGCTAGCTCAGAGTGCAAGAACAGCCCCAGGGTTGTGGGCCAGCTCTGAGACTTTCTGGCAGACCATCAAGGGGGTGCTGACCTGTGTGCCAGGCAGCCACAGACCTCTGTTCTCCCAACGCCATTCCCTGTCCATGTGGGCAGCATTCCCAGCTCCCTCCTCCAGGGTCACTGCCAGCACTTTGCAGTGTTGAGCGGGGCCTTACAGGGATCCCTGCTTATGGGTGGGTGGCATCAGTGCCCTGAGTGCTTCAATAACTTGTCACCTTTGGTCTCGACACCCACAGGCCTTCTCGGGGTTTTATCACATCCTTCACTTTCTGAACCTGACAGGAGGGCAGCCCCTGAGCTTGGTCAATGCCACCATCAGGCAGATATGCAACAGCAGCTGGAAACAGGTGAGATCCTGCCCAGGAGTGCGTTTCACCTGGGCACTGGGCAGCCTGAAGGCTCATCCCCAGCCCCTCCTCTGCTGTGCTCAGCTGTAGAGAGCCAGGAGGAGCACAAAGGTCTCTGCGCCTGGAGAGAGATGGGAGAGCAGCCTGCTGCTCCCCGGGGTCTCTTTGTTCCCAGCTGCACTGAGGGGCTGTTCCCCAATGTGGGCACATCCAGCACTGCTCTGGGTCCAGCCTCCCCCTGTTCTCCCACCTCTGCAGGTGCAGGAGTTGTTCCCCACGGCGAGCAGGACCCAGCTCCGTGACGCCTGCACAGCCAGCTCCTACATCCTCACCCTCCTCCTGCAAGGCTACAAATTCAACATCACAACATGGCCCAGCATCCACTTCATCCAGCAGGTAGGAGAGTGTCCAGCAGCCCCCAGCTTCCACACTTTGTGCCATGAAGTGCCTTGTGCCTACCCTGCTGTTGCTGGAGATGGGGGATACCAGGGCAGCACAGCCCCACTGCCCATACCCAGGGCAGCTCTTGAGCTACACTCACACAGCTGCTGGCACATCTGGCCTGGCCCTTTGTGCTCTCCCCCAGTTTATGTCACTGCTGGGGCCTCTGCAGCCCAAGGTGGGCCCAGAAATGGTGGTTGTGGAGCAGGACCTGAGGGTGCAGGCTCTTCTCTAGTTTGCCTGTTACTTTTCAGCCTTTCCCATCCCTCTTCCCTGTCTGTCTGCACAGGTTGCTAACACAGATGTGGGCTGGACTCTAGGCTACATGCTCAATCTCACCAACCTGATCCCCTCAGAGCCTTCCACAGCAGGCACAGAGCTCCCAAGAAGCATCTGGATAGCAGCCACACTTCTGCTGGCCATCATGCTCATCCTCATCTTCTGCCTGCTCACAGCCACGTGCTGCCACAGAAACTCCTCGGGCTATGAGCAGCTGTAGCAGCACTGCCTCCAGAGGCTGCCAGGCCGGGTCCTGCTGCCACTCCTCTGCAAGGAGCTACTTCCCGAGAATCACCCTGTGTGCCCAGGGGCCACAGACTTGTCCTGGGGGGCCCTGACTCCTGGCCTGGTGAGCTGGAGCACAGCTGTAAAACACCCTCCTCACAGCTGTGTGCTCTCTGGCTCTCCTTTCCCTGCGCTGCTGGTTGGAGATGCTCCAGGAGGGAGGGCTTGGCCATGAGGGGCAGGGGTGCTGTGGGGTGGCTGAGATGGGGGCTGGGGGGTCTGGCAGCAGTGGGACTGTCACAGGGCTGCTTACAGCCCACAGCAGAAACCCAGGGTGGGAAAAACACATCCTGCCCCATCCCAGGGCTAGGGTCTGCATCTCCCATGGCCAGTGCCAGCCCCAGGGGCCGTGGCTTTGGGGATGTCTGGGACACTGGCCTGGTAGACAGGGCTCTGCCTAGGGCTGGGAAGCCCTGTGAGGGGGGGATGGCACAGCTGCCTCCTCTCCTGCAATGAGGTTCCTCTGCAGTCCAGCTGCAGCCCATGCCCCATGGCTGGCAGACAGCTCACCCTCCCTTTCCAACACAGGGTGACTTGGGAACACTGCTGGGACATGGCAGAGGCAGCTTCCAGGGCCCCCTGTACATTTTTGGGGAGTCCTGTTGGCAGCCAAGTGATGGGTGAGTTGAGACACCTCCTCAGAGAAGGAAAAGCCTGTCCTTGTGCCCTGTTGGCTCCACTCCAAAGTCCAGCAGACACCTCAGTGTCTGCAGGGACACCTCCCATAGATTCGTTGCCTCACCTTTGAGTCTCTGTCGTCACCACAGGACGAAGTAATAAAATCACTTCTGGGAGACAGAAGTAATAAAATCACAACGATTTGGAAGCAGAGTAGCAAGCATTTCCCCATGTGCTGCCTTTTATTTGTTTATTTGGGTGATGAGAACTGTGAGGTGCCCAGCATTCCACAGGGACACCAAAGGTCTGCTGCTCACTGTGGGAACGCAAACAACAGCATGAATCATCCACAGAGCAGCTAAAAATGAGCAGAACCAAAGGCAAAGGCCATGGGCAGGACCCAGCTCAGCCATGTGCAGGGCAGGACTCACAGCCTGCTGGAGCCTCATCCTGACACCCATAGGGTCCAGGCCTTCTGCTGGTGGGACAGTGCTGTCTCCAGGAAGGCACTGAGGAACATCAATCCCTTTATTCCAGGTGAAAAGGAAGAGGATGAGGTGGGTGGTGAGATGTGATGATGAGATGACTTGACATGCCATACCACGGTGATGAGATGGACTCTCTGGAGGGGCATGGACCACGCTTCTGACTGTGGGTGCTCAGTGTCCTTTCTCCAAGACCATCTCCATGAAAGCCCCAGCCACAGCCCCTCCACAGGGCCAGCTGGGGTCCCACAGAGCATCCTTCAGGCTGGCAGACCCAGCAGGGACCCGCTGGCTCTTGGTGGCCATGCTTAGAGCTGGCATTGCATGGAGCACCCTGGAGTGCCTGCCCCATGCCCCACCAGGCTGGCACCAGGGCACTGTCCCACGGCCAGGCTGGCCCTCCACAGCCCCAGGGCCAGCTGGTGGGATGGAGCCATGTCTGTAACACACAGAGCACTGACAGCAGGCACACAGGCTCGGCTGAGGCTTCTGCAGGCTGATCCCATTGTGTCTCCATGGAAGTGGAGCTCCTCTGGAAACCTCAGAGTGCCTGTCTGCGTGATGGGGGCCAGACCCACGGAAAAGCAGACCCCAGTTCTCTGGAGCTGTGGAGGTGACTCTGCTCAGCAGCACAGACCCAGTCCTGGGCTCCAGTTATGCAGGCAGGAGCAGGGGGACTCCAGCACGGCCCTGCAGCCCCAGTCTGTCCCTGCTGGGCTCCCAAACATGGCCAGGCTCCTACACCCACAGCTGCAGGAGCAGGGCAGCGAGCCCCAAGACGAGGGTGAGGATGATGAAGGTGATGGCTGCAGCCCACAGGGAAGACCTGTAGCCCTTCAGCCTGGCTGGAGCCTCGGTCGGGACCATGTTGGTGAGGTTCAGCATGTACCCCAGCGTCCAGCCCACGTCAGCACCCCCAGCCTGCCCAGAGAGAGGGGATGGGGTCAGCCCTGCCCAGAGAGAGGGGACAGGGTCAGCCCTGCCCAGAGAGAGGGGACGGGGTCAGCCCTGCCCAGAGAGAGGGGACGGGGTCAGCCCTGCCCAGAGAGAGGGGACAGGGTCAGCCCTGCCCAGAGAGAGGGGACAGGGTCAGCCCTGCCCAGAGAGAGGGGACGGGGTCAGCCCTGCCCAGAGAGAGGGGACAGGGTCAGCCCTGCCCAGAGAGAGGGGACGGGGTCAGCCCTGCCCAGAGAGAGGGGACAGGGTCAGCCCTGCAGGGGAGCCACTGCTGGCCCAGGGCCACCCACCATCCTGCTCAGCCCACAGCAGTGCCATCGGGGGCAGGCAGGGCTCTCTGCACCACTGCTCCCCAGCACCCCAGCATGGGGCTGGTTCTCCCCAGCACCCCCACGCAGGGAGTGGCTCCTCCCCAGCACCCCCACACAGGGGCTGGCTCTCCCCAGCACCCTAACATGGGCTAGTTCTCCCCCAGCACCCCAATGTGGGGCTGGTTCTCCCCCAGGACCACCTCTGCTCCCCCTCACAGGCTGGGAGCACTGCCCACCTTCATCTGGAAGCAGATGTTGTTCCAGCTGCTCTCGTTGAACCTGTAGGCGTCCAGCAGGAGGGTGAGGATGTAGTTGGCGTTGGCACAGTATTTCGGCAGTCGCTTGGGATTCTCTGTGGGGTAGCTGGAAGAGAGCTGGGGTGGGGAATGTTTGGGGATGAAGGGGAGTTATTGACAGGCATTTTCTGTGCAGAGACAAAGCCCTGAAATGTGCTGCATGAGCAGCAGTGGCTCCACAGTCACTAGCATCCAGGAAGAGACTCCTGGGCCGGGCAGTGATTTTAGACCTCTCTATGCAGAGCAACTCCTTTGGGGAGGATTTACACTCCACATGGAAACAGAGGTACATATTATAGCTTATTGTAGCTCCTCCTGCCCCAGATTCTCCATCTCAGCCTCTTCATGCAAGGGGCTCCTGCACTCTGCCCCATGGTGGTGCTGGCACATTTCTGGGTTTATCCACCCCCACGTATTGCCCAGAGGAGCTGTGGCTGCTCCATCCCTGGAAGTGCTCAAGGCCAGATTGGATGGGTTTAGAGCAACCTGGTCTAGTGGAAGGTGTCCCTGCCCACATCAGGGATGTGGAACAAGATGAGCCCTCCCACCCAAACCAGTCTGGAATTCTATGATTCCAAGATTTGACTTGTCTCCAGCATCGTGCCACCAGCTGGCTCTGTTCTCACCATCCTCCCTGGCATTCCCATCCCCACCTCCATCCCCATCCCCACCTTCAACCCCCCAGCTGCTTGCTGCCCTTGCCTGCCCTAGCTGCCCTTTTCCCAAGGGTGAATGAGCAAGGAGTAGATGCAGGACAGTCCCAGCTCCACACAGAGCTCAGGGGTGGCTCTGCTGTGTAGGACACAGCTCAGAACCAGAGAGCCTTGCCCTGGAGTGGTCTCCACTGCCTCCCCCCACCCCAGGACCCCTTTGCTTCTGCATGTCCCACTGTGGCTCCATGCTGAGGAGCGTACATCCTCCCAGCTCCTGCTGCAGAGCCCCTCGATGGCCTCTCTGACTGCGGCCAGCGGCTGCCCGTCCGTCAGGTTCAGGAACTTGAAGTTATAGTAGAAGGCAGAGAAGGCCTGCAAGGCAAGGGACAGAAACAGAGACAGAAACCCTGGTGAGCTGCATGGGGCACCCCCAGCAGCTGCCCGATGCAGGAGGTGGGGTTTTCCTTCACGGGGTTTGTCCCAGCCCAGGTAGCCCCGGGGCATTGCTGTCCCTGTCCCTGTCCCAGCAGGTGCTGGGCTGGGGGTTGGTGCCTGCTGGTGACAGCAGCACAGCCAGAGCCTTGCCTGTAGCTGCTGTCTCAACTCCTATTGACAAGCCCTGTTTTATTAACAAATCCCTGGCAGTGCCCAAGGCCAGGTTGGGCAGGGCTTGGAGCACCCTGGGATAGTGGGAGCTGTCCCTGCCCGTGGCAGCCGGGGGGAGCTCAAGATGAGCTCGAAGATCCTTCCAACCCAAACCAGTCTGGGATTTGATGACTCTCAGCATCCCGTCCCGTTTGGAGGTTTGGCTGGAAAAGCACCCAGCAGCAATGGCCAGTGTGCCCTCAGGCAGCGGTGCCTGGGGAGCCTCTTGCCCTGTTCCTGCAGGGAGGTGACAGTGCCACGGGGCAGCGGGGACAGCCCAGCGCCGGGGGAGCCTTTCCGGGGTGGGAGGACGGGTTTGCCTTACGATGAACTGTCCCCGGAGCGGGGGCTGCGGGACACCGTGGAAGGCGCAGTCCTGGCTCTGGCCGCACGCCGAGAAGTTGCAGAGGCTCCTGAGGGCTGCCAGGCAGGCGCTGGCGTTGCCCCGGCCCTCCAGGGTGACCGCGCTGTCGCCCAGGGCCAGGCGCGGGTCGCTGCCGTCCGTGCAGGGGCTGGCGCGGAGCGAGGACAGCGACACGGTCTCCTTGTAGCCCTTGGGGTAGCAGGGGTGCTGGACCTGTGTGCTGGGGAACGACTCCTGAGGACAGCAAAAAGCAGCTGCAGCTCTACCGGAGCCTCCTGGCTGCGTGTGGACACACCCAGCACCTCCCCAAAACCCTGGCACCGGCATTCTCAATTCCTCCGCAGGGAACGACCCTCCTGCCCTTCAGTCCTGGCCTTGCTGGCTGTCCCAGCATGAGCCCAGCACTAATTCTCACTCTGCTTTATCTCATTCCCTCTCCCACAGAGGCAGACCAGTTTCAAGGACCCAGCATGTCTCTGCCCTGGCCAGAAGGATCATCTCTGGGGACATGTAAAGCCCTCTCTAGCTTTAGAGAGGCTAAAACTAAAACCAGCTAAAACCTCTAAAACCAGCTCTAGCCCTGGTTCTAGCTCCAACTCTATCCAGGGTCACCATATGGGACTTTCCTGGCCATACAGCAAGGGCAAACCCTTCTGGCTCACCAAGGCAGCTCTGCTGGTGAGGTGCAGCTCCATAAAGATGCTCTTCACCTCTGACCTTCCAAAAAATGGCCTGGGAAAGGTCTTCAGCTCACATTTCTCAGGTTGTGAAGTCACAGAGTAGCTGAGGTTCAGGGGAGCTGTGGGCTCCCTGTGATCACCCTCTTGTTAAAGCATGACCAACTAGAGCAGGCTGCTCAGAGCCTTGACCCATCAAGTTCTGAGGATCTCCAGAGACAACGACTCTACAGCATTTCTGGGTCTTATTCCAGTATCTGATCATTCCTACTGGGGAAAACTTTTCCCCTTTGTCTGGTTGGAAACTCAGATGTTCCAGCTTGTGCCCCTTGCCTCTTGCCCTGGCACTTTGCACCTCTGAGAAGAGCCTGGTCCTGCACTTCTGCACACCCCATGTGAAGCCAGAAGATCCCAAACTGCCCCTTGTGACACCTTCCCCATTCCTGGCAGTGTCCAAGGCCTAGTTGGACGGGGCTTGGAGCAGCCTGGGATAGTGGAAGGTGTCCCTGCCCATGGCAGGGGGCAGAACATGATGATCTTTAAAGTCCCTTCCAACCCAAACCAGCCTGGGATTCCATTATACCCAAGCTCCTCTCCACATCTGCCCTGCCATGCTCCAAGGAGCCTGTCCTTGCTCTCAGTCCTTGCTGATGCCTCTCCAGAAGAGCCCTGCCTGTCCTTACTTTATGCATTAACAGGTGTTTGGTTGGCATTGTGACACTGCAGGCCTCAGCAGCCTCTCACCACAATCAATTCCTTCGCCAGCCGCTTCAGCATCTCGTCCTGCCCGTAGCAGAGGTAGCTGTGAGCGTAGATCTTGTAGCTGTACCCATACAGGGTCAGCTCAGAGGTTTCATTCCGGCTCAGTACTGAACCTTCGGGCATAAAGGTGATTTGAGTGGATGCTCCTCCAAGATCCAGCGCTCCAAAAATGTTGGCTGCCTCTGGACGAAGCCAGGCGTGTGCTTTGGGAGAGTACTGCCAACGAGAACCAGGGGAGGAAGAGGAGTAGCACAGAATGCCCTGAGCAGAATTCTCATCCCATTGAAGACAACAGGATTTGGTTATTAAATTCAATGGGCCTCTGCATGTGAGCCCTCCCACCCTTCCTGCCCAGACAGCTGAGATAGTGATCAGAGCCACGGCAGAGATGGAAGCTCAGGTGGTCAGCAGGAGCTGACACTCACTCTCAGGTGGTCAGTAGGTGCTGACCTCACCTGTGGGCTCACCTGGCTCTGAGTCACCACCACCCTCACCCCCCCCCCCCCCCCCCCCCGGCCAAAGGGCTGGTGGCAACTGGCTCAGGGACTTGCCCTTGCCAAGGAGGCTGCAGGGGTCTGGGGCAGGAGGAAGGATTTCTATCCAAGAATCCTCCAACAGCCCCCACAGGAGCCCAGCACTGAGCTGTGGCAGGGCTGGGACAGAGCTTTGGTGTGAGCTGTCTTCAGCTGGAGTCTCCCAGCACTGCAGGAAGATGGAGCTTCCCAGTCAGGGACGGAGCTCCCAGTCCCTGAGAGACCCTCTGTCCACTCGCCATGGAGATTGCCCTAAGCTCTCAGCAGACACCCTCATTCCTGAGTCCTCCCTCCTCACTCACTGTGGGCAAACCAGAGGATGTGTCTCCTTCCCTTGGATCATTCCCAAAAGCTGCTAACCCTGACCTTTCCTGCACTGAGAAAGCTTGAGGAAAATCAGAAAAGCTCTATTAGCAAAGGCATGGGTGTTGCACCCTTCTCCCACCTTGGTGAAGGAGTCCAGCAGGTAGTTGATGGTGATCCAGCCATAGGCCCCCTCCTCCTCTCCTGTAAGGATCCGAGCCCCTTTGAAAGCCACAGGGTACTCCTGCATGGTTTTAGCAACCTCAGCCAGGACTTGCTCTGTTGCTGAGCTGTTCTGTTCCCTAGGAAGGATGCAAAGGACAGGACACATACCCAACTACAACAGAGGAAACACAAAGTCTGGTTCTCTCCCAGTTCCACATACTCCCAGTTTTTGCAACAAGCAGTCTGTCTGAAAGGGTTTCCTGCCACATGGCTTGTCTGAGCTGCTCATCCGAGGTGAATCCCAGCAGCCTCAGTGCAGCTTGATCCCAGTCACCCAGAGCCTTCCCAGGCCACCCTTCCCTGCTCGGGTGCTGGAGGCTGGAGGGGGTTGTGCTGCAAGAGCCGGGTTTGAACATCCCCCCCTGGCTGTGCCCAGGCTGGTTGCTGACCTCTGGGGTTTTCAGGAAGGTTTCAGGCTGGGTTCAGCCCTCTCAGGGGGGAAGATGTCTCAGGGCTGTTCTTGCTCTCTGAAGTGAGCAACCTTCAGGCTATGGCCCAGCTCCTTCCCAGGTCTGATTGCCAGGGCACAGAAATAAGTGAGCTATCTGCACCATAAAACCAAGGGCCATGAAATGAAGGCTGCCATTTGAAGAGAGCTAATATGGGCTGGTGAAAGGTGAGGACAGGACCTGCAGCACTTTGTTGCCTCCTACCTCTGCCCCACCAGCACCCTTCCACCTGGGCAGGTGGCACATCAGCTGGCATCCCAACCCCCTTGTTATTAAGGAATAATGAAGAGCAAACAAAGCAGTGAAAAACATGTCTTGCTTAGAACTGGGACATCCTGGGATGTCCCAACAGACATTGCTTAGGACAGTTCAGCCCTCCCTGTGTCCCCACCAAGCTGCCTTTTCCCCCTCTCCTCCCTGCCCAGTGTGGGAGCTGGGCTCCTGGCCCTGTGCAGGAGCTGTCCTGGCAGTGGCTGTTTGCAGCTCTGTCACTGCTGCCACCCCCTGCCCCCAGCAGTACCTCAGCAGCCTCATGCCAGCCGTTGCTCCAAGATAAGCTGGGACATCCCTCTGCTTCTCAGCAGGAATAACCTGCAGGGCTTTATCCAAGCACTCCCTTAGGGAATTGCCACCTTCAGGGGGATTGTTGGCATAGCTTGATATGCCTTGCCCTGAAAAAGAGTCAGGATGGGACAGGCTGATGGGAATGGCTTGGGTCAGGGTTGTGGGAACAAGAGGGCACAGTGCAAGGAGAGTTGGCACCTCTTAGCAACAAAGGTACTTTTCCAGGGTCCCCTGGTCCCCTGAGGCCTGACTGACTCACACATCCATTCCTCTCCCGTGTCTCCCTTGCTTTCAGCAGTGTCACTCTAGGTGACACCTTCTCCAGCCAGGACAGCAGCTGGGAGCACTCCAAGGTGGAGGAGCAAAAACTGATTCACCATCAACATGCTCCAGTCCCCCCAGTGCAGGGGCACCACACGGTGCTGAGGGCCCAGGGACCCCCAGCCACAGCCAGAGCTCCCCGGTGCCCACAGTGCCACCCGAGGGACAGGGCTGTCCAGGCCAGGCCACCCCAGCCACCATGGAACAGGGCAGGACAGAGCTCATGGCAGGGGGATACTGACCCTGGACATCACAGGACAGGGTCTGGCTGACCACTCCAGTGTCGTTCTCCTTGTCCGAATCCCACTGGTACACGAAGAGAGAGGTGTGGGATGAGCCCGCATCAAACACCATCCCATACTGCAAGGGAAATCAACACAGAATCAAGGTGGGGGAGCAGCAGCCTGGCCCTGGCCTCATTGTGGCCCTGCCAGGGCAGTGGGGCCAGAAGATTGCCCCAAACCCATGTGTGAGGCACAAAAGCCATCAGCTGTGCCATGGCAGAGCAGAGCCGTGGCCTCAGCACCTCACAGTGACCAAGGGACTGTCATTCCCTCTCCTGAGGTCTGTGCTGCAATGCCAACCCACACAAACATTTCCTGTTGTTTCCTCATGCTGTTTTATTTTCTTTCATGCTCACATACCTTTTGTGTCTACACTGGCCCCACCTTGGGGCCAGCAACTCTCCCATCTCTGCTGCTCCCTGCTAGCCCACAGCAGCACCCAGCCTGGGCAGGGCCTCTCCAGGAGCACACAGCCACCTGCCCCTGCCCCAAAAGCCTTTCCCCCCAGCCAAAGCCCTGCCAGCCCTCCCAGCAGGGTGGGATGCCATGCCCAGGGCACGACAGGGGGAGGCAGGATGTTTGTGCCATGGTGTGAGGTAGGGACAGACTGGGGGGAGCTGGCAGGAACAAGGGGCACACCGAGGTGCCCTGGCAGAGCACAGGGAGTATCTGCCCCAAGGTAATCTCCAAACCTGGCACAGCACAGTGGGGATTAGTTCTAGAGGAACCTTCCCCTCTGACTTTCTTCTGCCTGCACCTCGAAGTGGGGACAAAACCCCCACCCTGCTACTGCCAGGGAGGTCCTGACCCCACTGCCCCTCCCAGCCCCACGGAGCAGCTGCTGGCTCAGAGCACCTGCCCAAGGGGACAGGGCTCACCAGGTGCTCAGGGACCTGCTCTGGGCTCACCTTGACCGTGGGAGGCAGCGTCACATCTTCAACCCTCACCAGGCTGAGAACCAAGGCGATGATGGAGAGTGCCACCAGCGCCCCGATGATGGCACTGGTGAAGGATTTCTTCCTGGCCAGCATTGGGGGCAGGCTCCTGAAAACCCAGGTAGGGAGAAGTGTGGCTGGACCTGGGGACAACAGAGTCAGTGAGAGCTGTGAGGAGACCACTCCCAAAGCTGACCCTGTCTCAAGCCGTGCCACTCAGAACCCTGGGGAATAATCAGATCTTTTCCTGGGAAAAACACTAATAGGATAAAATACAGGGAGCTGGAGGAAAGAGGGGGTGGTTGCCCCACAGCCTGGCAGAGCCATGATGGGATCACAACAATCTCCCAGCTCCCACACCTGGGCCTGGGAGGGGTGAGAGGAGCCCTGCACAGAACAGAAGAGAGCACGGGGAGCTGCAGAGCCCTCACTGAGGCACTGCAGCAGGGCAGGCAGGGTGAGTTTCATGTGCCCCAGCTCACCAGGCTGTGCCCTGGGGGTCCCTCAGGGTCCCTCTGTGCTCCTCCAGTGCAGCAAATCCAGCTTGGACTTGCCTTTTATGTCCTCTGGAAGTGGATACTGCTGGAAAATCTTTCCCCCATTATTTTCTCTGAGGGCTCATCAGCCATAGGTGAAACTCTTGAATATCTGTTCTCCTGTTTGTCTTGCAGGTGTATATTCATGGCCCAGTTTGGCACTGCCTTTATCTTCAGCCAGTTAGTTCCTCCTCCTCCTCACTTGAATGAAGGACAAATCACTGCATTTAATCCTTGTCCCTCTGCTTCTCTGGGCTGTCACATCCCCTGTTTCTGTTTTCTCTTTGCTCTCCCCAGCTTTCACATTCCCATTCCAAGCTCTCTACAAGGTCTGTAAGAGGTGAGAGTGATATTTGCAGCACCCACTGCCCTGCAAGCTGACAGAGTGGGAGGTTACTGCAGGTTTTACCACAGTGAGGTGGAAGCTCCCATCAGAGGGGAAGATTGCCCTGCCAGGGCTCTCAGCAGCACCAGCTGGGCATGGCCTTGGGAGAGGCCAAGACACCCTCATGGCCCAGCTGGGGCTGTGGCCACCCCTTCCCTGGGTTTGTCCCAGCCTTGTGCTGCTCCTGGGGTCCCTGCAGAGCCCGAGGAGAGGTGAAGGACTGGGGAGGACTCAGGATTTCCCGGGAGAGGAAGGGATGGGGAGCAGGGATGTGCTGTCCCTGGGCCCACAGCCCAGCTGCTTCCTGCTGCTGCAGCTCCCTGATAAGAGCCCCTGGGCTGTGGCAGGGTCTGCAGGGCCAGAGCAGCTCCAGCTGCCTCAGCTGAGCCCCACGGGCAGTGCTGGGAGGGAAAGGCTGTGCTGGGGAGCTCTGTGGCCCAGGCCCTGCCCAGCAGCGTGGCCGGGTTGCAGAGGTGCTGCTGTGTGCCCTGGCAGTGTCACCCTGGCAGTGTCACCATGCTGTGACTGCAGGGGCTCCTCACACCTCCAGGCCCTCCCTCTCCCTGCTGTCTCCAGTCTGGGATCTTCCACCCCTGAGCAAGAGGCAGATTCATGCTCTGAGTCAAGATAATGATTTTATTTCTCATCTGTGCAGAGATGGGTGCTGTGTGGTGAATCAAAGCTGACACACCCTCAGCATGCCAGGTGCCCATTTTTACACATTTGAAGCAACAGAAATGAGCACTTCCCTACAGCTAACCACAACTAGTGCAGCCATTGGTATTTGCACTCTCTGCCTCATTTAAAGAGACTCTGCAAACCTCTTTTACTGCTCATGCTCTGTGGGGAAGGGGCTTATGTGAGTAAAGGGTGATCCCAGCCTGTGGGCAGGGATTTCCCTATGCTAATGAGCACTGGAAGCACACAAAGTTATTCTTTGGCTTTGTAATTTGATTTATAGTGTCCTCCTGCTCTTTACTTCTCGGGTCATGGCTCTCAGGTACTGCAGGATTGGTTATTCTCAAGTCTTTCATAAGTTCTTTTGTTTGTCCTGTGCTGCAGTGAATTTTTAACCTCGTGGTGCTTCATTCCAACAAATCCCCTCTCTGACGCTTAGGGAAATGTCCACAGTGCATTTTCCATAAGTCTCACCCTATTTTTGGAAAAACATAGTTGACTCTTACCTGAAAGAACAAACACAAACTCTTTTATTTTGTGATATGATGGCGTGTCAGTACAGTCTCTGTGGGCTCGTGGTACTTCAACATTCCCATGGCAGTGTCCTTTGGGGTGGCTCCTGAAGCCCAGAGGCTGCCACCACGCCTGCATTCCCACCTTCACACAACACACAGCCTTTGGATTCACCTGGGTTCAGTGGGAGGGGTGGCTGAGTGTCCCTGCTCTGAAGATCCCCTGCTGACTGCACAGGGCTGTTCTGAGCACAGGAGTCTCGTCCCCACTTAGGACAGAGAGGCACCAACCAGCTCTGGTTCCCTGGGGACATGTGGCACTGCCAGCGGCTGTGTGCACCCAGAGCTGAACAAAACCTCCAGCTCCAAGCCCAAACACAGGATGAGCAACTCTTCACTTCACTTTTCCTGTCCCTTTTTGTACTAAAGAAACAGCCCCAGAGGTTTTGTTGAGGGGCTGTTCCCCCTTGCCCATGCTGGCCCCAAGTGCAGCTCTGCAGCTCTGCCAGGTGATGCTGCCCTGGCTGGGCTCTGGCTGTGAGCCACAGGATCACAGGGATCTGTGTGGAAGGACACAGTTCCAGCTGCCTTATCCCAGCTGAGGCAAACGGGGCAGTGCTGGGAAGGAAATGCTGTGCAGAGGAGCCCTCGTTGCCCCTGACCCTCCCCAGCAAGGCCCCAGCAACACCTGGCTCTGTGCTACACCCAGCCCTCAGTTTTCTTCAGGCAGTCCCACCCAAGGGGTGTCTCTGCTAAATTCGGGGTCTCAGGGCTCCGTGGTGTCCAAGCAGGTCCTGGAAGGGCCGTGGGGGCCTGGGCTCAGGAGCAGCTGCTCTCATGTGGCTCTCCTCAGGTCCTTGGGCACATCAGCCCCAGCCCTGTTTGGCTTCAGGGCTGTGCTCTGCTGAGAGGGAAATGTGCTGTTTGCTCCTGACTGAGAAAGGGACCAAGTGTCTCCTTCTGGCTTCTGATAGACAAATCTGCTGTGGGGAAGCATGGCTAGAGTACACACACACCCCTGTTTGATCTGCTTTTGACAGGTTTTTATTTGCCTATGGCCTCTGCAGTGGCTCTGGCACCCACAGGGAGTTGCCAGGCTGGTGTGGGGACTGTGGGGCTCCAGCCCAGCCACCACGGCCAGGCTGGAGGGTGTTTGTGAAAT
This sequence comes from Molothrus aeneus, assembly GCF_037042795.1. Taxonomy (NCBI): domain Eukaryota; kingdom Metazoa; phylum Chordata; class Aves; order Passeriformes; family Icteridae; genus Molothrus; species Molothrus aeneus. The sequence goes on from NC_089664.1 coordinate 790,598, forward strand.
GACATCACCTCCTCTGCCAACACCTTCCTGGTGCCTTCTGAAAGGAAAGCACCTTGACTCAGGGTTGAGAAAGGGAGTCTCATTTCCCAGAACTCAGTTTCTGCTCCATGAGGTCACCCCAGTCCCAGGACAGGAGGTGCAGGTGGTGGCTCTGAGCATGTCCCATGTCCCCAGGGAGCTGCTCCACTTGCTCTTGCCCCGTGTTCCTCTGCCAGGCCTTCCCTGGGTCTTGCTGTGACTTTGTCCCAGCAGAGACCAGCTCCAGCCCTCCCTTCCACTGATTCCAGCAGGACTGGAGGAGTTTGGGCCATTTGAAGCTTCCCTGTCCTCAGGTGCTGCTCATGGCAAGTTGCAGGGAGGGATGGAGGTCCCTTGGGCCGCCCGTTCCCAGATGTGTTTTGGGAGCTCCCTTGCCCCCCTGGAGGCCCAGGCCATGCTGGAGCCCAGTCCCTGTGCATGGAGCCCATCTGGGCTGTGCCAGGCTGTGCTCTGGGCATGGACACGGCAGCACTGGCTGCTCTCCTGCAGTGCACCCTCCCCAGCCTCAGATGGCTCTCCAGGGGCTGCTCCCGTCCCTGCAGGAGCTGGGACACACGGACAAGGGTGCCAGCTGGGGCTGGTACTGCCCCAGTGCCACAGGAATGCTGCTTTGGCACCTGGGCTGGGCTGTGCAGAGGCTCCTTGCCCAGCAGCCCAGGGTACAGAGGGGCTCAGGGCTGGGATCTGCAGCAGCAGCCTGGGAAGCTGCACCTCCCTCCCAGGGTACCCACACAGCCAGACCATCAGGGCACTCCCCTGCTGCTGGGAAAGGACCCACCAGCCACAGCAATGAAAACAAACCCAGAGGTGACATTTTCACCTTTGCCAGGGTGCACTGCAGTGTGGAGAATAGTTCTGGCTGGGACCTGAGGAGTCTCCAGCCCAGGCCAGACACCTCATGCTCACACTGGGCAGGGAATGTGTGTCAGGGTCCCCTCAAGCTGTATCAGAGGGGGATCCAGCAGGATTTCTCCATGGGGGTGTTCCCAGAAAGAATTCTGTGTGGCCACAGGCTGGTGTGCCAGCAGTGCACACTGCTGAGTGCCAGGGCAAAGGCCACAACAAGGTTTGTTCCAGAACTTGGTGGCCCTGGGCACAGCAGGTGACCCCTTTGCACCCCACACGAGTCCTGGGAAGGGACATGGGGTGGTCCTGGCTGCCAGACCACCCCCCACCCCAGCACAGCCCCCCACCGGGGCAGCACAGCCTGTGCCACTGTTCAATGGTGTGTCACCCCTGTGTCCCCACACACCCAGGGAAGCTGCCTTACCTTGGAGGAGCAGAGCTGGGACACGCTGACCACTGGTTTGTCCCCAAGGCAGCAGCAAAACTGGCAAAGCCCCTTGCAGGTGGGGATGTGGCCCTCAGGGAGATGTCCCCCTGTCTCACACAGCACCCCAGTGCCCCAGCAGGGCTGGGCAGCAGCAAAGGGCTCTGTGCTGTGCAGCGAGGCTGAGGGATGTGGTCATCTGTTTGATCTTCCTTGGGGCTGATGAGCCCCTTCCTGAGTTTATTAATTAGCTGTGGGAGTGTCCAAAGGCACCATCGGTCCCCAGGGCCACTCTGTGAGTGTCCCCTCCTGACTCAGAGGCTTTGCTGCCTGTCCTGCTCCTCTCCTGTCCCTCACCTGCTGCAGCTCCAGTTCCCCAGCACTGCAGCAGCCACTGACCCCACACAGCTCCCACCCCACAGCCCCCTCCCAGCCCCACCAGTGACCCTGGGCTGCTGCTGACCCCTGTCTGGGACAGCAGGGGACAGAACACCCCTGGCCTGTGCACTCAGGGTGACTGGGGGCATGTGGCACAACCACAGCAAGAGGGGGATGAGCTCACACTGCTGTGAGCCAGGGGTGACAGCAGCAGGCAGCTGCCACCCTCCAGGTGAGAGGAGCAGGCGCTGCCACTCCCAGGTGACATTTGTGTCCTTGGCTCAGGGGAGCCAGAGAGAGGCTCCAAGGGGAATAACCTGAGCACCTGGGGCAGGTGACAGCAAGCCCTGGGAGCATCCCAACATGAAACAGGAGCTGAAGAGCACCTGTGAGGCAGGTCCAGTGCCACCTCAGGGTGTGCAGGAATCAGACCCTCCTGAGCAGGAGGGATCATCCAGAGCAGCTCCTGGCCCTGCACAGACACCCCAACAGTGCCACCCTGGGCATCCCCGTGACACTGGCACTCCACACACTGGTCTGCACTCCCACAGGGAATACTGAATTCCTCCTGTTCTCTGGGGGTCTGGGGGCAGTGCTGCAGCCGGAGGTGGGGCTCAGTGAGACCCCCCTTCAGAACCAGCACCAGCCCTGCATGCTCCTGCCTCCCCACACCCCCAATTCCATGTTTAGGAAATGGAGTGAAACACAAAGAAAATTCATATTCCTGTTCAAAAACACACACCAGTGATCTCAACATGACCTCACAAAACCCTGTCAGAGCACTGAAGGTGTGAAGTGCTCAGGGAGGTGAGGGGACAGATGGAAATCCACGAGCCAGCTGCTGGGCAGGCCAGGGCAGGAGTCTGAGCTCTACCAGGAGATCTACAGCAACCACCCACCCTCCAGGCAGTAGTTTGAGGTACAACAGCTTTCTAGGCAAAAAGAATTTATAAATAAACCAAATCCTTCAACGCATTTTTATTCTAAAATAAAATAACTGTGATGCCCAGCCGTGCTCACAGGACAGGAGAAGGCAGGGGCTGAGGGGGCACGAACAGGGATGAGCAGCTTGTGGAGGAACGTGATGCTCTGCAGCACGGCCGCGAGCGGGGCACGGCCCTGTCCCGGCTGTCACCGGCCCCTCCTCACCGGGACAGCGCCGGGAGCGGCCCCGGGCAGCCCCCCCGGGCTGGGGCTCAGTTCACGCGGCAGGCCCGGATCATGAGCAGCTGCAGCAGGATGAACACGGGCGACATGATGAGCCCGTACCAGAGCTCCCGCGTGTGCTCCACCAGCTTCTGGCACAGCAGCATCTCGAACACGAACTTGAGGCTGAGGATAGTGAGGATCCAGAAGAGCCGCAGCACCGCCAGGCGCTTCTCGCCGTCCTGGAACAGCCGCACGGACACGATGGTGGTGAAGTAGGTGCTGAGCCCGTCGGCGGCGAAGAACGGCACGAACACGATCCACCAGGAGAGCGCGGCGGCCGCGCCGTCCACCTTGAGCACGAGCAGCACGGAGAAGGCGAGCAGGGCCAGCCCGTGCAGGAAGATCTCGAAGGTGGCGAAGCCGAGCCACTGCACGAGCTCGCGCAGGGAGAACAGCATCGTCCGCGCTGCGGTAACGGCACCGGCACCGGTCCCCAAACCGGCAACGACACCGACACCGGCCCCTGACCCGGCACCGGCCCGACCCGGCCTCGGCACCGGCACAAGTCCTCAAGCCGGCGCCGACACCGGCCCTTAACCCAGCACCGGCCCGGCCCCGGCCGCGGCCCCGGCCCCGGCACCAGCCCTGGCCCAGCCAGGGACCAGGTCCAGCCCGGCCCCGACACCGGCCCCCGCCGCAACCCCTGAACCTGAACCGGCACCGGCACCAGGCCCGGCCCGGCCCGGCCCGGCGGCGCGGGGCGATGGCGTCACGGTGAGAGGCGACAGGCGGGTGACGTCATCATGCGGGGAGACGGTGAGCGGGGAGTCCCGGCCGCTCAGCCTCGATGATGACGTCCACGGGAGCTGTCGCGAAGTGGTGACGTCAGAGGCGGGATGGGGCCCATCCATGGTGAGTCCCGCGGAGCGGCCGGGCCGGGCCCCGGGGCTGGGGCTGCTCGGCTGGAGAGGAGAAACCCCTGGAACCCCTGCCAGGGCCTGGAGAGGGACTGGGGACAAGGGATGGAGGGACAGGACACAGGGAATGGCTCCCAGTGCCAGAGGGCAGGGCTGGATGGGATATTGGGAATTAGGAATTGTTCCCTGTGAGGGTGGGCAGGCCCTGGCACAGGGTGCCCAGAGCAGCTGGGGCTGCCCCTGGATCCCTGGCACTACCCAAGGCCAGGCTGGACAGGGCTGGGAGCAGCCTGGGACAGTGGGAGGTGTCCCTGCCATGGCAGGGGTGGCACTGGATGGGCTTTAAGGTCTCTTTTAACCCAAACCAGTCTGGGATTCTGCGATTCTATTTTTTATTATTATGATTTAATTTATTATTATTCTGTGGCACATGGTTATGGCAGCTGTTTGCAGCTCAGACAGGTGCCAGGGCTAGATTCCCTCTGGGCTGGGCCCCTGTTCTGCCAGAGTCTGGCTGAGAGCTCCGTGTGGTTCCAGCTTTGTCTGTCACTGAGCCTCCAGGCTCTGCCCCAGCCCCCTCAGGTGAGGGAGGATTCCCAGGGCACACGGGAAAGTTACACCAGGATTGGGGAACAGCCCATCCCAGGGCTGTGCTCACCCTGTGCTGGTGAGGGCAGTTCAACGGGGCAGGATCTGGGTTTTAGTCACTCCCCTGGCCTGGCAGTGGAGACAAGGAGCACAGTAGTGTCCCTGCTTATTCTATGGGCTGGGACATGGGATCCCTCCCTCAGTGCTGCACAGGGGTGGGAAGAGAGCCTGGCAGCCTTGACTCCCTCTGCTGAATGCCAGCTGCTCACCATCCCTGTGCTGGCTGGCTGCTGTGCCAGCCCCTGGGGGTCAGTGCTGCTCAGCCCAGCCCTGCCTCCCCTCCTGTCCTTTCCCTCCAGTGACTTCCCTGCTGTTGTCTCCTGCAGATGGCAGAACAGGGACTCCTGGTGCTCTTTGGCAGCCAGACTGGCACAGCTCAGGACACGGCAGAGAGGGTGGGCAGAGAGGCCCAGCGGAGGCACCTGCGCTGCCGGGTGCAGGCCCTGGACAGCTGTGACCTGGTGAGTGTGGGATATGGGACAGCTGTGACCTGGTGAGTGTGTGGGACATGAGGCTGCTGGGGCACTGCTGTTGTGCCCTGAGCAGCTGTGACCTGGTGAGTGTGGGATACAGGGCTGCTGTGACCTGGTGAGGATGTGGGACATGGGGCTGCTGGAAGCAGCTGAGTTGGAAGCAACCCATCAGGATCATGGAGTCAGCTCCTGGCCCTGCCCAGAACACCCCAACAATCCCACCCTGTCCCTGAGAGCGTTGTCCAAACACTGCTGGACTCAGACAGGCTTGGTGCTGGTTGCTCCAAGCCCTGTGCAGCCTGCCCTTGGACACTTCCCAGGATCCAGGGGCATCCACAATTTCTCTGGGCAACCTGTGCCAGAACCTCATCACCCTCACAGGGAAGAATTTCTTCCTAATATCTGACCTAAACCTGCCCTCCTTCAGCTTATGGGCATTCCCCCTTGTCCTGTCCCTCCATGCCTTGTCCCCAGTCCCTCTCCAGCTCTTCTGGAGCCCCTTTAGGCACTGGCAGGGGCTCTGATGTCTCCCTGGAGCCTTCTCTTCCCCAGGCTGAACACCCTGAGCTGTCCCATCCTGGCTCCAGAGCAGTTTGGAGGCTGCTGACCTGACTGTGCCGTGTTTGTACCCTCAGGCCAACCTCATCCATGAGCCCTTGGTGGTGTTTGTGTGTGCAACCACAGGCCAGGGAGACCCACCTGACAACATGAAGGTAGGACATGCTCCTGTCCTGTTGCTGTATGTTCCTGCTGCAGGGCTCTCTGCTGAAGCAGCTTGAGCAGGGCTTGTTCTTGCTGGGGGAGCTTTGCAGCAGCACCAGGCACATGCCAGGGAACAGGAGCAGGGGCACTTGTGCAGAAAGCCATGCTCCCCACTCTGCTGGGATGGGTGAGCAGGGATGCAGGCCCAGGCAGGCAGGAGGGTGCCTGGCAGCAGCAGGACTGGCTGGATGTGCCTGTTGTAGATGTTCTGGCGGTTCCTGTTCCGGAAGAGCCTCCCTGCCAGCTCCCTGTGCCAGCTGGACTACGCCGTGCTGGGCCTCGGGGACTCCTCCTACCCCAAGTAAGCAGCCCCTGGGCAGCTGTTCCTCACAGCTCTGACTGCAGTGGAGAGCAGAGTGGCTGGAGAGCCAAGGGGGTAAGGGGAGACAGAGTCTGATTCTGGAGCAGCAGCTCAAGCAAAATGTAACTCCCACCAGCCTTAAAAATCCTTCCCCTGCTGTGTCCCTCCTCACCCCCAGGAATTAGGCTTCTGCCCTTTTCTTTCCTCCCAAGCTCACCAAGGATGCTTTGGTGAGTCAGACATCATATGTCAGTCTTTTATCACAGCTATGGGCCAAGGCAACAGGAGACATCAAACAGAGGTGGCAGCCAGCCATGCTGGTCCCAGATCTCTCCCAGAAGGTTGTTCCTGTGTGCCTCAAAGAGCTCTAGTGGGAGGCATGGGTGTGCCTGAGCTCTGTGGGGCAGTGGGGGGCTGGAGGGAAGGAAATGTTCTATGGCCCAGGGCACAAGCAGCCCTGAAGGGAACCTGGAACTCCCCTTGTCCCGTTTCAGGGCTGGGCACAGCCTGTGAGGGCCAGCAAGGTGCACCTAGCTGGTTCTGTGAACTGGCACAGGCTGGGCAGGACATGGGCCAGGTCACAGTGCTGGCTCTGCCTGTGTGCTGCTCTGGTGGCCCTGGCAGTGTGTGCTGGTGCTGTGGCAATGCCTGCTGTGCTGCTGGAGCAGCCCTGCCCTGTGTTGTTCTCTGCTCAGGTTTAATTTCATTGCAAAGAAGCTGCACAAACGGCTGCTCCAGCTCGGGGGCAACCCGCTGCTGCCCGTGGCCTTGGGAGATGACCAGCATGACCTGGGGTAAGAGCCCAGAGGAGGGGTGGGGGGGGGCCCCGGGGTGCCCTGCAGCTCTGTCCTGGGGCTGATGGCAGGGCTGTGTGCTGCTCCCACCATGGGGCTGCTCCTGCAGCTCTCTGGGAACGTGCTGATCCCTGCTCATAACCCTCCTGTGCCAGGACCTGGGCTACCTGCTTCTCCATGACCCCAGAATGTGGCCATGACCCCTGGCTCAGCCCCAGCCCTGTTCAGAGCAGGGCATGGCTGTGCCACACAGCCCTGTACCTGCAGGCATTGCAGCAGCCTCAGCTGTGCTCACCTGGCATGGGGCAAAGGCTGTGGATGGTTCAGGGACACAGTGACCCCAGTGACCCAGCACTGCTCAGGGGCTGGGGATCCTGTTGAGGGGTCAGTGGTTGGGCCCTGGAGAGCGATTGAGTGCATGGAGTGGCTGAGATGTGTTTGTTCCCAGACCTGAAGCTGGAAGGGAATGACCTGGGGTGACTGTGGGCATGGTTGTTGGGCATGTGCAGGGGTAGCAGGGCTTGGTCCTGAAGGGATGATGTTGCTGCAGCCTCAATTTACCACTTGCAGGCCAGATGCAGTGATTGATCCCTGGCTCGTGGCCTTGTGGGAGAAGATCCTTGCCTTGTATCCTCTCCCTCCTGGCCTTGAGATCATCAGTCCCGACGTGCGGTGAGTGCAGAGGGTGAGCAGGGACTGCTGGGGCTGCCTGGGGTGAAAGGCTCTGCTTCCTTGGCTGTTCTCCAGAGTGGAGATGGAACAGGAGCACTTGGAGCAGGAACACTCCCCACACAGCTTCTGGTGTCCCCAGTGTCCCTTGTTCTTTGGCCACAGGTGGCCTCTCTCTCTGGATGGGTGTCCCCTTTTCCCCTGGGGGCTGTGACAGCTGCCCCAGCTGGGTTCTGCCCATCTGTCTGTCCTGATGTGCCTCTGGCCCTGGCAGAGTGTGTGTGCCAGCCAGCCTTCCCCTGAATGCACTGGAGCCTTGGGATCTCCTCCTGGTGGTCTCCATTGCATTCCCTTACACAGCCCAGCTCCAGGGGATAGGGATAATGGCTGGTGGATACAGTGGGACACTCCAGGCCTCTCCCTGCCTCTCATCTTGCAGCAGCAGAGGAGCTGTGGCATGGAGGTAACCCTGCTGCATTGCATTGCTGTCGTTCCCACAGCCTGCCCCCCAAATACACCCTGCACTACCTGCCTGAGGACTCCCCAGACCCCGAGGGTGCCCTGCTGCAGCCAGCAGCCCCCCGGGGGGCTCCCTGTGAGCTGCAGCCCTTCCCTGCCCGAGTGGTGTCCAACCAGAGGCTCACAGCACAGGCCCATTTCCAGGATGTCCGGCTCATCGAGTTTGACATCGCGGGCTCAGGGATCACGTGAGCATTTTCCTGACTCCCCCAAGCTCTGTTGTGTGGGACCAGGCATCCTGGAGCCTGCCCTCCTCTTCTGCTGCCCTTCCTCACTGATATCTGAGGCTGCAGTCATGTGGTCGTGGTCCCTGCTGTGAGTCCCCATCCATGGAATGGGGATCCTGCCCATGGGCCAGCTCCCTTTGCCTGTTGCTGGCAGTGGGAATTTGCCTCCCCTGGTGTGGGTGCTGGTCGGGGTGGCCATGCTGTGGCTCTGCCCTGTGGCTGTGCTTGGCAGCTCCCCCTGCATCCCCAGGTTCAGTGCAGGGGACGTGGTGATGATCCAGCCCCAGAACTGCCCTGAAGATGTGCAGCAGTTCTGCCAGCTGCTGCGCCTGGAGCCACACAGACGCTTTGTGCTGAAGCCCACAGAGCCTGGTAGGTCCTGCCTGCTGCTCTTTCCCCTTCCTGCTGAGACAGGGCATCCCCTGAGCTCTCGCCCAGCCTGGAGCTCTGCTCTTCCTTTGCTGTAGAGCTGGTTGGGAGTGCTGGATGGATACAGGACTTGTATCCCTTGTATCCTTGTATTCTGTCTGTCCTTCCCTCCAGTGCTCTGTGTGTGCATCCTGAGCAGAGCCAGTGGGACTGGAGGAATCCAGCAGTGCCAGGTCCACCTGAGCCTTGTGCCTTGGCAGCCCCAGCACAGAGTGGGGAGGATCCTGCAGCCTCCCCAGCCCCAGGCCCACTCTGGGAATCCTGTGCTTCCTTGCATGGGGTGTGCAGGTCTCCCCATTCTCTGCCTGTGCCCCAGGGACCTCCTGAAGGGCTCCTGCAGCCATAAACCAGCACAAGCAACCAGAGGAACCCCTTGGAGGCCCCCCAGAGCTCTTGGTGCCTGTGTGGAACAGGGAGCATTTTTCTCCTGGCTCCTGAGCGCCCATTCCACCTCCAACTTCCCTGTGTCTGTCCATGCTGGAATTTCTGCCTGGCAGACAAACCCAAGAGAAATTCAGGCTGTTCCTCACACCCTTGGGAGAGACGTGGGAGACACAGACATGCCTGACACATGACACTGCTGGTTATTTCCTCTGCATTGTGTGCAGGCAGGGTGGGAGTCATGTGGATAAGACATTATCCCAAAGCACCTGCCAAAAGTGAGGGACGGTTGAACACTGCAGACTTCCTCTGTTGCAAACTTGTGGGCTTGAAAAGCAGACTGGGGAGAGCAGGGACTGGAGGCCCACGGTGGGAGCGGGGACAGGGGAGTTGCTCCAGTAGCATGTGGGTGCTGCAGGCAGCAGGGGTGCCCTGCTCTGGGGACAGCAGGCGGGCAGGGCTGGCCCTGAGCTGTCCCCACTGCCTTGCCTTGCAGGCACATCCCTCCCTCCCCTGCTGCCACAGCCCTGCACCATCCAGTACCTGGTGACACATTACCTGGACATCTCCTGTGTGCCACGGCGCTCCTTCTTTGAGCTCCTGGCCTCCTTCTCCACGAATGAGCTGGAGCGGGAGAAACTGCAGGAGTTCAGCTCGGCCCAGGGCCAGGAGGAGCTGTACAGCTACTGCAACCGGCCCCGCAGGACCACGCTGGAGGTGGGGCTGCCCCTTGGGTCTGTGCTGGGGCTGAGGCCACCCAGGACACATCAGCCATGCTTTCTTGGCTGAGGAGTTTAATCTATTTCACCCACTTTCTGAAGTCTTCATGGATTTCCACCGGTGGTTAAGACCAGCTCTAGATCCTTGTGGGCTCTCGGGTGGGCTCTGTGCTGCTCTGGGGGGCACAGGGCAGTGGAACAGGGTGGTTGGTGCTCAGAGGTGCCTGTGTGGTGCCTTTGGCCAAGGGCAGCGTGGCACAGCTGTGTGGGACAGCCTCTGGCACCCTGAGGGCCGGCAGGCTGTCTTCTGGGGTCCCCAGGCCTCACCTCTTGGCTTTGCAGGTCTTGTGGGATTTCCCTCACAGCACATGTGCCATCCCAGCTGATTACCTGCTCGACCTCATCCCTCGCATCAGACCCCGTGCCTTCTCCATCGCCTCCTCCCTGCTGGTAAGAGCTCAGCCCTTCTGGCCTCATTTCAGAGTCTGAACAGAGGGTCTGGCAGGGCTTGCACTGACTGTTGGTGCAGATGTCCCCTGGAGCCTCCACAGCCTGCCCAAATCCCTGCTCTGCACTGAGCCTGCAGCAGCCTGATGTGCTGGATGCAAGCTTGAGGGCTAGGCCAACCTTCAGATTAGGAGACTTGCTCTCCTGCAGCCCTGCAAGTACCAGGACTGTCCCAGCCCACCTCAGAGGTCTGGTGTCGCTGTCCCTGGGAGCAGTGGGATGTGGTGCCACCGGAGTGTCCCCAGAGCTGGGCACGGGGAGTGCTGCTCCCTGCTCCTGCCAGGAGGTGGCAGAGGGACTGGCCTGGCTGCCTGCGGACTCAGCCCCTGCACGGCTGGATTTGTGCTCCACGGGAGCCTCTTGGGCTGGACAGTGACTGTCACTATAGGACACGAAAGTAACACAAGCTTACACCGCTGTTCTCAAGGTGAAGAAAAAAGGGAAGTTTATTTTTTGACTCTAACATTTATAGTTTTCTAAAAGTGACAGCAGATTGGAGGGTGACAGTGACAGCTCTCCAATGACACTGGTCAAACTAACAGTCTCTCAACTCTCCTCCTCCATAAAAGAATGCAAAACAATGAGTTATTTACAGAAAGTTTGTGAGAAAATTCACTACAAGAATGTCAACATCAGAAAGCTTAAAAAATCTTAATAAACCAAAGTGACAAGTGACTATCACTGTTGCCAGCTGTGCAGAGCATTCCTGTAGCAGTGGTTCCCCAGGAAAACCCCCTTCCCCGTTGGAAAGGTTTTGAGCAGGGGTGTACTCCATTGTAAGTGGCTGTGCCAGACTAGGACGGGTGTTGCAGGCAGCCTGGCGGGAGCTGGGCACAGGCTCTGTCCCTGGAGGAGGGGGTGTCCTGTCCATGAGGAGCTGTGCAGGGTGTGTGCTCATGGCTCTGTGTCACACAGGCCCATCCCGAGCGGATGCAGATCCTCGTGGCCGTGGTGCGGTACAAGACACGGCTCAGCAAACCCCGCCGTGGGCTCTGCTCCACCTGGCTGGCTTCTCTCAACCCAGAGCAGGGTAAGTGCTTGGCTCTGTGGGAGTCCTGAGTGCTTCCCACAGCACCCAGTGCTCATCCCTCGGGCCTGTGATGGAGCTGTGTGGCTGCTGACCATGTGCAGGAGCTGCCTGGCTGGAGCACCAGCTCCATGGGAACACACTGGCTTAGCAGGATGGTCCTTCCTCACTGCCCCCTCCTCATCAGAGCACACAGAGAGCTGTGCCTCTCCAGCTTACCCTGACTTTCCAGCTGCTCCTGGTGTCTGCTGGGCACTCTGACTGCTGGGCACCTCCAGTCCCATAGCCACAGCTCTGGGAAGGCTGGTCCCTTCTTCCACAGAATCACAGAAAAAGCTGAATTGGAAGGGACCCATAAAGATCATCAAGTCCCACCCCTGGCCCTGCACAGACACCCCAACAATCCCACCCTGTGCATCCCTAAGAGCCTTGTCCAAATGCTCCTGGAGCTCTGGCAGCCTTGGGGCCTCCCTTATGACCAGCCAGGTTGGGATCTCTGCTTGCCTCCACCGCTGTGTTCCCTGGCACAGGCTGTGTGAGGAGAGGGCTGTCCTGCAGCCTGTGTGCGGGAGGGCTCTTGCCTTACTCTGAGCTTCACTCAGCTTCTTGCAGAGGCAGTGCTGAGACAGCTGAAGGGCTTTTCACACACACTGTGTGCTCTCAGTGCCAGGGGGTGATGAGCCAGGTCTGCCTGTGTCTTTGGAGCACCCTGGAAGAGCTGGGTGCCCACTCACCCTCCGCAGGCAGGCACAGGGCACTGGTGGTGGAGTGATGCTTGTCAGTCTCTCTGTTCCACAGGTGATGTCCGGGTGCCTCTTTGGGTGAAGAAAGGAGGAATGAAGTTCCCAGCTGACCCTGCCACCCCTGTGATCATGATTGGCCCTGGCACAGGGGTGGCACCCTTCCGAGCAGCGATACAGGAGCGGGTGGCACTGGGACGTCGAGGTGAGGGATGGTCCTGGGAGGCACTCAGGATGCCCCTTGCACAGACAGATCTGTGTCAGCAGATGGAAGGATGGACTGGAGGCTCATGAGGGTTCCACTGGGTCAGGCTTTGCTGTGTTGAGCAGAAGCAGGCTGAGCTCTGGGGCAGGTGAGGCCCAGAGCCTGCTGTGTGCAGCCTGTGTGGTCATTCACAGGCTGTGCTGCAGGGCAGCTCCTTGGGTTGGATCAGGCTCTGCAGAGGCTCTTTCTTGGCTCTCTGAGGGTGAACACAGGTTACTGAGCTCAACTGCTGCTGCACCTTGTCCCATCCTCATTCCCTTGGCTCAGGGAACAGGCAGCCCTGGAGGACATTTTCTGCCCTCCTCCTTTTTCAGCAGACAGGGGCCTCTGGTTGTCACAGGTCACTTGACTTCCTGCTCACTTCATGCTGGTGGCTCTGCAGGCCAGGGCTGTCAGGCAGGTGGCACCAGCAGTGCCCAGCACTGGGTGCTCCCAGCACAGCCCTGGTGCTCTGCTCCTGCAGGGAACTGCCTCTTCTTCGGCTGCCGACACCAATCCAAGGACTTCTACTGCCAGACAGAGTGGGAAGAGCTGGTGACAAAGGGCTTCCTGACACTCTTCACAGCCTTCTCCAGGGACCAGGTTAGTGCCCAGAAGAGGAGGCCCCTCCTTCCCCTGCACGCCTCAGTGCTGGCTGAGATCCCCTCCTGCCCTGCAGAGGTATGTCTGGCTAAGTTGGGCTGGAAGGGTTACTGGGACAAGGCTGGAGAACAGCAGAGCAGATAAGGCATTAACCAGCTTTGTTTCGCTGGACCACGTGAGTGATAAAAGGCTCCCAAGCCTCTTGGAGGGTCACCAGGCAATAACTTCTTGGTTAAGTACCCCTCCTCATGGTGTCCCTCTGAGCCCTGGCTGAAGCTGAGGAGCTTGGCCTCTGTGCCAGCTCTCTCTGAGTCCCAGATATACAGAGAAAAGCTCCCCATGGGTATGAGCACACTCACAACTCAGCCCCTCACTTTGCTTCCTGCTTTCCCAGGCAGTGTCTCTGGTGGGCAGCCCTGGTCTGCCCTTGGGGCTGCAGTGCTGCCAGAGAGGCTCCCTGAGCTGGGGATCTGTTTCACTGCCTTCCTCTGTCCCTTGATGGCACCGAAAGCTCAGCCTGGCTTTGGAACAGAGATGTGATAAAAAGGGAATGGCAATCTCTCAGTAGCTCAGCTGCACCAGCCCAAGCCCTTTTTCCTGGCTGTGTGCATGTGTTGACATGAATTCATTGTCTTTTATCCACTCACTTGTAAGGCAGGAGCTGGGTGCTTCTGTGAAGGCTTTCCAAGTCTGTGATGAACAGGAGCAGCGCTGCAGAGGGGTGCTGAATGACCAGGGAAGGGGCACCTGCTGCTCTCTGAATCTGGAAGGCAGCCAGAGCCACCTTCTGCTCTTGTTGACTGTGGAGGGACAGGAATTCCACTGGAGTGTCCCCTCTCTCCTGCTCCACCAGCCAAAGCAGTTTGTCACCAGAGTCCCCTGCCCCCAAGGCAGAGTGGGAGCACAGCCACATCCCACAGCCAGGTGGGATGAGCCACACTGGGCTCATTGTGCCTTTGGCTTCAGGAGATACCACAGCCTTTAACTCATCAAAAAGTTTGTTGTCAAAGACCCAGCTGAAGGCTGGGGTGCTCCATAACTGAGCAAAGTTTTGTTCTTCTCTCTGAAGTCCCTTTGCAGGCGCCCCCTGTCCCAGCACACCCACCCACAGTACAGACTGGTCCCAGCCAAACCTGGATGCCCTGAGACATCGTGACCCCAGTTTGTCACTGGAGGCTCTGGTTTTGAGCTTCTTAGATGATGGCCTTGGAGCTCAGCCTGGCTGGCAGGGCCTCTGGCAGCACTGAGCTCATTGCTGCTGAAGCTGAGGCTGTGCTGGTGCTGCTGAGGGCACTGCCCAGTCAGGGCTGGCACAGCCAGGGGACCTGTGGGACCCACAGTGACCAGCTCCTGGGACAGCCTGGGCTTGAGCTGCTTAGGGCTGTTCCCACACACATCCCCAGCCTGCAGGACCTGAGCCCAGTGAGGGGGGCTTTGGGAGGAGGCTGTGCCCATGGCCCAGTGAGAGGGGGCATGGAGAGGAGGCTGTGCCCATGGCCCAGTGAGAGAGGGCATGGAGAGGAGGCTGTGCCCATAGCCCAGTGAGAGGGGCTTTGGGAGGAGGCTGTGCCCATGGCCCAGTGAGGGGGGCTTTGGGAGGAGGCTGTGCCCATGGCCCAGTGAGAGGGGGCATGGAGAGGAGGCTGTGCCCATGGCCCAGTGAGAGGGGGCATGGAGAGGAGGCTGTGCCCATAGCCCAGTGAGAGGGGCTTTGGGAGGAGGCTGTGCCCATGGCCCAGTGAGAGGGGGCATGGAGAGGAGGCTGTGCCCATGGCCCAGTGAGAGGGGGCATGGAGAGGAGGCTGTGCCCATGGCCCAGTGAGAGGGGGCATGGAGAGGAGGCTGTGCCCATAGCCCAGTGAGAGGGGCTTTGGGAGGAGGCTGTGCCCATGGCCCAGTGAGAGGGGGCATGGAGAGGAGGCTGTGCCCATGGCCCAGTGAGAGGGGCTGGGGAGGAGGCTGTGCCCATGGCCCAGTGAGGGGGGCTTTGGGAGGAGGCTGTGCCCATGGCCCAGTGAGGGGGGCTTTGGGAGGAGGCTGTGCCCATGGCCCAGTGAGAGGGGCATGGGGAGGAGGCTGTGCCCATGGCCCAGTGAGAGGGGCATGGGGAGGAGGCTGTGCCCATGGCCCAGTGAGGGGGGCATGGGGAGGAGGCTGTGCCCATGGCCCAGCTCACCACTGCAGGATGGGGTGTGGGGGACGCCCAGCACAGGGCCTGGCCTTCATCACAGTGTCACCTTTGTCACGGAAGCCCTCTGGGCCAGCAGTGAGTTCAGGCACATTGGCAGTGGTGTTCTCTTGGGCAGGAGCCAGGGCTGTAGGCTGTTGCTTGGATTCTTGAAGTCTCGTGGATTAACCCTTTGGGAAGTCTCCTTGACTGGGCTGTTCTGTGGGCAGAGCCAGTCCCCAGTCCCTAAGCACAGTAGAGGGGCAGGGACTGGGACTGAGGCTGCCCCTCTGCCCTTCCAAGCTGTTTCAGGTCTCCAGCAGTCAGGGGTGCAGGGAAGGGTCCCTGTCCTGTAGCAGGCTTGGCACACAAGGGCCACAGAGCCTCCTCTGCCCATGCTGGGAGAAGAGGGCAGGAGGGAAGCCCTCACAGGGCCTCCCCAGGTCATGGCCCTGACCAGTGGACACCCAAAGGATCTGGGGGGCTGCTTGGGGCCTGGTGTTCCCCACTGAAGCTCCTGCTGCTGCACCCATCTCCCACCAGCCCAACCCAGTGCAGACATCGGGTGTGGGGTTCCTCTTCCCCACATTGTTCATTGATCCAACTTTTTCTCCCTGTGGCTCCTGTGCTGCCCTGAGCTCCTGGAAACAGCCCCTGAGAACTGTCCTGAGAGCAGGAGCTGGGGCTGCTCCAGAGCTGGTGGGCTCAGTGCCTCGTTTCCCTGCAGGAGGAGAAGGTTTATGTCCAGCACCGCATCCGGGAGAATGGGAAGCTGGTGTGGGATCTGCTGAGCAGTGAGAATGCTCATATCTACCTGGCTGGGTGAGTGAGAGCTCTCTGTGCAGGGCTTGAGGGAGCAGGGCTGCACATTTCTGCTTCACCCACCCTGAGACATTTCCTCGGCTCAGCCCCGTGTTGCAGAGGGGCAGCTCATTCCTCCTCTCTATGTCCTGCTCCAGGAGCCCTGGGCTGAGAGGGACGTTTGTCACCTACCCCATGCTCCCCTTAGGAGGAGCACAGCTGGAATTGGTAAAGCTTCTCCAGCCAATGCCACCTTGCCCAACCCTCCCCCTGCCCAGCCTCTGACCCACAGCACATCCACACACAGGAGAGGCCTGGCCCCTGCACAGCCCTTTCCTCCAGCAGTGCTTGATGAAACTGGAGAAAAGGCTTGTGTGGCACCTGTGGCCACTTGTGTGGACAGGATCCCCAGTGGTGCTGGGGCTCAGGAGCAGCTTTGGGAGCCTTGGCACATTCTCTGGCTCTTTGCACCCACACCTGCCTCCCGGGGCAGGGACCAGCCCTGTTGCACCACAGCCAGTCTCCTTGCACAGCTCAGCCCTTCTCCAGGTGCTTGTCTGGGGCTGGTTGCACATCTGGAGCTGCTGGCCAGAAGGTAGGTCTGGCCTTTGGGGTCAGAGTGTTGGCAGCTCTGCTCTGAGCTCCCAGAGCCCTTGACCTGCCTGCACTGCAGGGAGAGGCTGCTCCCCGTGCCCAGGGCGAGGCTTGGGAAATGCTCCGGGCTGCTGGAGCTGGGCAGAGCCCGCCCATGGCGTTTGCCGTGCCCCCTGTGACCTGGGGAGGGCAGGCCTGGGCCCGGCTGTCCCACGAGCAGCGATTGCAGGAGGTTCTTTCCTGCCTGTCCTTCAGGAGAGCAGGAACTGCCCTGGTGCCTGGCAGGGCAGGACTGGCCTCGCTGCATTCCTGGGACAAGGAGGTTGGTGTTTACTTCCTAGGAAGTGGAGGCCAGGCCACCCCACTGTGTCCTTCACTGCTGCAGCACGGGGCTTCCTGGAGCCTCACCCCAAACTGGGCATTCCTGCTCTTGAGTCTGGGCTTTGGAGCACTTGGGATTTGGGGATGTGCCTCCATCTACAGCCCAAATGCTGAGACTATTGAGCTGTTGGGTCATGGCTTTATTCTCTCCTTCCATTCTCTTTCCTATTTTTTGGTGCTGATGGAGATCCCCAAAGAGGATCAATTTCTTGGAAGAGCAGGGCCTGCACAGCTGTCCCCATGGCAGATTTTGTGTGGCCTTGAGGATGGTATTTTGGACATCAGGGTTGCTCTGAGACTCCTCTTGTTGGGAGCTTTGTCCCTTGTGTGGGGTGTCCCTGAGCCCCCATCAGGCAGGTAGGATCCAGAGCCTTGGGATCCCTGCACAAGTGACATTGTGCTGATTGCAGAGGACACTATTCCTCCTTTCCTGAACAGCCCAAGCCCTGTAGAAAGGCTTCCAGAATCACCATGCCCCCCCAGCTCACAGACTGAACTGTCAGTGAGCTGCCAGGCATGAAAGTGCAGGTGGGTGATCCTGTTTTCCTCCCAAATTCACAGTCTCAGCCAGACTGGGAGAAAGCTGGGGGAAGTTTCTCCTGAGCTGTGTGACCCTGAGCAGCAGCCCTGGGCCATGGGACACTCGTGTCTGCCTTCCCTTCCCTGGCCAGGGGGCTCTGGGGAGCCAGGGCTGCATCTGCTCTATGATTGTTCCTTGCTTGTCTCACTCAGGGGCAAAAAGGTTGAAAATGTCTCTTTTTTTGAAAAAAAATCAGCTATTTGACATGTTTTCCATCACAAAGCCCAGCTCCATTATCTTGTACTTGCATATCAGTGCCTGACTCAGAAACAATGCGACTCTTCCAAAAAAAGAAGACCTCCTTTCTGGGTATTTTGGGATGTTAATCAGCTTCAAACGCAAGTCAGAATTCTGCCTTGTTCTTGGGAAACAGCAAGGACGTTGCCAGATGCTCGTGCCAATTGGAGCAGGCTGGGAAATTTTTTATTAGATGGTTTTTTTTTGTCGCACAGGCAGTTCATCAAATGAAATTCTCTCCAGGAAAAAAAAGTCAGAATTTCTGATTTCCCATAAGAAATAATTGTGCTTGAAAGCGCTGAGTTCTGTTTGGGTATTTTCTACACAGGGGCTCGATGTTTTCTCCAGCATTTCTCTGATTTTGAGGTTTGAACTGGCTTTGGTCCCAAATGTCACTATCAAACCAATCATTCTGGATTTCTTGAGAGCAGGCAGCAGCAGGACAGGAGCGGCTGCTCCTGCCCAGCTGAGGATCAGACATGTTTGACATTGAGTGGTTCCAGAGATGAAAGGACAGGTTCCTGCCCTCCTGCTGATAAATTCCAACCCGTGAATGTTGCCTGTGTCTCTCTAATGAGGATGCTGGCAGATGCAGCTGTGTGGGGCTGGTGTTTGGGCTCCTGACCTGTGATGCTCCTTCCCTGGGCTCTGGGGCCCATGGCCATGTTTTTGCCTTCACGTGCCTGTGCTGAGGAGCCCTGTGGATAACAGCCCTGCTCTCGAGGGACTGGTAGGAGCTGCCTCTCAGGCCTGTCATTTACCCTGTGCCAGGCAGCCTGTGGCAGGACAAGGCAGGTTCCCACTGCCCTGTGGTGGGCTTGGCCACAGGGACTGCTGATTCCTGATCCTGGAGCACTGGGGCTGCTGCTCTGCCCCCTGTGTTCCTGCTCACCCTCCACTGTGTCCTGCTCTCTCCCCAGGAATGCCAAGCAGATGCCAGCAGCAGTGGCTGAGGCCCTGCAGTCGGTGCTGCAGCAGGAGGGTGGCCTGTCCCCCTTGGAAGCAAAGGAGCATTTCGCAGCCCTGGAACGGTCCCGGCGCTTCCAGTCTGAAACCTGGTCCTGAGCCTGGCTCCTGCCTCCCCTCCCACTGCCTCAATAAAGGAGCCAGCAAAGGGATCTGCCTCTGGCATCTTTCTTGGGCTGGGATTACCCCAGCCAGAATAGGGGTGGATTTACCCAGCCAGCCCCTCCCTGACAGCAGCAGGGCCATGGCAGTGGGGGACCCCATCTCCTGGGGGCTTTGGCTCCCTGTGCCCACACCCCACCAGAGCAGGGGCCAGAGGTCTCTTGGGGGTTCTGCTGGTTGGCTTCAGTGTGGGACTGATCTGCCCCATATGCCCCAGGCCCGGGGGTTCCTGTGGGGTGAGTGGCACCCAAGGGTGTTGCTGTAGCCATGGTAGTGGCAGTGGCCACTGTTTGTGGCAGGGCCAGAGGAAGGGAAGTATTGCATGGGAGTCTCTCCACCCTGGCATTACTCAGCAGCGCTTGCTGCAGGAGGAGGCTGCCTGGACAGACCTGTTCCCCCTGGTTCCAGTGGCCAAGGCCAGCAGGTACAGGAGGAAGCCTTGATGCCTCTGTCTCTGCTGCCAGTTCATCATCCTGAGCCTGCTGAGGTCTGAGCTCCAAGTTCCTGCTGAGTTATCCCCTTCCCTGAGTGCCTGCTCAGCTGCATCTCTCCTCCACCCATCCTGAGAGCTGCTTCCAGCCCTTTCCCTGCAGCCTCGAGGCTGTGCACTCTCCTGGCCCTGCCCGTGCCCCAGTGGGACCAGTGCCACCACCTTCCTCCCCCAGTTCAGGGAACTGGGTGCCACTGCGTAAATAGCAATTAGGAGCAGACATGAATCAGCAGGGACATTCCCTGGGAGCATGCTGGGACAGGAAGGGACAACTGTGCCACGCCATGCCTGTGACCCAGCCACCCTCCCATGGTGGAGTCACGGGGTCCTGCAGGGCTGAGCAGTGGCTGGGGCATTGCTCAAGCTGTGGTACTGCAGTGAGGGGGAACAGGGGCATTTGGGGACTCCCCACCCCACTGCTCTGAGCAGCTCTTGCACTTGCACACCCTGGCTGGGCTTGTGTCCCCATGTGCCAGGGACAGTGGGGCCACTGCAGAGCTGCTGCATGGCAGTCACCACCCTGGTGCCACCATCCCCTCATCTGGGGCACTGTCCTGGTGGGAAACCTGGAAGGAAACTTCCAGGCCCTGTAAGCTGCTTGTGGGACGTGACAAGGAGAGGTGGGGGACAGGGAGTTGGACTGGGGCAGCGCAGGGCCTGTTCTGGGAACTGTCCTGGGGCAGTGCAGGGTCCGTGCTGGGGCTCTCCTGGGGCAGTGCAGGGCTGTCCTGGGGTCTGAGCTGGGGGACTGCACTGGAGGAGCACGGGGCCATGTTGGGAGGCTGTAGTGGTGGAGCACAGGGCCGTGCTGCCATGCCCCAGGGACAGGGGTGTGGGCAGCACTGGCCACAGAGGTGACTCCACTGGTGCTGGGCAAGGAGAAGAGGCGGCCGTGGGCCCAGCTCCTCCCCAGCCCCGGCGGGAGCTGATTGGCGCAGGCATGGCTGCCTGCCCCGGGCTCCCTGCATTTGAACCACTTCCAGAAGCTGACAAACCAGACTGGTTACAGCCAGGCTCGGCCCCAGCCCTGCCTGGCCCACGGCAGGAGGCAGCTGCCTGCGCGGGTGCCCGCCACGCCTGCACCCTTCTGGCACAGCGGGCAGCGCCCAGCTCGGTGCCCTCTCCTCCGGACCGTGGCGGGTCAGTACTGCGTTGGTGCTGGGGAGGAGGAAGAGGAGGAGGAGGAAAAGGCTCTTGGATGCTCACGGTGCTGCCCCTCTTGGGGTGGCCTCGGTGAGGGTGATGGGGCTGCGCCCGGCGCTAGAGGCTCCTGACCCACGGGTCCAGAAGGGCGCCCCAAAGCGCACCGGAGGGATGTTGGGACTCTGTGCGGACACTGCTGCCTTCAAACCCTTCGGGCAGCCCTGCTGAAGGAGTCTCCTGCCCTGGAGCGGCACCCACGTCCCGCACCCAGCCCCGAGGGGAGCCGGCGGGCGGGGGGCGAGCGGGGTGGCTGCTCTGGCCACCCCGATGGAGCCGGCGGTGGGCGAGGGGGCACAGCCTGGGCCGGTGCCGGCAGCCGGTGGGGAAGGCTGTGCCAGGCAGCGGTACCAGAGCGAGACCGCGGGGTCGGGGGACCCCGGGGAGCCGCCCCAACCCTGTGGAGAGGAGTCTGCCGCTGCCTGGAGATGCTGGGAGCTGCCACGGACGGAGGATGCCAGGGAGCCGCTCCTGCCCGGGCATGAGCAGCCGCCTGCCCACGGTCCCTCCCTGCCTGCGGGGCAGGACCCTCCCGCTGCCGACAGCGGCCCCGTCCTGCCCCGCGGGGAGAGCCCACGGCCCGGCTCCCAAAGCGTCTCCAGCTCCATCCAGAGCCTCTTCGGCGAGGCAGAGATGGCAGCGAGCGGTGGCGTGGCGGTGGCAGCGGAGCCGTGCCCCGTTCTGGCGGGCAGCGAGGACGAGTGCCCCATCTGCACGGAGCCCTACGACGAGCAGCGGCACAAGGCGGCCGTGCTGAACTGCAGCCACGGGCTGTGCCGCGCCTGCCTGCGGGCCATCATGGACACGGCCACGGGCGCCGAGCTCGGCCGCGTGCGCTGCCCCATCTGCCGCCAGAAGACGCCCATGCTGGAGTGGGAGATCTGCAAGCTGCAAGAGGAGCTGCTCCTGCTGCACGCCCAGCCCGGCTCCCCCGGAGCCCTGGCCACCCCCCGGCCCCCTGCCCTGCCGCCCCGGCGCCCGGGCCTGGCCGGCGCCCTCGAGCATCGCTTCCAGGTGCGCTTCCACACCAGCCGCATGTTCGGGTGCCTGCCCTGCGTGCGGTACCCGCCCTGCCTCATCCGCGCCCTGGCCCGGCTGGAGCGGCGCTGCCGCTGCTGCTACCTCCTGCTGCTGGCGCTGCTGCTGGCCGCAGAGATGTTCAGCCTGCTCCTCATCTTCCTCCCCATCCTGCTCATGGTGATGCTCTTCCTCATCCTCGACAAGTAGCGCTGGCTTTGTGCCCTCGGGCTGAGCGTGCGTGGGGAAGGAGCCCAGCTCCGGCTCTGCCCGCGGCCGTGGTGCCAGCGGGAAGCAGGCCTGTGACCCTGGTGCCCAGGACACCTGGCACTGCCCGTGAGCCCGGGGCGGGGGAGGCAGCGGAGGAGCAGGAGCAGGCAGCAGAGGGAGGCGACCCTGGAGCTGGGCATGACCTGCACCGCGGTGACATCGCTGCCGCAGCCAGGGGGCCGATGGAGTGGGGCACATCCCTGCCTGGGGCTGGGCACCAGAGAGGCTCTGCGGGCAGAGCAGGGCTGTGCCATGGACTGTGCCATGGACTGTGTCACGGGCTGTGCCACGGACTTTGCCATGGGCTGTGCCACGGACTTTGCCATAAGCTGTGCCGCGGGCTGTGCCATGGACTGTGCCATGGACTGTGCCACCTGCACCCAGGACAAACGGGCTGGAATCCCCCAGCATGCACTGAAAATACAACCTGTGTTTGTACCACAGCTGTGTCCAGCTGAGTTCAGCACTCAGTCTCATCATGTCCCTGTGGGGCCTGGCAGTGCCACAAGGAGGGAATGGGCACAGCCAGTGCACCCACCTACAAGGGGAGCGTGCCCCACCATGGCACCTCCCAGCCCCTGCCGAGCCGTGCCAGCCCGTGCTCAGACTGTGCCCTTCGGGGAGATAAGTGAGCAAACACGGCTCACTCAGTGCCATACACGGGTGGAGCAGCCTGTGGTGAGTGGCACTGGGGCTGTGCCCACATGGGCCTTGCCATGGAGCAGGAGTGTCCCAGGGCTGAGCAGGATCTGGGCTCTGCCTTTGACTGCCAGCCTCACATGGTGGCCACACGCCAGCCAGGTGATGTCTGGGTCACAGTGTGGCTGCTCTGCACCCTTGTTCCTCCCCAAGGAGGGGGATGGGGATCTTCCCAGGCTTTCAGCCACCTTTGGGCTGGTGGTGGGTGGAAGAGAGCTGTCAGACCCTCGAGGTCCTCCCAGGATTCCATTTTAGGGGTGCTGACAGCCACCTCCACAGGCTGGAATGTGCAGCAGTCTGTTTGTCACTACTGGCCTCCTCTGGGTGTCCTGCCAAGGCTCTGTGCTGACCCCATGCCAATTCCCCCCTCCCTGTGCTGTCCCCCCTCTCTGTCCCCCTCAGCCCAGCCCTGCTGGGGGCTGGTGACACTGCTGTGCCCTGTCCTCCTGCCTGGCTGTGCTGGGCTTGTGCAACCATCTCCCTGTCCTGGCTTTGCCCCTCTGCCCCGGAAACACCCTCGGGCCCCTCCCCAGGGCTGTGGCTGTGGGAGACAGGGTGCCAACCCCCCTTCCTCTTCCCCTTCCTCCTGCTCAGAAGCTGGGGGGTTGAGCAACCAGTGAGCACTGCTGTGCCCACACAGCTCCTCAGAGAACCCCTGTCCTTGTGCCCAGGAGGGCAGAGATTGGGGCTCTGGGCTTTGCCAGGACACTGGTGCCACTGAGCATCAGCGCTGCCAGGGGCTGCTCTGGCAAAGTGCTGAGGCACAGGAGCAGGGCAGGGCACCCCAAAACAGGTCAGGTCAGCAGGCAGAAGCAGGTGGGTCTCCCCAGTCCTGGTGGCACCAAGGAATATTTATTTATACCAAGTGGAGCAGCTCCATCAGGAGAAGTGCCAGTTCAGCCCTGGCTGGGGCGTTTCTGGCTCCATGGAGCCCGTGAGGAGGGGGAGCTCAGACACCCGGGGGCTCTGTCACCATGGGGGAGCCTCGTGCCCCTGCCCTACATTGCGTGGGGGTGTTTGGGGTGAACCAGGCCAGAGCTGCCCCCACGGGACACCCCCAGCACTCCTGTGCTCCCTGGGCCGGCTGTTGGCACCTCTGGGTGCTGAAAGCTGAAGGGCACCTCCATCCCCCCGAGAAGGGGATCCCTGGGGGCTGTGGGGTGGGATGGACCCTGTGGGCCATGTGGAGCCTGGCTGCAGTATCCACTCCCAGAGCTGGGTTATATTTAGCAGCCTGAGATAATGGTGAGCAGGGCTGGGGGCTGACAGGGCTGACCCAGGGCTGATGCCGGGCTCCTGCCACGGGCACAGCTTCCATCACAGCCCCCCAAACCCACCCAACCTTCCCACTTGCAGCCCTGTCCTCTCTCCCAAGCCCCTGACACCCCGTTGCAACACCCCAAATGTGTCATGGCATCCCCCAGCTGGGGGACCAAGACCAGTGACTTGGCTGTGCCCATCCCTGCAGGGACCTGCCCATTCTCT
Organism: Molothrus aeneus; assembly: GCF_037042795.1. Lineage (NCBI taxonomy): Eukaryota > Metazoa > Chordata > Aves > Passeriformes > Icteridae > Molothrus > Molothrus aeneus. The sequence continues at coordinate 814,443 of NC_089664.1, forward strand.
CCTGGCTTCTCCCACTGCAGCCCGGCGTGTCCCTGCTCTGGCCAGAGGCATCCCCGTCCCAACTGCACCACAACCAGCAGCACCTTCCCTCCTGCACTCTGCCCCTCCTCTGGGGACATGTCCGCCCGCTGTGTCCCTTGGCAGTGTGACCAGAGTGCCAGCAGCCCCGGGGCCAGCACGGGGAGGGGACACGGAGCTGGGCAGTGAGCAGGAGCCCGCGGCCCGCCCTCTCCTGGATTTCACCCCAAGGAAGCTCCGAGCTCAGCAGTCCCTCCCCAGCCGCGGGGCCAGCCCTGCCCTGGGGACCCGTCACAGCCGCCACCACGGTCCTGTCACGGCGGGATGCGCGTTGTGAGAGCTGGGCACGGAGCTCCCTCGGCTGGAGCGGCCGCTCGGGGCTGTGACCGCCCGGGGACGTTTGAGGCTGCGTGTCCCCAAGGAGGGCTCGGCCCTGGTGCTCAGCCACGTCCCTGCAGACGGGAGGGGAGCTCCCCATGGCCCGGCACAGCCTCGCTCGCCTGTTTGCATCCAGGGGCAGCTGCTCCTGCCGTGCCACCTCTGGGGCAGGATGGGGGTGGTGGGGCCACCCCATGGGGCCAGCGCTGCCACCGGCCCTGCAGGAGCAGAACAGCCCCAGGCACCGAGAGGCCGGGCTGCAGGAGAGGCTTCTCACAGAATCACAGAATGCTCTGGGTTAGAAAGAACCCAACCAACTCCTGGCCGTGCACAGACACCCCAACAATCCCACCCTGTGCCTATGAGCATTGTCCAAATGCTTCTTAACTCTGGGGAGAATCACTGGCAAACACCACGCCCCAAACCCATGGCAAAGGCTGAGCCCAAACCAGGCCGAGCCCAAACCAGCCTGATCCTGGCACTTCCCATATAAATGAGGACATTTGGGAAAAGGATCACCCCCAGGAACAATTTAACTCCCCACATCCCCTCTCCTACCACGAGCCAAACTGGGAGAGCCCAGAGCTTCATCCCAGCCTGGGACAGATGTTACAACCATGAGGAGATTTTAGAACCAGCTCACCTGGGAACATCTCTGCTCTCATGTGGCCAAACCTCCTCCTGCAGCAATGTCCTGGCCATGCTTAAGCAGCTCATAGGACTTAGAGACCTTCAAAAACTTAGCATGGAGGCACAAAGCTAGAATGGCCATGGGAGCATTTTAGGGGATGTGAAAGACTCTTAATTCACCTGCATCTGTGACACAAGGGCTGGCACCACCCCATGTCCCTGTCCTCTGCAGCAAACCTGGCACCTCTTCCAGCAAGTGCTTATTCGAGGTTAATAGGGCAGGAGAAATGGGTTCTCACCCAGTACTTGCTCCTGAAAGGCCCTATTTCTTCCTTAATTGTAACTCAAAATCAAATTAGCAGTTTTAAATTTACTCTGTGCCCAAGAGGTGCCACGAGTGTAGGGGAGAACACATTGTACCCTTTGTCCTTGTATAATAAAAAGGGTAAATTCCTACCGAGGGCAAAATTGCTGCCACCTCTGCTCTGGTTCGCCCACAGATTCGGTGTCTGTGGGGACAGAGATGCTCAGCCTGGATTTAATATGAGCTTTTGGGGTGCCAGAGTTCCTTATCCTGGATTTGGCCTGAGCCTTTGGGCTGATGGAGATGCACATCCTGGATGAGGGGCTGCCCCAACTCCCCCAAGCAGCCACATGATTTGGCTCAGTGTGGGGCTGCTGTGACCACCAGGAGACCCCCCACACTGTGCCAAGGCTGCACAAAGGATGGAGGAATGTGGGTGCAGGGTGGGGATGTTGGTAAGGACAGGGAGACACGACACAGCTGCAGCATCCTCAGGGATGAGGGTGGCACTGGCTGCGTTATTGGTGCTGTAGTTCAGCACCCCTGGACTGGGAGGTGTTCTGTTCTCCAGGCATAGAAATCCCCCTGGGATGGGAATCAGCACAACAGGAAAAAGGGTCTGCAGCCACCCTTGCACCCTCCTGGATGTGCTGCTGCTTTGGAAGCAGATGCTCCACCTTGGCCCAGAGCTGAGGGCAGAGACAGTTACTGCTCCTGGAGAAGGGAAATTTGTGGGCTGGCGCTGTTTGTGGGCACACAGTGCCTGTGGGCCCACCCCAGCCTGTTCCCACGCCAGCCGGTGTGTACGGCTTGCCCTGGGGAGCTGCCTTGTCCTGGGACCATCATCCCAGCTGCTTCTGCTGCAGATTCCCAGCTCTCCCAGCTGTGGAGCTGCCATCCCAGTGACCCTGGGGTCCTTCGGGGCACACAGTGGGTTCCATGTGCTGGTGCTGCCAGCCCCAGAGCAGCTCCTGCATGCTGTGGGAATGGTGCAGAGAGGAGTCCATGAGTGCAGCTGCCTCACCAGAACAGGGAAACCCAGCACTGCCCATGTCTCTCCCTAGCTCCCTTCAACAGCAGGTCCCACCAAATGGCACATCCTCCCACCAGTATCCCACATCACCTGGGGAGAAAGGGGACATCCAGTGGGTGTTTGAGGGCTCTTGCTGTGGCTGGGGACCCCTTGCCAAGCTGGGCAGGGTCCCCCAAGGTGCCCAGCCACGTGCAGGGGCCGGGCAGGGAGGGGACACAACTCCCTCAGAGCTAAAAGCCAGGTTGGAGGAGGAGGTCCCAGCCCAGGGCAAAGCTGTAACCCGGGTATGGCCCAGCCTGTCCCACAGGGGGAGCAGGGCCAGGGCACATCCTGGTGTCACCCCCCTCCCGCCCCGGTGACACGGCCCCGGACTCCAGCTCAGCCTTCGTTCCAATATAATCTTTATTGGGGAGACTGATGGGGTCAGAACAAGGCCGGGTATAAAACATGATCATGGTCACAACCAGCAGCAGGAGGCATTGGCAGAGCAACACAGACACGGTACCGGCGCCGTTCCCCGCCGGAGCGAGAACGGTTCTGGGGCTGCGCCAGCGGCATCGCCCGCCCCCTCGGGACAGCACAGGGCATGGACTGGTCCCTCTCCCTGCATGGGTGCTGGGCTTTGGCCAGTGCCAGGGGCACTGTTTCCTCCAGGATGTAGGTTCTGGGACCCCTCAGGCTCACCCAGCCCCAGCACCCTGGGACTGGGCAGCACGTGCCCCTGGTGCCGTGCCATGCTGGGTTGTGGTGCTCAGCCCCATGGGAGCACCCAAAACTATGGCTTTTTCTTTATTTTGCTTTATTTTTTTTTTTTTTTGGCAGCAAACTTACCCCTCCAGGTGCTCTGGAGAAAGCAAGACTGTGCACAGGAAGCTGCTGCCCTGCCAGCCCCTCTGCACAGGGGTCAGAGCAGAGGTGCTGCTCTGGGGAAGGGACTGTGGGCAGGAGCCAGACCTCGGTCCCCCTACCCAGTCAAATCCCCTCACTGGAGTCAGCAATTTGGGGTACTGGACCCGGTGCCACCCTCCTGAGCCATCCCCTGGGGCATCGGTGTGGGTCCCGGGCGGAGGGGCAGAGAACGGGCACAGCTCAATGCCTTTGTGAACACGTAGTGGCCTGGGATGGGGTGGCTGGGGATGGACGGGGAAAACAAGAATCCTCCAAAACGAGGACAAAGTGGAGCTTTCCTCAAGGGCCGGCGGAGGACATGGGCCGCACGTCTGCTGGCATCCGAGGGGCCGGCGTGGCGGCTTGGTGTGGCTACTGAGACTCAGGCGCACGGCGGTGTGGCCACCGAGATGAAAGCTTTGGCAAATAACTTACAGAGAGGGGGTGGAGGGGGCAGCTGGGGACCTGTCCTCACTTCCTGTGCTGGGAGGGTGGCCCAGTGTGGCACCATGCATCTCCAGGGCTCCTTGTGCTGCTGCTGCCGGCCGTGGGGCGATGGGGAGGGCGTCACTCCGGCCAGAGCCCAGCGTCCGCTCCTGGGAGAGCCGGGGAGAGAGGAGGGAGAGGCGCCCGGGGAAGGAGCACGGTGAGGAGCTCGATGCACCACAGGAGCGCCCGCCGCAGGGCCAGGGGAGCCGCAGAGCCCGGGTGCGCTGGTGGATGTGCTCCCCTTGCCAGCGTCCCTCTCCCCGGGCACCACCGGTGAGTCGGGGGCTGCTGCAGGTCCCAGCACCCCCTCTGCCCCCCCCCGAGTGCCGGCAAGGACACCGGTCCCACATCCTCGGCCGTGGTGAGTATTAGAGCATTCCCTGGCGGTGCCACTGGCAGGGAGGGGACAGGGGGCCGCGCTGTCCCCGCCGTGCCCGTGCGGAGGGGCGGGCGGGCGCGGGGCTCACATGATGGTGCAGGAGGACAGCGGGTTCCGGATGTGGCAGGTGCAGGCGGCCCCGCAGTACTGGCGGAAGGTCTGGTAGCAGCTGCGGTCGGTGTCGCTGCTCCACTGGACGGGGTTGGCGGCCAGGGCCTCGGCCGGCAGTCTGTTCAGGATACTGGTGTTGACGGCCAGCGCCGCCAGCCCGTAGTCGGTGAAGAGGACGGTCTCCCGCTTGCAGGTGGGGCAGGAGATGAACTTGTACTTGGGGCAGGACTCGTAGAGGATCTGCAGGCACTCCTCGCACACCGAGTGCAGGCAGGAGAGGATGCGGGGCCGCTTGTTGGTGAAGTTGTACATGTGGCCGCAGGTGGGGCACTCCAGGGGCTCGCAGGGCGTCGAGGGATGCAGCACGTACTGGTTGACGATCACCTCGTCCGACGGCGGCTGCCGGTGGTAGCAGACCTCGGAGCTGCCCTTGCGCTGGCCCTGGTAGCCGCGCTCCCGCCGCGGCAGGGGGGGAGTCCGGGGCAGCGGCAGCGGCCCGGGGGTGGCATCCAGGGCGGGGATGTCCCCGCACGCCTGGTTGACGATGATCTCGGACTCGGAGGGCCACGCGCGCTTGGCCACGAGGGGCGGCTCCCGGCGCGGGGCGGGCGCGTAGCGCGGCTGCGACCCCTGCAGCTCCGAGAACTTCTCCGGGTGGATGATCTTCATCGCCTCCATTTTAATGATGACCTGTTGCCCTTTCAGACACGACATGAGTATCGTTTTCACATTACTGTCCACTGCTCTGGGGTCTCCGAGGGACGCCTGCATGAGGCTAAAACATGCTGGCAGCCTGCTGAGCTTTCAATCTCGCTCTGGCCGCGGAGTAGGAGCACAGGGAGCAGCAGCTGGTGCGGGAGAGCATCCTGGGGAGACGGGCCAGCGGCAGCGGACCCCACGCCCCTCTTCTGCAGCCAGCCCCGAGGGTGCCAGGAGCGAGGCTGGGGCAGGCAGGAGAAGGCAGGGCTCACAGTGGCATCCTGCCTGCCTCGAGATGCTCTTGGGCGGCTGATCAAAGCGCCGGCTCCCCGCAGCCTCGCCGGGATGTTAACGTGACATTGGCAGTCACTCAGTCACTCCCCTGCTCTTCGCCTTCGCCGCCACTTCCCACGGCAGATCAGCTGCAGTCGGAACGGTAATTTGGGGATGGCGGCAGTGGGCACTGCCCAGGGCAGGTGAGTCCAGGGAGGATCTTGCAGAACTGGAGGCAGCTCTCACTTCGCCCCAGGCCGGCCTCTGTTCCTGTTTACATGCAGTGGGATCCTCGTGGCGCTGAAGAATGTGTTTGCAAATTCCTTTGCTCTGACTTCCCGGCTCTCCCACTTGCAGTCACCGGCAGCTCCCACAGGGCAGGGGCTCGGGGCACATCCCGTGCCAGAGGGCAGCTCACCTTGGCTGCGGCCAGGACACCGCACACCTTGTCCCCTCGGTCCCCGGTACCTCTGTCCCCAGCTCAGCTTCGTGCTCGCTGGAAATGAAAAGGGAGAGGGGGTTGGATCCAAGGCTCTTCATGGATCTACCGTCTGCCAGCGCTCCCTCGGGATGCGTGCCCGCCTGCATCCCGGCAATTTGGCAGCCATGCCCTCCGGGTCCTGTCCATCCGCCCGCGTGCTTGGGCTGCGGAAGTGGGAGCAGGCAGGTATTTCCCCCACGGCATCGCCTCGGCGGCCCCGAGCGGGGGGTGCCGGGACCCCCCTCTGCCCTGAGGGTGGGAGGGCAGGTCCCCCTGAGCCCTCCTGGGCTGCGGAGCCCCTCTCGAAGGGGCTCCTCCGCCGACCTGCCTCTGCTCAGGGTTTTCTCTCACGTTTAGCCCCTCCTCTGCTCAGTGGATCTATTTTTACCTCCATCGCTTGCTCCTGATCTGTCCGTGCTATTATCCCTCCCTCCAGCTTCCTCTCCCCCCCTTCCCAGCTCCCTGCCCTTGTCCCGGGGCTGATGGAGAGGACAGGCCACGTTTGCGGGCAGGAGATGGGGGGCAGGCAGCCAGCCCGAGGCCATTTTCTCCCTCAGCAGCCCCTGCGCCAGCCCGGCTCTCCTCCGAGAAGGGCGAAGGCGCTCTCCTCCATCACGCTGCAAATCCTGTTAGAGGGATGCCTCTCCCGCCGGGCGCTGCCATGCCTGGCGGAGGGGGCCCGAGGGGGCCATCTGGTTGCAGCAGCAGCAGCCTTTGGGGATGAAGCGAGGCCGCGGGGTTCAGCCCCGGGTGCCCGAGGGCTGGGAGGGGGGGCTGGATCCCTGCCCAGCCCCCAGCAGGGATGTCCCGGGGGCCATGCCCTGGAAGCACTGGGGTCCCGCAAGCATCGTGCCCTGCAGAGGGAGGCCTCGCCTCTTGCATTCCCCCTCGCGGGCCCACATCCTGCACCCCACTTCCTGCACCCCACATCCTGCACCCGCGTCCCACAAGCAGCATATATTCCCCCCCTCCCGCAGCAGCAGCAGCCCCAGGGGCTCTGCCTGCAGCTCTCACACAGACACTCACCCGCAGCGCCCACGAGCACAGCGACACGGGTGGTCAGCAGTGCCACGCACTGTCACCGCGTTCCCACGCTCGTTCTGTCACACCCCTTCACGCACAGCCCTGGCGCAGCACCCGCACCCCCACCGCCGCTGGGGCGACACAGCCCCCCGCCATCCCCGGCCCTTCGGGGGTGACACAGCCCCCGCCGCACCCCACACCCCATCACTCCGGGGGAGGCACAGCCCTCCCCAGCATCCTCCCCTCCCCAGCCTCCCACCGCAATCCCCAGCCCCCCGAGTCCGTGCCCCACGCTCGCAGCACACAGTGCTCCCGCACACACACACACGTGCGCTCCCGCACGCCCGCGGGGTGACTCCCCCGCCCCTGCCCGCCGTTACCTGCGCTGGCCCCGGGCAGGGGTCCCGCTTCAGCCCCCGCTCCGTGCCCGGTGCGGCTCCGCAGGCCCGAGCGGCGGAGGTTATCTGAAAGGCAGCGGGATGCGGCGCTGCCCCGGCCAGGCGCGGCTCCCCGGGGATGCTGGCGGCTCCGAGGCGCGGCTCCACCGGGATGGTCCTGGCCGGCCGCCCCCGGCCCCGCCGCCCGCTCCGGCCGCGGCCGCGGCGGCGCGGGGAGGGGACCGGGCGCAGGGGCCGGGGCTGGCGGCGCCGGGTCGCTCCGGATGCTCGGCGGGGACCGGCGGCCGGGGGAGCCGGCAGGTACGGCCGCTGCCGCTCCGGGGGCTCCTTCGTGCCCTCCCCCGGCTCCCCCCGCCGCCCCCGGCCGCGGACCCCGGCTGGGCGCGGGGCTGATGCAACACCCCCGGCCGGCAGCGCAGGCTGCGGGGGGCTGATGCCAGGCCCCCCTGTGCCCCTGGGCAGGTGCAGGCAGCGGCGGGCAGCAGCGGGCAGGCAGCGGCGGCTCCGTGCCCGCCGTTCCCGGGGCCCGGCGGCGCGGGCGCTGCTGCGCGCTCCCGCCGCCGCCCGCAGTGCCGCCGCAGTGGTGCAGCCGCCTCACATTTCTCTCGCTCAGCAGCGCCGGGGCCCGCCGGCCGCAGCGCCTGACGCCCAGCACACCCCCTCCCCGCCCCGCACGCCCCCTCCCCGCCCCGCACCCCTTCATCGCCCCGCACAGCCCCCTCCCCGCACATCCCTCCTTGCCCCGACCCACTCCCCTGGTCCCACACATCCCGCTTCCCCACAGCCCCTCTCGCCCCGCACCCCCTCTCCCCGCAGCCGCTCCCGAACCCTCCCCGCGGCCCCGCTCCCTCTCCCGGGCCGGCCGGGCCCCCGCGGGTCGCTCCGAGGGGCCCGCGGTGACTCAGCATCAGCGCCGCTGGAAGCGGCTCCGCGGCGCCGGGGCCGCTCCGGGGACCCGGCTGTGGGGCAGCGTCGGGGAGGGGGCCCTGTCAGCAGCCCCTGCAGCCCCCGGGGCTGGGGAGAGGTCGGACAGCCAGGAATTCCCCCACCACGGCTTTTTCCCACTGCCAAATCAGCCGTGCACCCCACACTGTCCCCTGGGATCCATGGCCACGGCTGTCGGGGGAGCAGAGGGGGCCCCTGAGAGCCCCCCAGTCCCTGCTGAGCTCCGGAGCTCCTGGGCATGGGTGCTCATTGGTCCCTGGGGACACGGTGGGCTCAGTGTGGTGGGTGGGGGTCCCAGCAATGCTGACAGGTCCCTGCAGAGTGCTGGGGAGCGTTGCTCATGGCCATGGGCTTGCTGGTGTGACCCCCATAGTGGCACAGGCAGACAGGACCCCACAGGCTGGGGACACCCCACAAGGTGCCCTGAGCAGATGACTCCTGGTCCATGCTTCCTGGCTCCTGCAGATGTGAGAGGCATGGATGTTCCCTGTTAGAGGCCAGGCTGCCTTCTCCCCCTGCTGTGGGTGCCTCCAGAATGGGGACCCCACAGGCAAATGGCCAAAATGAGGAGGCAACCCCACACAGAGCCCTCCAGCTCCCATGCCCCGACCCCAGGAGCAGTGACCCAGGATGTGCACACTCAAATCCAAACCCAAACCCAAACCCAAACCCATTCCACCCAGCCCTGGCTGGAGCAGGATGCTGGTGGGGGCTCACCAGGCTCCTTTGGGTGCTGTTGGGGTTCCTCTGCTTGTGTTGCCCATTGCTATTTTTTAGTTTTTTATATTCCTCCAGGATTGTGCCTGGGCTTTTATGCCCTCCCTGAAGATTGCCCTGTCCAGCCCTGCTTGCTGACCCTCCAGCCCTGCTGCAGCAAAGATCCAGCCCCTGTAACAAGGGGTCTGTGTGGTTCTGCAGCTGCCGTGTCCCCACAGCCACTCTGTCCTCACCATGGCTGTCCTCTGGCCCTGCCATCAGTGGGATGGACACATGAGCTGGAGGTTACATATTTCACAGCTATGCCAGGCCTTATGCAGCCCAGAGATCATCTTCTTACCCACACTTCATGCAATGCTAAAAATCTCACCCAGGTGCCTCTCTTCCTGACCTGGAAGAGATGACCAAGGCCACCTGGCACAAGGATTCCCCAAGGGCTCAGTTGTGCTCCATTCCCAGGCCAGACTGACCCTGGAGTCAGGTTCTCCCTGGGGACCCTGCAGCATCACTTCCACCTGGAAATCCATGCTCCCTTCTTGACAATGGCCGAGTTCTTAATCTGGGAGTTTCTCTCAGTGGTTAAGGGATTTTTGAATGCCTCTAGCACCTCTAAGTGCCTTTCTTTGATCTGCTCACCTGCTGAAATCAGTGTGAGGCTGCTGCTGCTGCCTGGCACACGCTAAACAGGGATTTCCTCAATCCTCCCCATCCTCCCTGTGTCAGGTGCTCCTGCCTTCCCTGCTAACGTGCCTGGGTGCAGATAGCAAGAGCTGAGATCTTACGCCTGAGCTCACTGAGCAGAGGAAATTGCAGGAAGTGAGTGAGCACGAGCTATTTTCTGTTATTAATTCATATGGCATCCCCGTGCTGACCCAGCTACACTGTGTGCTATTATGCTGCTATTCCATGACTTAAGCAACAGCTCTATTTAAAAATAATCATAAATTACATTGGGCATTTTTTCTGCTGAATAAGAGTGTGTTTGTGCCAAGGTGCTGGGATCTTCCTGTTGCCCCAATGGCTCTGCTTCTGCTTTGCATGCTCAATGCAGAGCTTTCCCCTTTCCTCTGCTGAGTTGGTCCACCAAGATCTGTGCTTTCTACCCAAACTGAAAAAATCTCATCCTTCAAAACCCAAACCTCCCATCTCTGTCTGGGCCTCAGTGTGGCTGAGACTTGACTGCTGACCCTATCAAACCTCAGCCCTGTGGCCACCTCTGCCTTTGGGTCCTGTCTCTTACTCCTGGTTTAACACCTGACTTTGGCATATAAACATACATGTTGTGTTATCTTTTATAAAAACCTATTGTGTTGAGTGTTATCATAAATGTACATATTTTGGCTGAATATCCTCAGAGGTCTTCTGACCTCTGCTGATGTGATAGGGGTGCTCTCTTGGGTTTTACAAGCAGCACTGATATATTTTACCATTTCCAGAGACCTTGTCAGCAGGCCAAGCGCACCTTTGGGTTCAGAGGTTGCTCCTCAGCTCAGTTGTACCTGCTGTCCTTGGGTCCAGCTCTCCTTAAACAGACATGCAGGAGCAGCTTTGCCAGTGGATTCCCTTCATTTGTCCCAGATGAACAAGGTTTTGCTGTTTGTAATCAGGAGGTTATTGTTCTAATTCAGCTGGTGTTGGCCTTGTGTGAAAGCACAGCTTCTTTCTGCAAAACTCATTCCTATCCAATGTCCTGACTGGATCAGTTTGAAACCTTTGCTCTGTGCTGGGAGCTGTACCACTGCTAGCCAGGCTTTGCTGAGGTGAATGGTGAAGCCAGAAGATAGTTTGGCCCTAAATTTCTCCCTCACCATCAGCCATTACCTGCTCAGCCATCTAGCTGTTTGCTCAGGATTTTATTGCCCTTGTGGATTTCTAGCACCTGTGGGAAGGACCTGTTCTGAGAGGATGGCCACTCTCTTGCTTGGTGCTTGCCTTGCCCTGTGATGGCACCTGAGGCTTTTCTTTCCACCCTACCTGGACAAGCTGACAGCTCCCTGTGTGCCAGACCTTCCTGTCCCACACCCAGGCCCCCATCCATGCTGCCCATGCTCCTGGTGGCAGCACCTCAGGCCACCTTTCTTTGCTCCCTGCTGCTCTCGTCACCAAGTTTGCTTGTCTGGGTCCTGCACGCATCCACAGCTCTTCCCAAAATCCCGTCTGTTTCTCACACCGATCTTGTTTTGCTCTGGTGAATCACTCATCACACAGATAATTCACCCACAAACCCATGAGCTCATCCCCAGCTTTGCAGAGAGCAGCTTTCCCTGCAGGTCTGTGCAGGACAGTGCCAGGGCCTGCCCAGGAGGGAGGGAGGGAGGGAGGGAGGGATGTGGGACCCACAGCTGAATTTTCATCCTCTGGGTGCCATCCCCTTGGGACTGCCTCTCCTTCCCAGGGCAGAGCACCAGGAGAAGGGACTCCCAGTCAGACCATCCCAGGCTAAGACCCTCCAGGCCTGTCTGAAGTGGCCACAAGAGCCCAGCACAGACCCTCAGAGAAGAGGAAAGCAGGGCACAGTGCTCCACCAAAAGCACCAGAGGAGCTGTCTGTGCAGCTTGCTGGCAGAGCAAACACCATTTTGAAGGAGGGATGCCACTAAAATATCTGCCAAGAAAGCAGCAGTCTCTTGTTGCCAGCTGGTAGCTGAAGGATGCCCCAGCTGCTGCAGAGCTGCTCTGTGGCTGCTGTTTAAAGCAGTGTGTGGGTTGGTTGCTGGTGGTCAGGACCTGACCACTGATGCTCTTGCATCAATCCTAATGCCATGGTGGGGGCTTTCATGGGCTGGTTTCTAGGCTTGCAGCTATCCACAGAGACCCCACTGCTACAGAAGTGATGCTCAGAAGATGTCCAAAGTGTCTGAAGCCACACACAAACCTTGAGATGCACACATGGTACCCTGAGCAGCCTGAAGGCTGCATATGTTTGTAGAGCCCCAACAGATTCCAAGAGGTTTAATCATTATTTTTACTATTAGTGATTAATACTGTGGCCACTTCTGTGAACCCTGGGTGTGAAGAGGGGGCCCCCCTTACTGGTGCTGCACTGAGCAGGAGGAAGGAGCAGGAGGAGGGGGGATGCACATGGGCTGGGGGGAGGTCAAGGGGCCAGGGCCAGAGAGAACACATCCCCTCTCTCCTCGGATGTGGTGACCTTCATTCCCCTCCCCACCAACTCCTTGCCTCCAGACCTGGGGTTGCTCAGCTGCCAGAAAAGAACACTGATGGAAGATGTACTGCTCTCCAGAGCTGTCATCTGAGAGCAGGGAAAGAGGATGGGGCTCTTTAGCCACAGGTGAGGACATGGGAAATTCCAGATGTAGTTCCCTGCAACTACACAGGGAAAATCTTTTTGTCTTTGAGGGTCAAACAGCAGACAAGGCACAGGGAGGTGGTGGGATGTCCTTCAAAGCTGCCCTGCACAAGGTCCAGAGTGACAAACTGGCCACACTCTGAGCCACGGGCCCTGTGGGCAAGTGGGGCCCGTGCTCCTATCAGAGCCCCCTTTTTCATCTGAGGCTACATCTTCCCCAGCCCCAGGTAGGCACAGTCCCTGGAGAAGTTCACATCTGGTTGGTGACCCCACAGCAGCACAGCTATGTCAGAAACTCCTTCCCAGTCCTGCAGTGCTACTGGGGAATGAGTGTGTGTGTGTGTGGGGGGGGTTCTGCAGCTCCCCAGGGACTGCTGGCCCAGGCAGGGACGACCACAAAGACCTGGAGCTGCATTTCAGGGGTGAGAGGGTGCAAGGAAGACCCACATCCTTCAGAAAACACCTTGTGTCCAAGGAAAACAGGACAGGACTGGCCCAGAAATAGAAATGGCAGCTCTGCAGAAGCCTTCCCCTCGCCTGTGCATTGACAGAGCCCGAGGCGTTCGGGGCTCAGAAGAAACCGGAGCATGTGCCGGAGCTGGGACCAGCCGCTCCTCCTTCCCGGCCGGGCAGGTGCGGGGCCGCTGGGGCAGCTCCGGTGCCGGCGCTGGGGCTGCGGCAATCGTGGGGACATTGAGCGCTCGCAGTGCTGCTCCCGGGACAGCCGGGCGCTCTGAGCCAGCGCTGCTCGCCTGGTGCCGCGGCCTGGCACAAACCGGGGCACGGAGGAGGAGCGGCGGCGGCGGCTGCCCGTGCCCTTGGGGTGCCCGGTGGGACTCGGCGGTCCTGGCACGGGTGCCCGAGGTCGTGCTTCTCCTTCCTGAGGGCTGCCTCAGCTGGGACACAGCTCCGAGCAGCAGCCCAGACCCAGGCAGTGGTTTGTTTTTGCACTACAGTTTCAGCTCCTGCAGGAAAACTTCCCTGAAGGCAGCAGATGGGACCCACCGAGCCCTGCCTGGCTCCAGGCTGCTGCCCCCTTTCTCTGGGGCAGCCCGAGACTGTGGCTGTGCTCACAGGTGATGTGATCCTGCTGTCCCCGTGTGACTGTCCTGGGGCTCCCAACAGGACCTGAGGGCACCCTGCACTGCCCCATCCCTGCTCTCAGCAGCTGGCAGCACCCCTGGCTCTCCTGCTGGCCCTTCTGCTCAGCTTGGGCAGCCGTGCTCTTGTGTGGAGCAGCACGGCTGCATTTCTGGGTCAGCTGGGTGAATATGAGCGTTGAGCTGAGGGTTTTGTTTTCCCTGCGTGCCTGTAACCCCCCTGGGGGTTGTGTGGGTGCACAGCTGGGAGCTGGCCCTGGGCACAGCTCCTGCTCTGGCAGAGGCTGCAGGGCCCTGGGGGCTGCCCAGCAGGAGCTGCTGCTGCTCTTGGAGCCAGGGAAGCTGAGCCAAGGCTTGGTCTGAGTGCGTGGTGGAGCTGCAGCAGGGGCAAGAGGGGGGGCTCGTGGGTCTGGGGGTGGGAGGTTGGAATGGGGGGTGGGAGTCACCATCCTGCTCGAGCTGGTGAACTCCCCAGCACTGCCGTGGGTGGGAGCTGGGAGTGTGGGACCTGCGGCAGCCTGGGAGGGTCTGCACCCCACGGGGCAGGCATGGGGGCTGCACCAGCTCTTGGGCCGTTCCCTGGGGCTGACAGCATCATCTGGCCTTGGGGTTTCATCGCCCTCATTTCTCCAGTCCTCCAAGAGCCAGGGCCACTGTGCCTGGTGCCAGGATGCCAGGATGCTGCTGAGGACCTCGAGGCCTGTCTTTCCCCTCTGCTCCCTCCAGAGAGGACTCCTTGCCCTGTGCCTTGGCTGCAGGGAGACCTTTGGGCACAAGGGGGTTGCAGTAGCCTGGTGCTCCTGTGCAGGCCGTGGGGAGGCAAGTGGAGCACTGTAGCCAGGGTGACAGGGGGAGGTGAGGCCATTCCATGTAACAGAAACCAGGGCTCCAGATGGGGAGGGGACCCAGCATGTCCAGACTGCTGCAGGAGCTGTCAGGTGCTACTGGGACTCTGCTCTGTCCCCAGAACAGGACAGAGGTAACCAGAGAGACCTGGACCACCAGGAGCCATATTCTTGTTTGCTGGGGGCACGTGTGTTTGGGGGGGAAGGGGAAGCTCTGCAGGACATCGAGCACACAGCTCAGTGTGCTCAGTTCAGAGCACCGGTGCCCTCCAGGTGCTCTGGAGCCGTCGTGCTCCCACGGATGGGGAAGAAGGGGCAGTTCTGGCTGCAGGCTCAAGGGCTCTGCTTTGAAGGTGCAGGCTCAAGGCTGAGGGCTGTCCCCCAGTAAGGCACACGGGGTCCCCGGGAGTCCCCACCTGCCCAGGCTCACCCAGCCCTGGCTTCTGCAGGCCCCTGATCTGCACACGGGCTTTGGGGCTGGCAGGGCTGCGGAGGAGGCTCTGCAGCAGCGGGGGCTGCCTGCCCGGCGGCTGCCTGCGTGCCAGCACGGAGCTGCCAGCCCGGCGCTCGCAGCCCTCCCTCGGCAGACGCAAATGGGAGCAGACAGCCCGGCTCGAGCGGTAAAGATCAAACCCCGGGAGCCCCGGGCTGCTGTCAGCGCGGGCAGGGCGCTCGGAGCCCCGCCGGGAGCGGCAGCCCCGGTGCTGCCCTGCCAGGGTGCCGTGTCCCCGCCGTGTCCCCGCTGTGTCCCCGCATGGCTGCGGCACGGGGGTGCTGCCAGGGGGCTGCCCACGCTGCTGTGACCATTGCAGGGGCTGGCCTGGCCACGGGCAGAGGATCCGGGGCTTTGCCTGCCCTGGGTTTCCAGTCTGGGAGATGCACGAGGCGCTGTCAGCACGCAGGAATAGCTGCTCCTGCTCCTCTCGCTGGGCTCTGCCGGCAGGGATGCTCCTGTGCCCAGCACCTCCCCAGGGATTGCACTCCGGCTTCCCCGTGGACTCAGGGGCAGAGGAGAAGGTGGCCCTGGAGCTCGGCACTGCCGGAAACTGCTGTGGAAAGGCCCCTCCGCTGCCCCAGCCTCGTCAGCGGGTGCAAACCTCAACCTTCGCCCGCCCCCCCGGCTCCGGCGGAGCTGGCGGCTGTGGGAGCGGGAGGATGGAGCCGCCGCGGGGGCACGGGCGTGGTGGCGTGCAGGAAACAGTCTGGGTGCTCCCCGTGCCCAGGGGGGCACCCGGTGCGGCTGGGGCAGGACGGGCAGCACCCACCCGGGCGATGCGAAGGAGCAGAGGCAGATGCCAGCGGCGCCCCGGGAGCTGCGGGCTCGGCACGGCTCCCTCACCCTCCTCAAGTGCCAAAGAGGATTGAAGAGAGCCCTGGGGTTCCGCGTGGATTTTGCACAGCCTGCCTGTTTCCCACCCAGGGAGGTGCCCACAGCCCTGGCCCGGGGCTGCCCCGTTTCGGACAGCAGCGCTGCTGCGGAGCGGGAGGGATGAGGGTCCGAGGTGCAGCTGGGGAGCAAGGAGAGGGCACAACTAATTGGGATAATTGCTAAAACAGGCGAGGAGCGAGCGGGGAGGGAGACGGTGAACAAGGAGCCGTTGTGCACAGGCGGCCCAGGCACGCGGCCCCGGCTCCAGCCGGCAGCGAGAGCCAAACAAACGGGGACTGTTCGGAGCGAGGGAGGACAAGCAGACGGCAGGACAGAAACCAGACCTCCACTGGGAGAGAGCCGGAGCCAAGGGCTTAGCTGGGAGCTGGGTGCTGCCCAGGGTCTGCCGGCTCCCCGTGTGGAGAGCAGCCCCGGATCCACCGCCAAGCCTTCACCGGGGCAGGACGGTGCCATCCCCAACCCATCCCCGGATGGAGAGCATGGCAAAGTGCTGGGAATGCTCCAGGCCAGGAGATAAGGGACAGCCCTTCTGCCACAGCCATCCCTTGGACTGGAAACTTTAAATCACGGAAATATAGCAGGAAACCAGCCCTTGTCCTAAAAAAGCCATCGGCAGGTGCAGTCACTGCACAAGGTCGTGGCACAGCGGAAGCTGCGGCATCGCCCACGTGGCTGCTCGGGGTGGGAGCAGCAGCTGCCCCCGCCTCGGCTGCTCCCTCCGCAGGAAGGAGAAATGACATTTGAGCAGGAAGAAACGTGGCTGTGCATGTGAGCTGCCCAACCCCGTGTCCCAGCTGGGCTTACAGCCCCTTTTCCAGGAGTCTCTGTGAGGTGGAGCCTCGGAGGACATGCCGGGCTGTTTGCTGCTGCCTGGTTCTGCACAGGGAGCTGCAGGATCTGCCATGGGCACAGATCCCCACAGCATCCATCCACCTGTCATGGGGCTGGGCTGAGCTTGGCAAAGGGCGAATTGCCCTTCCTAAAGTCCCTGTGGGAAGGCACAAGGCCACCCAGCTGCCACTGTCCCCGTGGGACATTGTGGGGGAGAATGCACGAGCACCAAGGGGAACACCTCTGTGCTGGCCAAAGGCTCTGCCTGAGCAGGGATTTTGTTTATGGGAAGGATGGAGCAGAGGGGGAGATTTTGGCACTGCCAGCAGTAGTGCCCGGATCCGTGCTGCCTCCTGCTTCCTTCCACATCCAGCAGCAGCTCCGTGCACGGGCAGCCCCTGGCTCCTGGTCCGAGGGCTGTTGGGAACAGCGCACCCTCAGCGCCAAGGCTCTCGGCTGCAGGGAGGGGACGGGAAGGACTCGCTCCAGGCCAGGAAATCCTTGCTTTCTCCTCCAGCCGGGCCGCAGTGGGCAGCCACAATGCTTCGCTTCCCCCGCGCCGCTGCCAAGCCCCGGCGTGACCCGGGGGCGGCCGGGCCGGAGCCGCAGGGGAGGGGGACGGAGGGGGCTGCGGGAGGGCGATAAGGAAAGCGGCTCCCCTCGGGTTCCTGCAGCCCGGGGAGAGCCGGCGGCGGGCCAGGCCCACTCCTGTGATGTCGGTGCGGCCGTGCCAGCCTGGACAGCGGCTTATGTATCCAACTCGTCATCCCTGAGGAACGCGGCATCCCCCTGCCAAGGGGAGAGCCTGGCACTGAGCTGGAGAGGCTCTGGGCTCTGCAGCGTCACCGTGCAGGTGTCTGACAGCAGCTCCGACAGCGCCGGCTCCCCGGGCCCGGCGGACGTGTCTCTGCAGTGTCCCTGTCCCCGCGGGCAGGGGAAGGGCCCGGCAGGGGACGGTGCCCATGGCCCGCACGAACACGCGTGACCCAGCTGCGCATCCCTGTGGCCGGCCGGGAGCCCGCAGGGTGGCCGGGATGTCCCATCGGGAGAGCAGGATGGCGCTGGCAGGGGACGCTGGGGCTCTGCCAGCCCGCTGGGGCTGTGCTGTGCTCATGGGGAGCAGCAGCAGCCAAGGCAGAGCCTCCTTCTGCAGAGGAGCCTGAGCTGCTCCCACACGGAGCTGCGGCCGGGGCTGCACGGGGAGCAGGGCCAGGGCAGCCCGGGGTGTGCGTCCGGCTGCTGAGCGAGGCACGGGGCACATTCTGGCCCCACAGGAAATCCCTCCCACCGAGCAGCCTTGGCAAGTCGCTTCCAGGCTCCGTTTGGGCTTTAGAAGCTGCTGCCACCCTTTGGGACACACGGCTTCCCCTGAGAGAGAACCAGGAGCTGTGGGAACCCCTGGCGTGGCCCGGGCAGACAAGCAGGCAGGGTCTTTGCCCATGGCATGCTGGGCACAGGCCTGGGGACACCAGCTGGATTTTGTGCTGGAGTTTCCCACCCCGGGGTGTTAGTGAGGGGCTGTGCTGCTCAAGGGCACAGAGCACCAAATCCTGCAGCTTCCATGAGCCCCCAAGGCCCCTGTCTCTGGCAGCTTTACCCCTGGGTCCTGCTCTGTGGCCCCTACAGTGCCCCTCAGACCTGCAGCAGTGGGATCCCCTCCATGGCACCCTCACACCCACAGTCCCCCCTCACTGGGTGACCCCTGAGCCCCGGTGCTGGTGACACTGGTCCGTGGGGTTCCCCTTTGGGATGCTCACCCCACGGGTGCCTCCCACTCCCTGTGATCTTTCCTTCCGTCCCCCCGGGCCTCACTCTGATTTTATTGAGGAGGCAGCTGAGAATTAAGGTCAAAGCCTTGAAGAAGACCTCGCACGGCTGCGTTCCACGGTGGCATGTCCCGGAGGGAATCATCCCCCATGAGTTTCACACAGCCCGAATTTGGGGGTTGCCCTCCCATCTCTGCACTGGTCCAACCCCTCCCCGTGTCCCTTTTTCACACCGACCACCCACGGGGGGCTCTCCTGAGCTTCAGCGAAGCCTTCAGCCCCCGCAAGGTTTGGCGAGCGGCCACCATCTGCTCCGGGGGCTCACCGAGCTGTCCCCTCCGCGAGTGGCAAAGCCTTCCGCTCTAGGAAGCGTCGCCCTTCATCATCCTCCGGCAGTGACGGGCTGCGCAGAGCATCACCACCCTCCTGTGCCTGCGGCAGGCACTGCACCGCCCGGGAGCCCGGGAATTGCTCACACACGGGGCCGCTTCGGGAGTTCTTTATTCTGGTGCCTGGGAGAGCCCCGGGAGGAGCTGGAGCTGGGAAAGCTCCAGCGCTGGGATGCCACACAAATACCTGTCCCCAGCAAAAAGAGGCCCAGGAACAGGACGTGCCTGTGGCTTTCTGGATGGTTTGTTTGTTTGGGTGATTTTTTACAAAATAAATGTACCTTTTGCTGTGTGTGAAGCACCAGTGAGCTAAGGCACCCCAGTTAGGGGAGGATTTTCAGGATTCCAGTAACTAAGGGATCTCTGCAGTTACTGGAATTCTGCAAAAACTCCCAACAGCTTGTGCTGGGTCACACAGGCCAGAGGCTGTGGGTGCCCTGCCGTGGTTCCCCATGGAACCCATGCAGTGAGATTGAGAATTCTTGAGCCAGCACAGGAATTTTCCTCCTGGCTCATGTCCCACGGCTGGGGATGCTCCTGCCCCTGCAGCACTTGCAGCCCCTGCTGGGAACCCAGCCCCCTGCATGGGGCTGCCCCTCATTTGCAGGCTCCCAGCAGGTTCACGAGCCAGTGCCATGGTTGGTTTTTCCCCTCTCTCTCCTGGTTTTCCCAGGCTCTTCCTCAAACCACCCTTCCTCTGGAAGCAGTGTGGCACCTCTGAGAACCTCCCTCTCCATCACCCCCAGCACAGGACATCACCAGGGTGGGCATTGAGCTTTTGATTGGTTTTTCCTGTTTATTTCTTTTCCCCCTGCAAACAATTGCAGGAAATGAGGCTGGTTTTAAGCCACAGAGAGCCTCACATTAGCTCAGGTCTTCCATTTACTCAAGGAGGGCACAGCTCTGCAGCACCTGCCAGCTCCCAGCTTGGGGAATCCCACATGGGACAACTCCAAACCAGCAGCTTGAGCTTTGGTGCAGCAACTTTTCCACCTGGGGATCCTCCATCGTCTATAAATCCTCCAAGGATCAACACATGATTTCTGGATGTGGCCCTTGAAGCTCGATTTGGAGAATTTCTTGGCAAGAAATGAAATGTTTGAACTCCAGGCTCCAGGTTAGGGGTTGCTGCTCATGGCTGGTGAAACCTCTCCTCATCTGGGGCTGCCACAGATCTGCCCTGTGGAGAATGAGGATATCCAGGAGGTGCCTGCGAGATCAGAGCTGGGTGCTGAGAGAGCCGAGAGACACCCCCGGCACGGGGGCACCGCGGATCCCGGCTGGCTCTGCTCCCAGCGGCCGGGTGGGGTCTGCAGCAGCTGAGGGATAACTGAAGCCTCCGATTTGGCCTTATTATCATGCAGAGCAATATAGCCCGGGGTGCCCGAATGCTAAGCTAGCTCAGACCGAATCGCCCCCGCGGGTCAAACACCATAGCAAGCTCAGAGATTGTCAGCTCTTATAGTGATTGCAAGCTCTTAGAATTTCAGCTCTGCTTGCTAGGTAAGTTTGCCCTTGGCTTGAGGCTGCAGCAGATGGCAGAGAGAGGAGAAGGAGAGGCGCTGGCTGGCTCCACAGAGATGGCTTTACTGGGGAAGTCTGTGAAGGGTCCCAGCGACAGCTCTTCTTCTGTTGAATGGGGTACAGTGTGCCCTTTTTGTAGGGTTGGATAGAATCCAAACTTAACCAATGGTAAGGGTTTAGGGGTATCCATAATTGACCAATAGTAAGGGTTAAAGCAACATGGCCTTATAATGTTACAGAGATAGGTTATGGGGCAGAGGTCAGGGAGACAGGAATTTTCTTTTGCTGCTTCAGCATTCCTATTGTTCATATTCTCCATGGTGCTTTTCCCAGACTTATGGGGTTTACTACAAGGGATGTCCCCACCCGAGGCTCTGTCAGGTGACCCTTATGAGGCAGCCCCTGGCAGAGGGAAGGCGTTCAGGCCCCGGGGGCTGCAGGCTCTCAGGGGCCCCCAGAGCCGGGCTGTGCCTGACGTGCAGCCTCGCAGCTCCCTGCAAGCAGAGCTGCTCAGGAACAGGGCTGGCCATGGAAATCGGGCTAAAAGACAAACCCAGCCCGTGCTGAGGCTCTGCGAGGAAGGGGAAGGTGCTGCTGGAGAGGGCCACAGCGACATCCCCTGCGCAGGCAGGGACACGCCAGGCAGGGCTGGGTCACCGCAGGACGCCTGGGCGGAGGATTTGCCTTTTTCTATTCCTGCTTAGTCAGACGGATGAGTTTCTCTGTGGGGAAACGGGGCAGCAGCGAGGCCCGGTGAAGGGACAGGGGCTGCTGTGGCTCCCCTCCAGGTGACCCTGCGGTGGCAGGAAAGGCCCGAGGGGTCTGTGAAGGAGTTCTGCAGCTTTCAAACCCGAGAGCTGTGTGCTGTGGGGCTGATTTGTCACAGCACAGAGAGCGCTCTCTGCACCCCCACTGTCAGTCCTCGGAGGGGAAACTGAGGCACAGAAGTGCATGAGGCCCCCTCTCAATGCTAGAACCACGCAGAGGAGGGTCAGCTTCTTCCCCCCCAAAAAATTCCAGGCCTCCCTCTTCCTTTCCCTTCACCACTTGGAAGGTTGCTGAGTCTCCCTGCAGGGAACCCCCACTCTGGGAGCTGCCAGCCCAGCGGGCTCAGGGACAGAGGATCAGCCCCAGAGGGAGGGCAGGAGCTGGGCATCGGGCAGGTGCTGGCAGCTTCATCCAGGGGCAGTGCTGCCAGGGCAGGCAGGCTCCCATCGCCCGCTGGAGCTCTCCTGCTTGTTCCATGGGTGCCAAGGGGCTGGCCTGGGCAGCCCCTGCTCCTCAGGACAGGGGAGAAATATTTTCTGTTGTCAGAAGGATGGCCAGAAGGAAGTGGCTTTTCCCTTTGCAAAGTGTGTGGGCAATGTAATTCACTGCCAGCAGGGTTCAGCTGCAATTTGAGGTGTTTGTCCCTGGCCTGTCCTGGAGGATGCTGTGCCATCATCCCTGAGGCTCAGGGGAGGGGCAGCTTCTGCACACAGCTGCTTGTGGGAAGGTGCTGAGGCTCTGCACAAGCCACTGTGGGGGCCTTGGGGATGGGAAGAGGGACAGTGGCTGAGCACATCACAGCAGGGTCACACGGCAGGGACATGGGTGGGGCAGGGTGGAGGGTGCTGAACGTTTGCATCTTTTCTACTGCAGCACTTCTGGTGCCAGGGACTGGCACGGGTGCCAGCAACCCTCTCCTTGCCCTGGCACAGCCACATCCTCACTCCATCCAGCCTTGTGGGCATCACCATCCAGTGGTGCCCTGGAAACCCCCAAGGCCACCCTGGAAAAGGCCCTGTTGGGGGCACAAGGCCACAGCACAGCCAAGCTGTACTGCAGGGATGAGGACCCCAGCAGAGCCCCAGCACTGGGGTCTTAGGGCTGGACAGGGCAAGCAGAGCCTGGCAGGGGCTGTGGGATCCTGGGTGCCCATGGGGGCAGGCAGAGCCTGGCAGGGGGCCTGGGAGCTGCAGAGGGTGCAGAGCTGCTGTGCCCTGCCCGGTGTTCAGGACATGGGCATGGTGCCCTCTGCCCAGCGCCTGGTGCTCTGGGTTTGCTGGTGCCCACAGACCTGTGGAGTGCAGTGTCCCCCTCCCAGTCCCTGCCTGCTGCCCAGAACCAGAGTGGTGCCAGTGCTGGTGCCAGTGTCCAGAGCTCAGTGCCCGCTGCATGGCACACAGTGCTGCTGCTGGTGCCTGGGGGTGGCACTGGTGGCTGTACCAGCCCTGGTGGTAGTGACAGTGCACAGTAGCACTGTGTGGTGTTCTCTGTGCACTGTGTGGTGCTGGTGCCAGTGTCCATGCTGTTGCTGATACCCACTGCTGGTGCCCAGTTCCTGGTAGCAGGGGGTGGTGCTGGTTTGGTGCCTCGATACTGGTGGCTTGCCTGGTGCCCAATGCCCCTGTCCAGTGCCAAGTGTCTCTGTCCACTTGTGGTCCCAGTGCCTCCTGAGCAGTGTCCATGTCCACTGCCCAGCGCCCAGTTCCCTGTGCCCACTGTCCGGTGCCCACTTCCCTGTGCCCACTGTCCAGTGCCCAGTGCCCAGTTCCCTGTGCCCACTGTCCGGTGCCCAGTGCCCAGTTCCCTGTGCCCACTGTCCAGTGCCCAGTGTCCAGTTCCCTGTGCCCCTGCCCTGTGCCGGTGTCCATGGGCTGGGCTGGTGGTTGGTGCTGGGGCTGGCCGGTGGGCGGGTGCTGGCTGTGGGGTGTTCCTGCCCCGCTCTCTCGGGGCCGGTCTGTCTGTCTGCGGGGCCGGTCCGTCTGTCTGTCGGTCGCTCGGGGCGGAGCCGCTCGGGGCGGTCCGTGCAGGAGGAAGCGCAGCCGGGGCAGAGCGGCCCCGCAGCGGCCGGAGCCGCGCTCGGTGAGTCCCGGGGATCGCTGCCCGTGCCCTGCCTGCTCCCTGCTTGCTCCCCCTGCGCCCCTTCCCCTGCCTGCCCTCCTCCTTCCTCTGCGCCCCCCGCCCCGATTCCCCATCTCCCACCGCCTGCCCCGTCCCCAGCCCCTATCCCAACTGTCCCCGTCCTGTCCCATCTTCCCTCTGCCTTTCCACTCCCCTGCACCCCCTTTCCTCCCGCTCCTCTCCCCACTTTTTCCCGTCCTGCTCTGTGTCCCCCTAGAGATCCCCACCCCACTGCCCCGCACTCTTTCCCCACTCAGCCTCCCCTCCTGCCCCCCCGTGCCCTGCTCACCCCCTGCACCCCCGCTCCTGCCTCCCCTCCCAGCTCTGGTGGGTCCACGTGTATCTTGTGGGGGTCCCTTGGGGCGGGCGGGGAGTGGGGAGCACAGACCCCCAAACCAGGGGGGTCTGCCGGGGGTCCCTCCCCTTCTGTGAGAGCACCCCGGGGTGACAGGGGCTCTGTCCCGCAGGGGTGGGCAGTGCCACGTGTCTGACAAGGGGCAGGGACATGGATCGGGGAGTCACCGTGCAGAACCCCTACGCCAGCGTCAACATCCCGCGGGAGCAGTTCCAGCAGAGCTTCATCACTCGCTACCTGAGAGACGAGCCCACCGTCATCGCCAACCCTGTGGCCGTGCCCTCCTACGGCACCGGGGGGCACACAGAGCTTGCCAACGGCTGCAACAGCCCAGCCATCTCCACCGACAAGTCCTGGTCCCGTCCCTATAACCCCTATGCCAGCCTGAGGATGCCCAATGGGGACTCATCTGCCTCCTTCTACACCGTGACCCTGGACAAGCCACCCAAGGGCCAGGAGCAGGGGGCTGGCAGGCGATGTGGCTGCTGCAGGTGCTGCTCCTGCTGCCCAAAGTGCTGCTGTGTCATCTCCTAAGGGCCCTCTCTGCACACATGGGATGCGTGACTATGGGATGGGGCCAGGGGACCCCACAGGGACATGGCTGCTGGCCTGGGCACCCCTGGCAGAGCTGGCACTGGCTGGACTGACGTTGCTTTTTACTTGTGAACTCTGCAGCCAGATGTGCTGGTGATGGGCACCTGCCAGATGGGCCATAAGGACGATGTGTGCCAGGACAGGTGTCACCAAGAAGTGACTGCACTGGAGAAGGGGCAGCACTGCGCCTGTGACCCTGCACTGAGCCCCTGGCAGCGTCCTTGTGCTGGGAACTCCACCCTGGCAAGGGGCAGGCAGTGCCCAGTGCTCGAGGCTGGGTTTGGATGCTGGCAGCCCTGTGTGTGGCAGAGGAGGACATCATCATCACTGTCCTGGAGCAGTGGAGAGGAGCCAGGGACAAGCCTCCAGCTGGCACAGGGACCCACCTGCCCAGAAGTGAGCGTCCCCCCTCCCACAGCATCACAGGGGTGCTGCTGGCCCCCTGCACCAAACTCCATCTGGATCCTGCTCCTCCTCACCACACTGCCCATGGGGCAGAGCGATGGAAACGGGAGAGACAGACAGCCAAAGCATGTCAGAGTGCTGGGCCGTGCTCCAGGGCAGCACCTGATGGCACAGCATGGATGTGGGCATTAACATCCCGGTGCCAGAAAACTCCCAGCCCCATTCTGTTCCTCCAGCCAGGCTTGCGGGGTGCTGGGCACAACCTCTTGTCCCATCTGCATCCCAGAGACAGGTCCAGCTCAGAGGGCTGGCCCAGCTCCAGCAGTGGGGCAGCGCTCGGGCACCTTGCTGGGGAGGCAGAGGCCCAGCATTGGCCTTTGCAGCTCCCAGGGACTGGAGGAAGGGGGGAGGAGCCGCTGGCTCTTCCCCGTGTGCTGGAGCTCCTCCAGGCTGGGCTTTGGGCTGGGGCTGCTGCCATCGACCTGGAACAAGCCCGCTGTTGTGCTGATGTCCCGCCGTGCTGCTGACGT
The DNA here is from genome assembly GCF_037042795.1 of Molothrus aeneus. Lineage (NCBI taxonomy): Eukaryota > Metazoa > Chordata > Aves > Passeriformes > Icteridae > Molothrus > Molothrus aeneus. Next base: position 839,133 of record NC_089664.1, read on the forward strand.
CCCTCCCTGGTGCTGGCAGCCCTCCCTGGGGCTGCTCTGCTCCCTGGCCACTGCAGGACTGCCTGCTCTGTGGGACCGGGGCTTGGGAGGAGTGCCTGTGTTTGCAGATGACTTCAGGCTGCTGCAAATAAAATTACAGCCCTCTCCTGCCCTGCCAAGGTGTGCCTCTTCCCTCCACCCAGGCTTTTCTGGGATTTCTGTGTCATTTCTTGCTTTCCCTGGTGGGTGTGTAGGGGCAGCTCTAAAGCCTCCAAACCAGGCTTAACTGTTGCCCTGATGACTCGTGGCAGCAGCAGCTCACACTGAGCTCTTTGGCTGCTGCCTGGTGCCCCACTGCCAGCCCAGGTCCAGCAGTGCCAGCCCGGGTCCAGCAGTGCCCAGGCATTCCCAGTACAGGCTGCTCCTGCCTGTCTGGGACACTGGCTGGTGCTCAGCCCAGCCCTGCCAAGCTGGATGACTGTCCTGTCTGGAAAGACTTCGTGAGTCTTTGGAAGAGGCTGAGGAAGGGCCTGGCAAAGGGAAGTTCCTGGCTGAGCAGCTGGGTGGGCTCCAGGACACTGCCCAGGCTGGCTGTGACCCCCTGGGACTCCCTCAGCAATGGGAGCCCACCATGGCTTGGAATCCCCCCCTGCTTGGAGCCCAGCTGCACTGAGGCCCCAGGAGCACTGGGTGCCAGCAGTGCTGGGGTGCCAGCACACAGATCCCACGGGAAGCCCCCAGTGCCTGGGAGCCCACCCCAGGAGTCTGCCACGGCCTGGGAGCCCATCACCCTTGCAATCCCACCCCCATTCCGGGATATTCTGGGCTGGGGTGGCCGTGGCCTGGCAGAGCTTTGCCCCCCCGTGCCGTCCCCCCCGCCTGGTGCAGATGCCAGGGTGGTGGGACCGGGGTGTGCGGCTGGCAGGGACACAGCCACACGGTGCCCGCCCTGCACAAGGAGCTCCCTTGTTCTCCCTGCCCAGGGCGCAGTGGGGACGGGCAGATCCATCCCTTGTTTGCTTTGGTATCGCCAGCCCTGCCCCGTGCGTGCGGCGGGCAGGGGACACCGCACGGCCGAGCCCGTGGGCGGGGCTGCCCGGGCGCTGCGGGACACGCACGGCCCGGGCACAGAAAAGGGTGTGCGGTGCCTGGGCACAGCCCGGGGACAGAAAAGTGTCCCCAGGGTGTGCGGCGCCTGGGCACAGCCCGGGGCCACAGCGGCCGGTACGAGCGGGCCGGGAGCTCGGCGGGGCAGGGCAGGGCAGGGCAGGGGCGGGCAGGGCAGGTGCCACATCTGCCGTGTGTCACCGCTGCCCTTGGCTCTGCCCAGCCCCGGGGCGATGGCACACGCGGCGGGAGCGGCCGGCACCGCCCGCAGACCGGCGGGCAATGATTCAGCAGCGGGAGCGGGGGTGAGCGGGGCACCGTGAGGCTGCGGCCCCGGACCGGGCAGGGCTCTGATGAGCCGGGCAGCTGCCGCAGAGCGTCCCATGGGCGCTCCCCGGCTGTGTCCACCCTCCCAAGGTGCCCGCGGGTGCCCAGGGTTGTGCTGGGCCAGTGCCACCTCCTGCCTCTGGAGCGTGGGTGGCGGTGCAGGGCTCCGGCTCATCCCCATCAGACCTTTGCTCTCCCTGAGGGTGCCGCTCCCTGTCACGGGGCCGAAGGTCCCTGCAAGCCGCGGATGATCCTGGGAACAGGCAAACACGTTTCCCATCCATGTGTGTTGCTGCTGATTGCAGATCTGCCTTTCCTGAAGGGAGGCCTTATTGTTCCACATATCTCCCTGGAAGAAGCTGTCGGAGGTGAAGGCTGGTCTCTTTTCCCGAGTAACAAGTGATGGGACAAGAGGAAACAGCCTCAGGTTGTGCCAGGGGATACGTTGGATATTCGGAAAAAATGTTTCACTGAAAGGGCTGTAAAGCCCTGGCACAGGCTGCCCAGGGCCGTGGTGGAGTCACCATCCCTGGAAGTGTTCAAAAAATGAGTCGATGTGGCACTTGGAGACATAGGCTAGTGGTGAACGTGGTACTGCTGGGTTGATATTTGACTTGATGATTTAAAAGATACTTCCCAACCTTAATGGTTCTGTGATTCCCTGTTCCTGGATCCAGGTGGGCTTTTGGCAGGGCTGGCAGTGCCCTTGGTGTCAGCATGGCAGATGCACAGTCCCTGTCACCAAGGGCTCCCCTGCCCCAAACCCTTCCTGTGCTGAGCTGGGGTGCCCAGCAAGGGGCAGAAGTGGCCAAGGGCAGCTGGGCAGAGCCCCTCAATGGGACAGAGCTCTGCTGGCATCAGGGAGGGACATGAGGGCTGATGGTCAGGGGCTGGGAGAGGCTGGAGGGGGGAAGGAGGGCAGGCAGGATGCCTGGGGGTGTGTGTGGGTGTGGGTGTGTGTGTGGAGCAGGAGAGGCAGCCCGAGGGGTCACTGCCCCTGAGCAGTGCCAGGGGCACCCCTGGCTGTGCACAGAGCCAAGCCCAGCCCTCTCACCCACAGAAGTTTTTTGGCAGAGCTGCCTATGGGACAGCAGCATTCCTGTCCCTGTGGCAGCTGAGGCAGGCCAGCGCTGTGTGTTGGGGGGCAGAAGGACAGCCCGGGACAGCCCCGCCCCTGCACGGCCCTGGAGGAGCGCACTGAGCCCGCCAGGAGCCAGCTCTGCCCTGGCTGCCAGCACCCAGGGGCTGCACCCCAGCACAGGCAGGCACGGTGCAACCCAAGCACGCCAGGGCACAGCTGGAATCCCACACAGCTGGATCCTGATCCACCCAGGGCACACGGCCCTTGTTCCAATGGGTTTGACCAAAACCAATTTCCCTGGCACAGCCCTGTCTCAAACTGGCCTCACCGCCTGTGTTTGCCACTGGCCTGGCAATGGGAAGGCAAAACCCTGCCATGGGGTGCCACCCCCTGCCTGGGCACCCATGGCACACACAGCCTGTGGCAGGGCTGGGTCGCTCCTGAGTCGGGATGTGTGCCCCAGAGGTGCCGTGGTACCAGAGCTGCTTCCTCGCTCGCAGGGACCAGCGTCAGGAGCTGAGCCCTTCTGCAGTGACCCCTTGGGGATCTTCATTTCCAAGATGCCCAATTCTTTCTCTGAGCAGTGCTGGGAACACGCCCGAGGGCTGCTGGTGAGGCGGCAGCGCTGCCTCTCTCCGTGCCCTCTCCCGCCGGCAGTGGGAGCTGCTGCCCGCGGGAACGCTGCCTGTCCTGCCTGTCCTGGCCCTCCTGCCCTGCTTCCAGGACCGGCTCTCGTCCTCCAGGACTGGCTCTCGTCCTCCAGGATCCCGGGCTCAGGACCTGTCCCCCTACCACGCTGCCCTCTTCAGTCTGCAGCCCCCTCCATGCCAAGGCTGGCACTTTGCTGCTGGAGCCCGGGCAGCTGTGGAGGCAGAGTCTGGCACCTCCCTGGCATTGTCACCTCCCCTGGGTCCTGCACCTTGCAGGTGTCCCTGTGGGGTGCTGGGGTGTTCCCAGCCTGACACTGAGCATTGGTAACTCAGCCCCCAGAGCCTGCAGCCCCACAGGGAGGGCAGGGCAGGTCAGAGTCACCCCCAGGCTCCAGCTGGGAGCACACCCCACACGTGGGCACTGCCAGGGCCCCGGTGTCCCTGCAGCAGTGCCAGCCCTGCCACCCCACCGTGCCCCCCGCTCCTGTCACAGCTGTGCCCACAGCCCGGAGCACCTGGGGATGCTGCAGTGCCAGGGGGTCTCTGCTGGCCGACGTCTGCTCGGATGTTCTTGGCTCTGAAGGGTGGCCCAGGACATGGAAGACTCCATTGCTGCTGCCCAGGTCCAGACAACATCCATGTTCTCTGCCCAGGGTGGAGCCCAGAGCTCCTTGGCCTCCCAGGCACGGTTCCTTCTGTCAGTGAAGCACAGGCTGATGGTTAATGACCATTCCTGGGCTTAGATTTCAGAGGTCTTTGTTACCCAGGTGCTTGTAACCCAATCTCCCGGGCTTGGCTTCCCTGCAGCAGATCCAATAGCAGCTGTCCCTGAAAGGTGAGCCCCTGCCCACTACCAGGGCCACTGGCAGCCACAGGGACCTGGCTGGCAGCTCAGCCCCCGATGCTCCCCACAGGACTGCCACAGCCGCCGGGACAGCACAGCCCTTCTGCCACCAACCCCGAGGCCCTGGGAAGTATCTCAGGACAGGTAGGGATGGGGGAACTGTGAGGAGGGGAGAGAGGGGTACCCGTGTGCACCAAAACAATTGAGGTCACCTGAGGAGAAGGAACAGAGTCTTGGTGGCCTCCAGGAGAAGTGTGCAAACATACTGGTGTACCAGACCCCGCCTGAGATGAGGCTGGGTCCCCTCAGACCCCTCCCCACGAGCCTTTGTGCCACCCCCTGTGCCAGCACAGCCCGGGGCTGGGGAGGGTGGGGCTGTGCCAGTGCCACTGTGCCACTTGTCTCCAAGTGCTGCTCCCCAGCCCCGCCAGACCCCTCGCTCCTGCTTCCCCCCTGCTCCCCCAGTCCCAGGCTGCACCCTGAACAGGCTGCTGAGATCTGGCCAGCACGCATTCCCTGCAGAGCTCCCGGTGTGGCACTGGCACATGCCATGGATGTAGTGGCAGTGTCACTGCAGTGGCAGCATCCCGCTCTGCCAGGCAGGGCTGGGCAGGGGTGGCAGGCAGCGGGCAGGGTGTTGGGCAGGGATCCTGCTGCTCCCACCGCACGGACCGCTTCCACCTCCCCCACGTGTCGGGGGCACTCGGAGGTGACGTCCCAGCGCTGTGCCCCTCCCCAGCCATGCGCTCACGGCTCCTCTCGCCCCCTCCCCAGCATGTCCCAGGCCGGTGGCAGCCCCCGGGCAGAGGGCTCGGGGCCGTGTGTCGGGGCGCACTCGCGCACCCCCAGCCGGGGCAGCCAGCGCGTCGAGTGCATCATCTGCTACTCCTCCTACGACCTGGGCGTGCGGCTGCCGCGGCGCCTGTACTGCGGGCACACCTTCTGCCAGGCGTGCCTGAAGCGCCTGGACGCGGTCAGCAACGAGCAGCGCTGGATCCCGTGCCCGCAGTGCCGCCAAAACACGCCCACGCCGCGCGGAGGGGTCACCATGCTGGACCTGGACCTGGCCACCTTCCTGGCCGTCAAGGCTGACAAGGAGCAGCCGCGGGGCGCCGGCAGGAGCCCGGCCGCGCTGCCCGCCAAGGGCCCGGGCAAGGAGCCGGCCGTGACCCAGCAGCCGGCGGGGCTGTGCCAAGAGCCGGTGCCCCCGGCGCTGCTGCCCCGGCGCGGCTGCTGCCGGCTGTGCCTGTGCTGCGGGGTCACCGCCGCCTTCGAGAGCTGAGCACCAGGGGCCGGCCCGAGACTGCTTCTGGGACCCACTGGGGACTGCAGTGCTGGGGCTGTGCTGGCAGCCCAGGAAGAGCTTCAGCCTGGGCAGGGCTTTCCTGCCCATCCTGTCCGGATTTGGGGAGCAGCAGTGGGGGAGCAGGATGCTACCACCCCCTCATCCTGCCCGTCTGCCCTGCTGATGACTCAGAAACCTGGTCCAGCCATCACAGACGTTCCCTGGCCCCTGAGCACAGCCTGGCTCATGCTCTGTTCCCCCGAGCATGTGGCTCTGCAGCAAGGGCAGTGGCACCGAGCACCGCCTGGCAGGAACAGGGGCCTGGCACAGCGACGCCATGGGCTGTGTCCAGCACCCTGAGAGCTCCAGGTCTAATAAAGACACTTTGGTCCTGCTGGGCTGCACATCCTGGTCCTGTTTGCTGGCAATCCTGGCCCAGGGCAAGCCCTGCCTGTGGCGGGTGGGGGAGAAGTGACCTGCCCGGCTGGGTTGCTGTGCTGGGAGTGTTTGCTCTCCTGGTCAACTGCATGAAAAATTTTGGCATTGGGATAGTAGGACAGTTGAAATTGAGGTTTTCAGAGTTGTTAGGAAACCTCGGATGTTGCTCTGCTGTGGGAGGAGAGCTGAGCTCAAGAAGCTCCTGCTTGGCCTCGTGCTCTGTGGCTCATGCCACGTTTGGCTTTTCCTGCCTGACCCTTTCCTCACACACACACACAAACCCTGCTGTTTTTCCAGTTGTGCCCTGCTGCCTGCATGGCTTTCCCTGCTTTCCCTGCCTGACTCCACACCAGGGTGCAAGGACAAGAGCCCAGGCAGCTGGTCTGGGTTAACAGGGGCCAAACTGGAATCACTGGGCTGCACAGGGTGATACTGAAACAGCTCTTGGCCAGGGCTTGGTGTTGCCTGGGCAGCTCTTGCAGTTCTTCCTCAGGGCTCATTTTCTGCATCTGTTTTCCACGTGGTTTATGAGCTCTTGCAAAAGCCCAACACCAGGAACCCCCTCAGGACTCAGCAGGGGACCCCAGCCTGTGCCTCCCTAGGGCTGGCAGGGACCTTGTGTCCCCTGGGCAGTCCTGGTGCTTGGATATTCCCTGTGCTGGGGCCAGGGCTGCAGCCAGAGGATTCCATCAGCCATGGACAGCACCCACCCCTGCACAGAGCACATGCACAATTCTGCCACTTGATGTCACCTGCCATAAAACAGTCCCAGCTGAGGTGTTCCCAGAAGAACAAACCTGGGGTGCCCCAGGGCAGATGGTTCAGAAATTCCATGTGAGTCCTGCCTTGGACCTTTAATTACCTGGGAATGTGCGAGAAATTAAAGCCTTCAAGGAATGGATAAGAGGTATCACTGAGTGCTACTGCACCTCCCCCTCTATCTCCATTTCTCCCCAAAGACTCAGCAGTGGGTGCTGGGAAGAGGGTAGGGAAGGGCCCGTCCCTCCCTGCAGAGGTGCCAGCAGCTCTGTGCTCAGCCCAGCACCTTTGCTGGGTGACCAAACCCATGGCTGTCTGTCCCACACCCATGTCCCTGCTTCCCTGCCTCCCCCCAGCACCAGAGCCCCTCTGGGGGGCTTGGCCCTTGCTTCCTTCCTCCGTGGATGTCCCCCTGCTCCCAGCCAGTCCCTGAAGGAGGGGATCATCCCTTCCACCACTCTGGGAATGCTTTTGGCACGCTGGCTGCACGCCCTGATTTGGCACTCGGGCAGAGCAGGGCCAGTGCCCAGTGCTGTGCCCTGGGGGCTCCTCCCCTGGCACAGGCACCCGAGCTGGCCTGGCAGAGCAGCTGCTCGGAGCAGCCTGTCCTGCCACATTCCATGTGGAGCCCAGAACCTCAGGAAGGGGCATCGTGGAGGGGGAGCAGGGCACTGGTGGGCATTGCTCAGGCTGGGGACAGGGGCCTGGGCTCCTCCTGCATGGTCCTGGGTCCCCATGCTCCAGGAAGGGGCAGTGCAAGGGACCCCAGCAGGTGGAAAAGGGCAGTGGTGGCACTGCTGGGGTACAGGACCCCGTGTGTCCCCAACCTGCCATGGCAGCATGGTGCAGCCAGTGGATGGAGAACAGGAGTGGCACCAGGCACGAGCATGGGATGATGTCTGGCAATGTCCCTGGCAGGGACAGCTCTCCTGCCACGTCCCATCAGGGTGACAGCAAGGGGCTTCCAGAGGAGCTGAGTTTTCAGGCTTTTCAGCCTCCTGGGCTCTTTGTGCACAAAAACTGGGAATTACCTTGCTTTTAATAGCGGTTTGAGTTATTTTTGGCATGAATGTTGCACTTCTCACCTGTGGCAATGAAGGTCCTGGGGAGGAAGAGCATTTTGGGACAGGACTCCCTCAAAATTCAGGTCTCCATATAGCCTGTGGCTGCGGATGGGACGAGCTGGGGCTGCAGCCTCACATGGCACTGGGTTTGTTCCCTTGCCCTGGGGCTGGGCTGGGCTGGAGGATTCCTCTGAATTATTTCCAGATGGGGATTAATGCAGCAAAGCGAGTTTGCTGCAGGATAAATAAACAAACCAAAGCTCCTCGGGATGCTATTAATAAACCCTCTGCCTGCTGCTTCTGTCCCAGATTTGGGAACATTCTGGCCTTGGCCTGAGGTGCAACTGTGCCCTCCCTGCCTTGCTGCCCATCCAGCCCCTTGGCCATGGGGCAGAGGGACAGGGATTCCTCTGGGACCATGGCCACTGGGGTCCTGCTGGGTGTGAGTGGGGACAGTGTCCCTGCTCTGGGCCCCTCCTCTGGCTCTAAGTGGGATGAGGTGCTGCCAGCCATGTCCCTTGGTGGCCCAGTCCCCACTGAGCTCTGCCAGGGGCAGTGGCACTGGGAGGTGACACCAGCCCAGCCTTCAGCAGCCAGGCTTTGGGTGGCTTTGGAGCGGAGAGGGTGTAAACAGGGTGGAGGAAGAACTTTGAGCCCTATGGAACTGGCACTGCCATGCTGGGGGGAGGGCAAACCAGTTTTGAGTGGCTGCAGCCCAGCAAGGTCACCTATGCCATGCTTCTCATTGGGGGCTCCTGCGTAACCCTGCGTGTGCACACGGACTGTTCCCCTTCTGGGAAGGAGGAAGGTGCCCATGGGATGTAATCCCAGCCCACCTCATGCTGGCAGGGCTGGTGGTCTCCTGCAGGGCAGACAGGGCTTGGGCGAGGGCTGGGCTCAGCAGGGTGGGCCATGGTTCCCAGCACAGCTCCCCACTGAGGGCCCCTGGATGTGGTGGGACAGCACTTAACATGGGCTAAGACCGAAAATGACACGATTTTGTCTCAGTTATGTTTTTTCCTGGTTACTCAGCCACTTATGGGGGTCCTGGGCCCATACACCCCTCTGGTGTTGAGGCAGCATGTCCTGGGGTATGCCTCTGGGGAGGATGGAGGCTTAGAGATGGATCTGGATTTGCTGATTTCCAGCTCTCCAGCCAGCAGCACACACAAGCAGTTAATCCCAGGCCACGCAGAGCTGGCTGCTTACCTGGCTGGAGCGGTGCCTGGGGGAGGGAGGGACGTGGGCACGGTTCCACACCTTGCAGGGCAAGCATCACAGCAAAAATATTTGCTGAAAAAAGTGCAGCTCCACCCCGAGGAAAACCGGGTCCGGGAGCAGAGCCCCATCCAGGTTTGCAGCTGGGTGAGCAGGGGATGAATGCGAGTGGCAGCCGGGAGCCGAGCACGGCCCGGCCCCACCAGCCAGCGCCGCCGGGCTCAGCCGAGGGCACCGGGCAGGGCCGGGGGGCTGGGCAAGGCCTGGGGCTCTAGGGAGCCTGTCCGAGGGGCAGGGAGCCCTCTGTGCCTCGGGGGCAGCCATGGGCGGCTGGAGGCTCCCCGGCCCCGTGCTGGGCCTGCTGCTGCTGCTGCTGTGCCCGCCGGCCTCGGCCGCCTGCCCGGCCGCCTGCCGCTGCTCCCCGGGAGAGGCGGACTGCAGCGAGCGGGGCCTCCTCGAGGTGCCCTGGAGCCTCTCGGCCAACACCAGCACCCTGTGGCTGGCCTACAACTTCATCACCGTGCTGGGACCCCGCTCCTTCCCTCCGCTGCCGGGGCTGCGGCTGCTCAGCCTGGCCCACAACCGCCTGGAGCTGATCCACCCTCAGGCGCTGCTGGGGCTCGGGGCGCTGCAGGAGCTGGACCTGAGCCACAACCACCTCAGCGTGCTCACCCCCGACACCTTCCGGCCCCTCACCAGCCTGGCCACGCTCAACCTGGGCAGCAACAGGCTGGGGCAGCTGGAGCCCGGCGTGCCGGGAGCCTTGCCCCGGCTCCAGGCACTTCTCCTGCAGGACAACCCCTGGGTGTGCAGCTGCAGCATCCTGCCCCTCTGGCGCTGGCTCAGCCACAACAGGGACAAAGTGCGAGGTGAGTGCCCAGAGCGCTGTCCCCAAGCCCCCCGCCACTCCATGCTGCCTGCTCACCCTGTCAGGGCTGAGGCAGACCCAGCACCCTGGCTGCCAGCTGGCTGGGGGCTTGGGTGGTCAGTGCCCTTGGGGTGAGGGTCCCCAAAGTTGTCCTTAGGTCATGCCAGCTCCTGTGTCTGCTTGGGTGGATACACCGCTGGGTCTCGGTGCCCACATTTTGGTTCTGGTCAGCAGCAGGGATTGCCTGCAAAGGAGGGCTGTGCAATGTCCCAGAGACAGGCACCCAGTGCTGGCCCCAGCAGTGGCACCAGTCCTGCCACATGGCACCTGGGGGGGCAAGTGGAGCCCGTGTGTCAGGGTGCACATCACCACTGGTTCATCCCGGATGCAATGCTTTCAGCCCCTTCCCCAAAGCCTTCATCAACCTGCTTCTGATCCTGCATTTCTTCCCCTACGAGCCCCACTGAAAGACAGCTCTGCCAGCAAAGTCTCTCCTACTACTGCTGCCCCCTCCTGCTCGCTTCCAGCTCGGATGTGTGACTGCACTTGTTCTGGCCGGGACCTTCTGTGGCATCTCCAGGCTGGCTGCTCACTGCTCCCCACATCTGTCTTCTGGGAGCCAGTCCCTCCCCTTTGCCTGCCCCACCTGCCCTCCTGCCCAAACCCATCTTCCTATGCCCCCTCCAGCACTGTGCTCACCTCCCATCCCATCCCATCCCATCCCATCCCACACAGGTGACTCCTGAAGCTCGCTGTTCCCCTTCTTTGTACCCTGACACGGGTGATGCTGGCCCCTGTCCTCCTGCCCTGGTGTCATCTGTCCCATGCAGACCTGCCATCCCCCTGTCATTGGCCCCTGCCTTTCCCAGCTGCCCAGTGTGCCCTCCAGCACTGCTTCTCTCTCTCTTCCAGAGAAGAGTTTGCTCCTCTGCAGAGTTCCAGAGCAGCTGAACAAGTATCCGATCATGGCCTTTGGGGACGAGTCCTTCAGGCAGTGCCAGGACACCTCCCTGTCCCCCGAGCACTACATTGCCTTCTTCACCATCGGGCCCTTCTCCTTCCTGGCCAGCATTTTCTTCTGCACCTTCCTGGGCTCCCTGGTCGTGTTCTACCACAGCCTGCGCCGGGAGTCCCACTGCTGGAGGAGACCCCACATCTGCAGGGTGCACTGAGGGGCCCAGCCAGGCCCTGCCCTGGCCATCCTGGGCTCCATCCCTGCCCCTCTCCAGCTGCCCGCACCCACCTGCTGCAAACTCATCCCTGTGGAGCAGCCAGAGGAAGTTCTGTTCCTGGAGTCGCTCTGGGTTCTCTCAGAGTTCCCCAAGATGGTACCAAGTGCCTCTGCCAGGGAGGAGCAGCCTCCAGCACAGCTCCCTGCAGGGGCATGGGCTGACCAAAAATGCTCTCAATGTTTTGGGAGGCTCCCCGAGGCCACCCTCAGATCTGCATATCCCCTTCCTGGGGGCATCCAGGTGATCCTTCTCCCCTTGTCCTGCCCCCTGTGCTGCCCAGTCCCTCAGTGTGCATTTAGGATGCCCCACGTGCCTCATTGTGCCTTTAGGTGCAGCCTGGGAGTCCCTGTGTGCATCCCACGACACACCACATTCTCTTGGTGCCTTTCAGGAGTCACCATTTGCCTTTTGGTGCAGCCCAGGAGCCTCTGTGTGCCTTTCAGTTTGCTCCTTGAGCCTTTTGGTGCCCCCTGCACCCTCTGACTGCCTTCAGTGACCCCAGAAGCCTCAGTGCTTTTTTTCTGTGCCCTCAGAACTCCTTGAGTTGGCTTTTCCTGCACCTAAATGCCGTGTTTGGCCTCCATGTCCTGGCAGGCACTGTTTTCCTTTTAGGGTACCCCAGAGCTGTCTGTGCCTTTTGGTGCACCTGGAGGTCTCTGGGTAGTTTGGAGCATTCCAAAGCCTCCGTGGGGCTGTCAGACCACCCCAGGCCTGTCAGAGTTCTGCCCAAGGACAGGGCTGACTGCAAAACGCTCCTTTTGATAGTTTTTTTCCATTGAGTCTGGAATGCTGGTGCTGAGACGGCTCAGCCAACAACCAAGGTCTAGGGTGAGGCTGAAGTTTAGGGTGAGGGCCAGGAAGAGCCTTGAGCTGCCACTGCTGTGGTTGGGCAGGGCAGCTGCCAAAGGATGGGGGAGGCTACTGTGGTTTCTCCCTCAATAGCTTTTCCCTAGGCTACAGCTCATCCCCAGCCAAGGTATGGGGTTAGCTCAGTGTTGGGAGTGGGGACAAACAAGCCCTTTACAGGGGCCCTTTACAGCAGCCCTGGCTGCTTCCTCACCCCCCATCACCCACAAATTGGGGCTGGGGCTGCCCCTGCACCTCCCTGCCCTGCTCCCTCCTTTTTCCTGTGGAAATGCTGCTGGAAATGCTTAGTGAGCGTGCTGGGAGATAGCCTGGAAGGATCCAGAACTGAGCTCCACGAGAAAGCCACAAGCTGGGGTGACAAAAACACCTTTCATGGAGAAACAAAAGCCCTTTTTGGCCTGACCTCTTGCCCACTGCAAGATGATCAGAGCCACAATGAGATGCTGTGACCACCAGCCTTGTCCACTCCATCTCCTGCCCATGCAAGAGCTGGAACCTGCCAGGGCTGTGGCAGGAGTCAGTGCATCCTTCAGCAGGCTCTTGGCAAGGGTTCAATGAATCACACATGAATAAACCAGGTGTCACCTCAGTGGTGGCTTGCTCCTGTTTTTATTTTTAAGAGAGAAGCCAGCCCCACATGCTGCCACATGGCCAGGTCCCTGCTTCCTCCCTGCACAGCTGCTCCAGTGCTGCCAGCCCTGCTCCTGGGAGGGCTGCAGGACCTCTGCCAGGATCGTCGTCTTGCCTGTCCCAGGAGCAATCCCAGCTCTCCCAGACCCTCTGTAGAGAGGGTTCAGTTATTCCCAGGAAGGCCTGGGCTTCCCATTTGGAGGTGGGACCTTGTTTGTCATCCTGCACGGCCACCTGACCCCTGCTCCTTCCCTCAGACCATCCTGAGGCTCAGCCGCCACGGAGGCTGGGCTGGAGGTCTCAGCACAAAGGGAAGATGCTGTGGGTGAGTGATGTTGCTTCAGTTCAGCCCTGGGGGACCTTCCTATTTTGGAGATCCCTTGATGGACCTTCCTATGGATGGGCTGATGTGTGGGGACAAGCCCAGTGCCCTCATCCCTGCAGTCCATCCCGGGTTCCCAAAGGCTGGCTCCCAGGAGATGGAGCCCCCAGTGGCAGGGGACAGTTTTTCCCAGGATGGAGGTGGGACAGGGCCAGCTGCCCTGGTGCTGGTGTTTGGACAGCTCCATGCTGTCCGCATCTCCTCGCTGCAGGCTCTCTGTCACCTGAGTATCCCAGGATGGGGATGCCCTTTCCCTCCCAGTCTCCTCTATAGCCCCTGGCCTTTCTCCCTCCTGGTTTCTCCATCCCTTCCTGTCCCTCCACTGTTTGCAGACCCTGCCACAGGGTTGGGTGAGGCTCTGATTCACCACAGGGCTCCCCGCCAGCTTTGCCAGAGGTCAGAGACAGAAAGAGGCACACAGCTCTGGAATAAACCACTTCATGATCCAGTCTAGACTTTACTGAGCTCTTGCAAAAACTTGGTATTAATGTAACATTGACGTATAAAGTAGGATGGGTCCGATTTCTCAGCTGGAGCTAGATGAACATGATGGAGCCACAGCAGTCGGTGGGACGATGCTCACAGACCTCAGCTGCCATGTGAAATCCTGCCCGCGGGGCTGCTGCCCGCGGGGGCAGCCTGGGGCCGGGGGAGGGCAGTCCGTGCCGCCGGGGCTGGGTACCACGCTGCAGCTGGGTGTTCCGCTGGCAGGAGACGCTGCTCACCCCCGCTGCCCACGGGGAGGATGCTCGGGGTGGCCGTGTGGGCCCGAGGGGAGGACGGTGCGGGGAGGGACGGGGTGAGCCCGGCCCGTTCGGTTCCTTCTCCCGAACTGGGAGCTGCTTTCCACGTGTCCGTGAGCTGGGGCTGCAGGGCTGCCGCGGGAGCTGCTGGCAAGCTGAACTGCAGGTGAGGGTGGCAGGGGAGCCGCCAGCGCTGGCCCTGGTGCCCCGGCGGTGCAGACAGGCTGGGGGGCCGCTGCAGCAGCGCAGCGAGCCGGGACCAGCCAGCAGCATCTCTCCTTGCATTGCTGGTGCTGAGGCAGTGTGGAGCTGGGGTAGAGGTCAGTGCAACCATCCAGAGCCATTTCCCGTGGAGAATTCCTGGCCAGGAGAGCTGCTGTGTGAGTGCTACATGCTGGCCGTGGCCAGGTCCTGGGGATGTTTCTGTGCAGGAGAGGTGGGAGCCGGGGTCTCGGCTGGCGGCACTCCAGGGCTCCGGAGTACCGCGAGTAGCTCAGGGGTGAGGGCTGCAGGGCGGGAGCTCTCCTGCTGCTACCAGACCACGGACGGGAACCAAGTCACAGCCACGGGACGATGGGGGGAAAGGGAAGAGGGTCCATCCCCTGCAAGGAGCAGAGCACACATCTTCCAGCCCCTGCAGCAGCCGGGAGGGTCTCTCGGCACAGCAGGAACGTGTGCCCAACCTGCCACACCAGGAGCTGGCTGCTCTGGCTGCACTGGACCGTGGAGCCCTCCAGGTGGTGGAGCACACGTCTGAGGGGCTGTGTGTGCTCAGAAGGCTGCAGCCTGTGAGGTTAAGCACGGGTTTGTGGTCTAGCACCAGCTCTTCCCTGCTACCGTGGGAGAGCAGGCACCGTGTGCCTTCTGCAGTCCTTTCCCCTTGCACAGAGCCAGTCAGTGGCAATTCTGATCATTGTGGCACTGTTTGGAAGCAATTATCTCTGTACAGTGAAGTCCAAACCTTGTCCTGGTTCTGCCGTGCTTCCTGGGGCACGAGCATGGCAGCAGGCCTAGGAAGGGAGGGAGATATACAATGGAGTCACCGTGTATGGATGAAGGATGCTTTCCTCCCATCTCACCCAGAAGAACCCATCAGTGTCCCTTGAAAGGCAGTCCTGGCTGTGCCTTCCTACTGGGTTGGGCAAGGACTGATGGCCCTTGGGGAGAAGGTCACACCACAGTGCTGACTGAGGGGTCGGAGAGGTTGAGCTGGCCGGTGATGTCGGTGGGGTGATACTGCTGCAACACACAAATAGACAGACAAAGAGAAAGGAGTGTTAGGCAGTTCTGGCACTTGTCCCCACTGCCACTTCTATCCCATGTGTCCCTACAGGATATCTCTTGGGGGTGAAGCAACGCCCTGAAAGCTGCTACTGGCTGAGGTTCCCTTCCCAGTGCCATCCACGCTTGTGCAGAGGTCGTTGCAGACGCTCTCCAAGCACCCTGGAGCTGGGCAGAGGGGACACCCAGGAGCGCAGTGCAGCTTCTGCAGAGCGTGGCTGCCACGTCACCCGCTGAGCCAGGCCCTCTCTGCTCTGGGAGGGCTACAAGACAAAGCCTGTGACTCATCAGCCCAGCCCACGCCTGAACCTGTGTTTGGAGGGTCTGGCTGGGTTTTGGCACCTCTCTGGTGCCAGATCAAGCTGTGCTTTGAGGCCAGGGCGTTTCACCTCCTTGCTTGAATGACCCTGCTGTGACTATCCTTTCATGCAGGTGAGATGTGTGGTGTGGTTGGTTTGTGATAAAGTGTGGCGTTGATTGCTAATGTGAAAATATGGCCTGTGTTGGGGATGTGGTCTGGATTTGGGGTTCTGAGCTCCTTGCAGATGGAGGGGCTTGGCATGGGAGGGGCCATGGGAGAGCCCTCCCCTGCTGCAGCCCCATCAGGAAGTAGGGGGCAGAGCAGAAATACCCATCAATGGGCAAGAAAAAATGTCCTTCCTCCCCAGGCAGGAATTTACAGCGGGGCAGTTATTTCCTCCCTTCCTCCTTCCAAACTCCCTTCCTCTCCCAGCTCCACTCTCCAAACTCCAAACCCTGACCTGGAAACTCTCTAGGCTGGAGCATCCTGCGCTGCTCTCTGGGGTCTTAATCCAGTGCCAGGGCAGGAAAGGGTCTCTGTGGGTCTCATGTACTGCAGCACAGATCCTCTCCAGTGACATTTTCCCAGCCCTTGCACCACCCTGCCCAGGAGGGCTGATGTTCTGAGGGGCTCCAGGGGGGCTCCTCGGTGACGGATTTCACCTGCCCTGCTTTGGTCAATGGTGGCCGTGGCCTTCGCGGCGCTGCTGGCAGCTCTGGCACTGTGGCTACCCTGTGTGCTGCACACCCTGCCTCCTGCCACCCCTGAGCCTTGCATGGGCTGCGTGGGCTGCCCTGCCCAGCCCAGATTTGTGCTTCCTGGGACCCCTTGGTGGGAGCAGCTGGGGCAGGGCCAGGAGCCAACGCGCTCCCGTCTCTCCGGTGCTGAGCGGGGACGCGCTGACACCCAGGGAGCCTCTCAGGAGATCACCTGCCACCTCTCAGGGGATCACTCTGCCACTTAGGGCACTGGCTAAGATTCCAATGGAGCCTCTGGGAATTCCTGGCCATGGCCTTGCCTTGCTAAGGGGCAACAGCTCAGCCATTGCCTGTTGGCACAGACAGCGGCTGGGGCCATCCTGATGTTACTCTGCTGCCCTGGGGGGAGCTTTTTGTGGCTATTCAGCAGCCCACCAAAAAACACCCCTCTCTCCCAAAATCGGGTGCAGCCACCCCCTCCTCATGAAAAATTTGGATTCCAGCTAAATGCAGTGTTTCCATGGCAGAGCTGCCGGGAGGTGTGTGCTTTGTGGGATGGGGCTTGACTCCGGCAGGGAGGAGAGGTTACTGGGAAAGGGGAGAGGCTGTGACTCACTGGTGGAGGAGAAGGAGGAACTGGAGATACAAAAATGAATGGGTAGAAGAAAGGTCCTTTGTTAAACATCCTGATGTAAGGGGGGGTGGAAGAAGCGGAGTGTGCCTGTGTGAGTGCGTGTGCCTCGGTGCACGTGTGCATGTGGCTGCTGTGGTGGTGTAGCAGGGCAGGCTGGGGCCTTCTGGCCTCTCTGCACAGCTCTGGGGGTGGGAAACGCTAAAACAACCAAGCGAAATGGGCAATCTGGCCAGAAAAATTAAAATACAAGAGCATGGCTTTTGATTTGAAAGCATATCTCCTCCAATCACAGAGTTATCACAGGGTAACATTCTCATTTACTTTTTTTTGTGTGTAAAGTTCATGCATGCAATTTTTAATAATAAAAATTAAAATGAAAATAAAAAAGGAAAAGAAAAAAAAGCAAGAAAACGGTCATATCAAAACTATGTTAAAGTAGGACTAATGCTAGAAGCACATATCAGTAATTTAAGGTAAATTATGTTACAGGGATGGTGCAATAATCCCCAAACCAAACATTATAAAGCCAAGAAATTAATCAATATTAACCGTAGAAGAGACTCAAACATGTTAAGGTATGGAAGTGAAGTGAAGGCACCAAAAACTTTAAATGACAACCAGGAAGAAAATATAGACAAGAACTTAATGTCTTTAAAAATGACTTCAACCTAACTGGGCTCATATGGTAGTCCCTGGCTGGTGGAAGATTTTCTGGAAGAATTTTAGTTTGTTGTTGTGGTTTTTTTTCCATTAAAAATTAGGATTCCAGCTAAATGCGATCTTGCTGTAGAAAATATCAACTTCCCTTTAGGGAAAAAAAAAAAAAAAAGTTGTCTTAGTTGTCTTTGACCTACTTTTGGTTCTTTTGGGCCAAAAACTAGGCTCTTTCTCAGCCAAGAAGCATTTGGCTTTGGGACAGCTGATCCTTCACTGAAAAGGTGACCTTTTCCAGGAAGCCCCTCGGTTGTCTCCCAGCCCCGGCACCATGCCCACGGTGGGGCGGTGCCGCGGGCCGTGTGTCACTGCTGTGTCACGGGGGCTGGGGCTGGCAGTGTGGCTCTGCGGGGGCTGGCGATGCGGGGGGCTAAGGGACCTGTGCACCTCGATCGTGTCTGTACGCAATGTGCCGGCTCGGAGGTGTCTGTGTGGTTTATGCGTCTCACATGGCGTCTGTGGGGTTGCAGTATCGTGGGTGGCTGCGATGGATGGACACGTCAGCTCTGCCAGTGCTACTCGAGTTGCAGGAGCTGCCTATGGGGAACACATGCATCTCCTCCTGGGGCGGTGGGGATGATGTGCCGCGGAGAGGCTGTGCAGCTCGGGTGATGGTGGGCGCTAGGACGTTCAGAGTGGGGTGGAAGCTTCCCAGGGCTGTCTTGGCTCCATGGTGCCAGCCTGTCTCTCTGGCACTCCTGAGGGACCATTCTGCAGGGCTGCAGAGCAGAATCCATTTTTAAAACTCCCGACAACGGAAAGGAAAGAAGCAAGGCTGCCAGGTCTGCGTCTTTCGCTCGCTAGCCAGGAGAGCCCGTGGGGCTGGGGTCAGCCTGGCCTTCCAGCCCCAAGGGCTCTCCAGCCTTGCCCATCTAAGACCTGGTGTGGGCCTGCAGCTCTGCTGAGCATCATGAAAGAGAGCACCTCGCTGCTTTCTTGTCTTTACAAGGACCCCAGGCAACGTGCCCCAGCATGCTACGGACTCATGGGGCCTTCCAGCAGGAGGGCGTTGGGGTCTCTGAGCCAGGGCTGCTGCATGGAAGTGGAGGTCACCGAGCACAGGCTGTGACATGAGCTGGTGGCAGCACCCCATTCCCGCTAGCTGCTCACCCTGCAGAGCAACCAGCAGGTCTGCCCAACATCACCACAAAGCTCGCTCCACCACGGACCTCCTGCCATAGCTGCTAGCCTCCAAGTTGGCCATGTTGGCTTGGATGTTCACCCCATTGGCCTGTTCTTGACCCAGCTAGCCCAGTTCTCTGGGGAATGTGTCCTGGGAGCCTGGCCATGGCACCCCGTGGCAGGCAGAACATTGTGACAGGCTTCAGAGCAGTGGGGAATAATTGACTGTGCAGCTGCCCCCAAAGTGGGGACCATCTTCTGGGATGGGTGGGGTCATATCCCTCCACTACTTGCAATGAACAATGTACCAAGAAGAGCATGACTGGGACCCAAACATGGGGAGCCCTGTGTTGTGCTGGACCCCAAGGAAGGGGAGAGAAGAGCTCCATTGCCCATCCATGGGACCTGTGGTGCAGGTGGGCACTGGGCCTGCTCAGCTCAGGGCATTGGGGGCAGAGAGAGCTGTGGGCTGGTTGGTGTAGGATGGATGCCACACTATGGAGCAGGATCAGGACCAGGACCAGGACCAGGACCAGGATGATTCCCTGAAGAAGGAGCAATGTGGGGGTTACCAGGGGTGCCACACACCAGCTGCCCCATTTTTCCTGGGTTCTTCCCTCTCCTTTGCTCACCGGTGGCACTGGTTCCCCCGGGTGCCCAGGGCACCATCATGTTGCTGCTCTCCCAGGGCAGGACTCCTTGGTTTCCTACATGTGAAGTAGTTCAAACACAACAGAACATGGGGGTCTACTCAGCACATGCAGATCTTTCTGCCAATTTTTCTCCTCTCTATTTTCTCTGCATTCTACTTGTCCCTCCTCCTCCTCCTCACTCTTGCACCACCCCCTGCACCACCCACCCATTTCTGTCTCCTCTGCCCCGGTCATGGCTCAGGCCACAAAGACACACCCTGTGACCTCCCTGGAGAGCTGCTCGGGGGTGCAGCAGTGGGGAGAGGGGACCCCAGACATGGGGGCATTACTGGGACAAGGTGCCACCCAGGGAGCACAGAAGCAGCACAGGAGATGACAGGGATACCCATCTTCCCTGGGGGTACAGATGATGAGTGGGAAGAGTGTGGGTGGTTCCCCCATGACTTCCAGGCTTCGAGGTGACAGCGAGAGGAGCACTTTGTGTGAGATGGTGGCAGTCGAGCCCGGCCGAGGGCTCAGCTGTCCCCAGGGCCGCGTTCCAGGGGTGCTCCAGGAGCTTCTTGGTATGGAGCCTGCGCTGGTGTCAAGGGCAGCCTCCTCCATTTCTCATACACAGCCGTGGCCCCGAGACCCCCTGCGATACCACATGCTGTCCCCGAGGCGCCCAAGCCTGCGGTTGGGGATGGGCACCCCGCCACGGGGGCCACATCTCCCCGCGCTGCCACCGTCCCCCCGTCCCCGCTGCGCCTCGGGCAGCCTGGCGGGGACCTGCTCTGGGCAAACCCGGCACAAGGCCGCCGGTCGCCCCGGGGAGGGGATCTTGGCAAGCCCGGCGCGCCAGGAGGTCGGGCAGCAAAATGCAGTGGGCGCTGCCACACGAGACAACAGAGTAGCCACAGTGCAGAGTGTCATACAACAGACGGCGACATGCAGAGGGACACGGCTCAGTCCGACAGACCAACAGCCCAACCTGACGCTGAAGTGTCTGAAGCTCCAGCACGAGCAGACACATTTGCACATTTGGAAACAGCTGGCTTTAGAGGCAGCAATTTGGAAATTTTCTCTGGTTATGTGAGAGCAGCGGAAAACAAGTTTGAACCAAGGCTGGGTCTTTAACAACCTCCTCTTTGGAGCCTTTTTGTCTCTTTTCTAGAGCTGCATTACTGCTGATGATAACCAGAGACAGCTGTCACTCCTGTGCGAGGACTATTCCGAATGCTAATTGTCACAAACAAAAATCACATGTAGAGAGTGTGACACGCATGGCTCTTGGTGAGGTGACACGGTGCCCAAATTAAATCGGGGTGATTGTTTTTAGGCATACAATGACAAACAGGTACAGGAACACTTAGGAACAGAAAAAAAAAAAAAAAGAAAAAATGTCATCAGTTTCAAGAGGTCAGCACCGGTAAGGTGAGCGAAGCACAGAGAGGAACATCAGAAATCATCCAGGCAAAAAGAAAACAAAAAAACAAAACAAAAACTCGGTTGCATCTCCCAACTCATCACAGGACTCCAAGCCACCTCCTGCCTGCCCTCCAGGATCCCAGCATCCTTTCAGGTACACGGGATGACTGACTCACTGACTGACTGACTGACTGGTGACGAACATGAGCTATGCATGTACACTGGCAGCTTCGGGATGGGTGTGTGGCAGTCGATGGGATGGCAGAAGAGAGAAAGAGAGAGAAAGAGAGAGGGCAGAATTGTTCTTCTTCCTCTTACCGTATCCTTGGAGGACCTACGTCTCTTGAAGCTGGAGGCCAGGGTGGAGGTGATGGACCTAAAAGTGGCTTTCTTTTTAGGGTCAGGTTCTGCTCTACCACTTTTTCTATCCTAAAATGAATATGTATAAGTAATTAGATCTCTAGTGTGTTGTTGGAAACTCTAAATCTATTTGAATACTGCCCCGTGTCATGGCCTTCATTTAGGTGAGAAAGCTACTGGAGGTGTTCTGCCACTCCCAGTCCTCCAAGGGCCTCCGTGAGCCAGGGCTACGGCACAGCCACCACACTGCTACAGCTATGGGGGGCCGGCCTCGCGTCTGGAGCGCTGGGAACCCCTCTGGGAGGCAGCCCTGCTCTCCTGGTGTCTGCAGCCAGGCCGGCACAGCTGACCTCGCTTCCTGGGGATGCTCTGCCTGGCGCCCTGCCCCTCGCTTCCACCGCTAGCCTGGCTGGACCGAGACGTGAGATGCTGCACCTACCACTAAAAAAAAAAGTGCTCAGGGCCTTTTCTGAGGCTGAATCCTAGTGCCACAAGAGAGAGAGAGGACTGCATTGAAAGAGAAGTCATTGTATGAATATTCTGTAAAAAAAATGTGTTCAAAAATTCAAATGATGCAGTTGTGCAAAGCCGAACGTGGTTGTTGGTGGTGGTTTGGTTTGTTTTCCAAAGTAAAACAGGCTAAAAACCAAAAAGGAAACTGGAAGAAAAAGAAAAGCAAAAAAAAAAAAATTACAAAGGAAAAGAAAGGGAGGAAGCAAAGCGTTAGTGCCATGATGTCGTCGGGTCGGGATGAACTCAAAGAGAAACAGAACTGAAAAATGTAGGCGTTGGAGTTAGCGAGTCGGACCTGGTTGGCGCAGGCTGGGAGCACCAGCCGCCATGGTGCGGGGGCCGCGGGCCGGGGGGCCCGGCCGCGCTCGGCGCCGGGCGCTGGCAACGAGTCCTCCCCAATTGCTTTGGTGCCAATGAGTGTGACCTTGCCGACGGGGGACGGAGTGACCAGGTCTGGCTCTGCTACCGCACGGGGGTAACCAAAATGTATCCCGCTGGTGCGTAGAGCATGCTCGGGGATACATTTGCTCCTCCTTCTCAGTTCTCTCTTTTGCGGACATGCACAAACGGAAAGGAAAGCAAGATGAATGGAATGAAATGTCTTTTTCTTCCATGGCATCTCAGGAAATAGCCATGGCAAAACTGTGATCCCAAAAACCATTATTTTTGTTTGTTTGTTTTAACAAATAAATCTTTCCACTTGCCTACCTTCTAGCAATGTACCAGATACTAGTGCTCTGACGTTTCCTCCTGTGGAAAAGTCTTACAATGTCAAACGGCTCTTTACCATGAGGCTGTTTACCCCCACAGGGCAGCATGCTTTGCTCACAGTCCCACAGACTCTGCCCAAGGACCCAGTGCAGTATTTTCTAGAAGGTTGGCAAGTGAAAAATGGCAGTGCGACTAGTGTGCTCTGTCCCAGCAGCCTTAACCCCCTTGGTGCTGCTGCTTTTTGGAAGCAAAGGAAAAAAAAGGAAAAAAAGGAGAAAAAAAATTGAGAAATGGCTTTTCCGAGACTCTTTCCGGTGAACTGAACCCAGCGAGCTCTCAGGATGCAGCAGCCCGGCCTCGTGCTCCCCTCGCTGCTCTCGGGCAGCCCCCCCGCAGCCCCAGCCAGCGCTGCTCCCCAGGGCCCCGCCGGGCTCCTCGGGGCTCCCCGAGCCTCCTCCTCTCTCTTTGTCTGGCTGGCTCTGCTGTGAGCAGCAGTGTCCTTTAGCCACCTAAAGGAGCTCTCGCTCAGTGAACGCCGCTGCGCTTCCCCAAGGGAAAAAACAGCCCGGGCAACTCAGACAGAGCCTCCAGCTGCCCTACACTGGGGTCAGGGGCACTGTGGGGCTCAGCCCCAAAAGCAGCAGGGGAAGGGAATTGTGAGGCTGGTGGCCAACAGATGTGCCCACGGCTCAGTGTCACTGCCAGGCACCTCTGACCCTCCTGGGCTTCCCTGCCTGAGCGGCACAGAGATGTTCCAGCAGCAGGAGAAGCCTGGGAGAGCAACAGGCCCATTAAAGGAGACCAAGGGAGGCTCGGCACTGACAGGGACCGGCACTGCTGGCTCCTGTGTGGGGAGATGTCCTTGTCTCCAAAGGACAAGAGCACGCACCACCTCTTTTTGGAGTTGGTCCTGGGTATGGCAAGGGCTACCATGCTGCTGCAGAGCAGGCAGGGAAGGGGAGGTGATGGAAACTATCCTTGGAGCATTCCTCCACCTGAGCACCGGGCAGGGATGGTCAGTGGCAGCAGGCTGACCTTCCGATCTGCTGCTGAGCGCGGCTGGAGCCGGGCTGCAGGGCAGAACCTGCAAGGAGCCGTGCTGGCACTGCCTGCTCAGCCAGGGCAAGGTGTGCCTCTGGCACGTGGCCCCCAGCAGAGCAAAGTCCCCATCCCGAGCTCCACTGGGGGTGTTTGGGCCAGGCCTCTGCCCTGTTGGAGCTTTGCTGGGAGAGACGGCATCGGGCAGGGGCAGCTCCCGGGGAAAAGGCAGGGACACTACCCTACAGCTTAACAGGCACCGATTAACCCAGCTGGAGCTACGGGGGGTGGGGTGGGGGACAGAGGGCCCCATGCTAATCCACAGCTCTGCATTCACTGATTTGGTGAAGGAATGGAAAACGCACCTGGTGGAGATTTGCTCTAAAAACGGTTTGTCCTACCTGCAGGTTTTTCCTCCACACATTAACGGCCGCAAACGCCAGCTGCATCTGCTTCCTCCGCGCGTCCTTATGCCTTTTGTAAGCTATCTCTATGAATATTAAAAATATCCCGGCAACAATACCTCCAGCCACCAGCATAAACACACCTGAAATAAGCAGGAAAGTTACAGGGGGCACTGGAATTGCAACACCACCCCTCATTTCTCTGCATCACGCTCAGCAGTGGGAGCATCTGCCACCCCAGGGTCCCCCCGCCATCCCCCCAGTCCTGGAGGGCCGGGAGGGGAACACAGCCTGGGCACTGAGGGGTGTCAGTGCCAGCTCTGGGGGGGCACAGGGCACTGAGCAGCAGCACTGCTGGGGACAGGCACAGCAAGCCACAGGGCACTCCCCAACCCCAGAACCATGGGGCCATTTGCACCAGAACCCAGCCCTGGTGCTCATCAGGAAGCACAGCTGTGCACAGAACTCTGTGCTGTCCTTGGATGCCTGCAGCCCTTGGGGTTGACATTTCTGGAGTGGTGTCTGAGGAGATAGAGCAAAATACCCCTTTTCTCCATCGCCTGTAACTGGCCAGCGTGCTGGTGCAGATGGGGTCCCATCCCACACCCCTCATCCCTCATCACTGCATTGTCTGGCTGTAGGACCAGCAGCACCACCTCAGTGCAAAGGGAGAGCCTGTCTCAGGGTTCTCACAGTCTTTGCAAGATGAAAACCCCTCTCTATCAATTATCCTTGTTCTGGTCCTGCCCAGGGCTCCTCAGGACTGGGGTCTGCCCTTGGCCTCCAGCCCCCTCCTGCAGCAGGGCTCTCACTTGCCTCCCCCGAGGTTCTGTTCTCCTCTCTGCAGTGGTGCCAGCTCTGATGGCACTGTGACAGCCACAGTTTGGCCAGGGCAAGGGGGAGAGCCATGCTCACACACAGCCCCACTGGCAAGAAGGGCACCCAGGGAAGGTGGGGGAAGCTTTGTGGAACTGCTCTGAGCAGGGTGGGAATGGAGCCCACCTCAGCAGCCTCCCAGCACTAGGAAAGCACAAATCCAGAAGAAGCAGAGATTTGGCCTGAGAGGAGAGCCCTGGGGAGGATGTCTTGAGCAAAAGCAGGCTACCCAGTGAAGGGGGAAAAAGAGGTTTGCAGAACAAACCTGCCATATTTTCAAAGGTGAGTGTTGCTGGGGCATTGCTACGGGAATCACACTCTTGATACCTCACCCAAGTCTTGTCCAAATCCTCCATGAAGCCGTTCTCGTGAGACCTGCAAGCACAAGGAGACAGGACAGGGCAGTCACTGGGGACCAGCCACAGGCAGCTGGGGCACACACTCTGTGCCTTCGTGCCCTCCATCCTAGGGCTCTGGGCTTGCCTGCATCTCCTAGCACAGGAAGCAGGGATGTGCTGGCTGTGTGTGTGCACCTTTGCACAGGTGTGTGTGGGCTGTGTGCAGGGGCTGCCAGCACTGCGTGGGCACGCACATCAGAGTGCTGTGAGCAGGCATCCACAGCTCCCCACTGCCCCTGCAGCAGCCCTGGGCCAGTGCCTGCTACCAAAAGAGCCACGTGTAAGCCATGGGGAAGGTGTGCTCCCAAGGAAAGACAGAGCTGTCAGTGCTCCAAGAGCTCTTGGAGAAGGCTGCAGGGAGTGGACATGAACCACATCTACCATTTCCCTCCTGCATGGTTCCTCTGCCTACCAGGGCCACTTGGAGCCCAGGCAATGATGGACCCCAGTCCTTTCTGGTGACCCCCAGCACCCTCTAGGCCAGAGCACTGCTGCCTGCAGTGCACAGTGAGGGCTGGGACACCCCAGCAGCTTGGTGACACAGCTCAGTGTCACAGCTCGGTGTCACAGCTCGGTGTCACAGCCTGGGAGGACACAAGCCATGTCCTTGCAGTACCTGCCTGAACAGCTCGTGGGGATGGAGTGGGCACAGAGCACAGATCCCACCACAGGCTCCCTGCACTTTCCTCCCTCTTGTTCCTGGTACACCCCCACCACCTTCCTGGGCCATCTGTAGCCCTGGGCTTCCCCACCCTCTCCCAGGAGGATACTGAGGACTCCTGTGGCCTCTTCAGGCTTCTCACATGCTGGTCCCAAGTCCCATCTGTCCTGCTGCCACCCTCACCATGTTAAGATCATCCCACAGATAGGGACCATGGCTCCCTGGGTCTTGCCCATCTTCCACATCCTGACCATTCTCCTTCACGCCTTTCAGCTCTGCATCTTGGGCAGGACCCTCGTGGCTCCTGACCCTGTCTCTCCTAAAATGAATCTCCCAGGACTCCCCTCCCTTCACTTGGTCTTTCCCTGCTGCCTGTTTCTCCACCGTGACATTTCTCTGTCTGCAATGAGTGTGGCATTGCCAAAGCCATACAAGGAAATCCCTGTTCACCCATAATATCAGGCTGACTGTGACACCCCACACTGCAGGTTGGTGCTGCTGTAAAAGCCTTGGACTCAGACATAGCCCAGTGTACCGCCATGGAGCCAGAACCCTGCATGACCAGGCCAGGGCAGTGCAGTGCTGTGGGACAGGCTGAGCCCTGAGGGAGGAGCTGGGTGATGGCAGCTCCCACACCCTGCTCACACAGACCTGTGCTGGACAGGCTGCTCACACAGCCCTGCTGCTCTCTGCCCACATTGCCTACAGCCCTGGCTGGCCCTGACTCTGCTCCCTGCCCTGCTCTGCCTCCCTCCAGCTCCCTGCTGTTCCCCAGCCCTGCGAGCCAGAGCTGGGGCTGTGGGTGCCCAGCCCAGCCGCTCAGTGTCCTCTGCCAGGATGGAAGGGCAGCCCCCAGCGGCCCTGTCCCTGCAGAGGTCTGGAGGGAGGCTGGCAGTGCCTGGCACGAGCAGCATTGGAGGCAAGAGCCGTGTACAGACTTGAGGATGGCCAGGGAGACGTTCTGCTTCCAGGGGCTGTCCTTGCGCATGCCGATCCCGAAGCCGGAGCGGAAGAAGAGCTCCCCCGTGGTCACCAGGTCACACTTCTGGGAGGCCTCGAACTCCAGCACTGCCGAGTCCCAGATGAAGGCGTGGAGCTTGCTGGACACACAGGAGGATGGATGGGTCAGGCTGGGCAGCCCAGCTGGTCTGCAGCCTCTGTGGGAGAAGCCTGGGTGCTCCCAGCCCGAACTTAAACACTGAAGCCACCCAGCCTTGCACTGAAGGAAGAAAAGAGGCCAGAAAGGGAGGCCATGGCCAGGACTCCCACTGTGCCACCCCCAAGCAGAGCTTGTGCTCCCCACCAAGTCCTGGGACGCACTAGGACTGGGCAGATGCCACCCAGCCCCAGCTGGGAGGTCCCATCAAGCCACGCTTTGGCCTCAGCTGCCTCCACCTTTGCCCTGCTTGCTCCCCCCAGCTGAGCTCCCAGAGGCCCTTCCAGCGTGGCCAGGCAGGGTCTGGCCCCACTCACTTGTCCCTCACTGCCTGGATGGCCTCGGCAGCGCTCTCGTAGTTGTGCTTCTCCATGTGCCGGTACATGGTGCTCAGCTCCACCTGCCGTCGGAAGTAGATGTCCACAGAGCTCTGCTTCACCGTGGCGTAGATGAACTTATCCGAGGGGTTGCGCAGCTGAAAGGACATGACGGAGCTCCAATGTTTTCTGTCCTTCACCAGCAAAACTTTCTCACCCCAAAGCTGTTTCCTAATCTCC
This sequence comes from Molothrus aeneus, assembly GCF_037042795.1. Taxonomy (NCBI): domain Eukaryota; kingdom Metazoa; phylum Chordata; class Aves; order Passeriformes; family Icteridae; genus Molothrus; species Molothrus aeneus. Next base: position 866,091 of record NC_089664.1, read on the forward strand.
CATCTCCTTCAGGGACCTGTTTTCTAGAGAAGACCTTGATTTCCTCAGAGGATGCCACAGGCAGTGAATGCTCTGGGAGCATGATGCTGGGGCAGGGGATGCTCTGGGAGCAGGAGATGCTCTGGGATCATGGTGCTGGGGCAGGGGATGCTCTGGGAGCAGGGGATGCTCTGGGATCATGGTGCTGGGGCAGGGGATGCTCTGGGACAGGGACACGGTGGCACTGAGGGTGCAGGAGCCCCGGTGGATGCCGTGGGTCCGGCAGTGCCGTGGGCAGGGCACACTGCAGGGTGTGGGATGCTGTGGGTCCGTGCTGCTGCAGGGCACATTCCTGCGTGCCTGGGCTGATGAGCTGTGGCTGTGTCCTTGCCAGAGCAGGAAATGGATTTGAGGCATGTGGAGAGTATTGACTGCACCGCAGGGACAATTTCATTAGTTATAACTCATCCATAATGAATTGTTTCCTCGTTGGGCACAGGAGGCTCTCCAGGAACTGGCAGGCAGTTTGACTGCAGACAGGCTATTTCTGGGCAGGTTGTTTTCCTGCTGATCCCTGCCCATGTCTGTCCATTCCCACCCAGGGCAAGGGCTCAGACTCATCAGGACCAGCCCAGGCAGAGCTCCCTGGGTCTGGCCCCCCAGCACAGATCACAGCCATGGTGAATCAGGGCTCTGGGAGCCACAAGCCATGTTATGTGCCCCAGGGAAGGGAAAGCAAGCGAGGGGTCATTACCCGGGGGTCGTTAATGCCTGTGATCCTCTCCTCAGGTCGGTCCAACACCAGGAAGGCTGCCAGGTTGGCAGTGTATGAAGCCACAATGATCATAGCAAAGCCAGCCCACACCATGCCAAGGATACGGGCAGAGAAACTCCGGGGAGCACCTGCAGGGAGAGAGGAGAGATCAGAGCAGCACCACGAGGGCTTGGCTTGGTTGCCAAAGCTGTGTCAATCCACATGAGCCCAATGGCAGCTGCAGATGTGCACCATCTATCTGCTCTGCCAGTAGCTGTGCAAGGAGCCTCTGCATTGCCTGAACCAAAAAAAGCCTCCAGCTCCTTCCAGGTCATGCTGTGTGCCACCCTGAGAGGGTGGGTAACCCTGGGCAGGGCATCCAGCCCAAGTTTCCCTGCCCTGTTTCCCATCCGGGGCTGGGGCTGGCAGGAAGCCCTGACAACTGCCACAAATGTGCAACACTCAGCACCACCAAATCTCCTGCCAGCCTGCTCCAGGGAGGGCCCAGGGAATGAGGTCCCACAGGGACCATGTGAGAGGGGGAGGCTGTGGAAGAGGGCAGGGGCTGCCCCCCAGCCTGCCCAGCTCAGAGCCTGGGCTGCAGGGCAGAGCAGTCCTGCTGTGAGCTCTGACTCACCTTCTCCAATGCCAGAGTTCAGCAGGACTCCCCAGGAGAACCACATGGCTGAGGAGAGAGTCAGGGCATCTTCCTCCTCCTCCTCACTGTTTACTTTGAACCGGCCAAAGGGGCTGGAAAACAAGATGAAGAACCCTTGTCATCCCCTCACCCTGATTCCCAGGGCTCCCCACTGTGCCCTATGGGTCCTGGTGCAGCCTTTGTCACTCATTCCTACAGACTGTGCCTGCTCCCAGGCAGCTCTTCCCTGTTGTGTCCCAGTGCCTGGCACATCCCCGTGCTGACCTACAGCCCTGTCTGGCTCACATTGCTGCTGGTCCCATTCCACTCTCTCCAGACCAGAAAGATCATCTGACCCTGGCCTGCTCCAGCCTCTGCCACTGCAGCACAGAGGGCTCCCTGCAGATCAGCCATCAAAGCCTCTGGGCACAGGGCTGACAGGTGCCCTCAGAGGAGCTGCCACAGGGCCAAGGAAGGCCAAGAGGAAATTCTCTCAGAGCCCAGAAGCTGACAGTCCCCTTGGTCAGGTATCTGCACAGCACCTGGTCTGACAGGCGTGTTCCACATCCCCACGTGCTGGGTACCCCAATATCCACATCCCTTAGCTTAGGCAGCCAGAGGGGCCAGGAGCCTCAGCCCAGGGCTGGTGGGGCACAGCAGGTGGGTTAATTCCCTGTGAGGGCCCCCAAAGGGCTGCAAGACATGCCCAAACAAGGGACCCAGGGGATAGTTCCCAGGAACAGCTCCCTGTCCCCTCCAGATCCCGAGTGGCTCAAAGTGCACTCACCTGAATCGGTCTAAGAGGTACAACATCACTGCCACCACGTGCACAGACAGCCCCACCAGCAGCCAGAGAGTGCTCTGGAAGGGCTGCATGAACGAGTCCAGGGTGCTGCGGGGGATTTCCTGCACACAGAGGAGAGGGAACAGCGCTGGCACCCCCCAGCTGCACCCACAGGGGCCCTGCCCCAAGCTCCTGCTGCTCAGGAAGGGTCAGGTTGGTGCAGACAAGAGCCTGCATTAAAACCAGCAGCCTGGAGCCTGGAATGGCAGGGGCTGCTCTGGGCACTGCAGTCTGGGGAACGGGTACCTCCCGTGTTCTACAAAAGCTCCCACCCAGCCCATACCTTCTTCACGAGGATGGTGAGGCCCTGGTACTTGAAGGGCTTGGAGAACTCAATGTACTGAGCCCGCTCGTTGTTGATGGTGAGGGGAGCCACAATCATGTCAGCCTGGCCGCTCAGCAGCTCCCCCATCATCCCGTTCCACTCCTTCTTGTTGCTGTTGTTCACCTGCCAGGAAGCCAAGGCTGGGTCAGACCCCTGCCCTGACACACATCCCCCACCAGCCAGGACCCTGCACTTTTTAGGAATCCTGCATTGCCCTTCCACCCCACCCTGCTCAGGAGAAGGGCATGGGGGTGTTTCAACACACGACACAGGCAAAGAAAGATCACAGGCTGCCCAAACTCACCCTCTCTTGGGTACCAAATTTACCATCAGCCACCAGGTGAACCTCGTAGGTGAAGTTCATCACGCCTGCCAGGCGGATGAGCAGGTCAATGCAGAAGCCATAGCAGCACAGGGCCACGGTGGGACGGCCTGGGGAGGGACAGGGGGGCCATGAGTGGGGACAGCCCCAGCCAGGGACCCCCACAGCATCCCCCTGTCCCCGGGGAGAGCAGCCACCCCACGGCTCTGGCTCCATGTGGGATGGAACCACGTTATCCTTCAGGGCCATCTGCCTCTCACGCTGCCTCCAGCACTGGGGCTGTGGGCAGGCTGGGGACAAAGGGGTCCCTTTCCTTTGCCATGTCCCAGTGAGGTGGGCTGAGAGGGGGTGCTGCCCACCCACTGCAGGGCAAGGAGAGGGCTCAGTGCACGTGCTGGAGGAGTCCTGACATGAGCCCAGCAGGCTGAACACAGCCCAGGACACAACTCTGGGGGGATGTTGTACACAGGAAGGTGTGATGAGCCAAGGGGATGCCCTTCAGGTGGATTTGGGCAAGCCTGGCATTGCTGAACAGCTCCCACCCCACACCAGGTGCTCACTCCTGATCCTGACACAGTTTCTGTGACCGTTTGAAACTGCTGCTGTGTCAGTGCAGCACATGCTAAGGTGCCTTGGGGTCCTTGCTGCTGCTGGAGATCAAGACAGAGAGAATTGGAACATGTCAGGAGACAGAAATTCGGGATACAATCCCTCAAAGCTGCCCTGGAGCCCATCCAGAAGAGAGACAGTGGGAAAGAGTCTGTTGGGCTCAAACCCCTGGATCCAGGGCCCAACTGCTGTGAGGCTGAGCTGATGGGAAGGAGGGCGTGTCTGGGGGCCAGCTGTGCTGTCACCTCTCTGTGCCTCATCCTCTGGGCCTCCTGTGTGACTGAGCACCTTCCCTGGGACCCCTTCTTGGAATGGAAGTCCCCAGCAGACTGAGTTACCTGGGATGGTCTCATTGGGTCCAGTGCAGAAAACCTTTTTGACAGGATCTCCATTGATGGTGAATTCCTCCCTACATGTCCCATCTGCCTGAGTGGGCTTCACATACACAAAGGGCTCTTGGTGGATGGTCACAATCTGTGAGGTGAAGCACAAACACCCTCTGGTCTGTGTTTCCCTCCAGAGCTACATTCCCGTGGTGGGAGCTGGGCTGCCCTCCCCACATGAGCTGTGGTGCCCTCCCCAGCTGCCATCTCAGCCCAGCAGCTTTGGTATGTGGAATCAGAGAATCCTCTAGGCTGGAAAAGACCTTTAAGATCATGAAATCCAACTATTAACACAGCATTGCTGAGAAGAACACCCAGAATATTTGCTTTCCCTGCACCCAAGGTGAGGAGTGTCCTCCTTCATGTGACCCTTTCAGCTGAGCCTCAAAATCTCTTTCCCTAACAGGAGACTGATGGGAGACACAACCAGGACTAGTGCCTGGAAAGAGGCTCCAGACACTGCCCCAAGTTAATGCAGGTGTTTCAGTCCTGCCCTGGACCTTTCAGAAAAGCAGCAATCACAATGTACCCATAGCACCTCTGCGGGGACAACGCTGCCAGTGGGAATGGGATTTCCCTTGCTGGACAAATGATCAGTACAACAAATGAATGGTCAAACTGGGAAGATCAGCCTGACCAGGGTCCAGTCACTAAGGTGGGATCCAGTCACTGAAGGGGCTGCTGAGTGACACTTTGAGGAAGAGCATGAGAAGCAAAGCAAGACTGGTGGGACCTTCTGCCAGTGTTACCTCCAGCTTCTGGCCATCAGCTCCTCAGGGATTTCCTGAGATCAGCCTTGCAGCCACCAATCTGCCCACCCTTCACAAGAGGGTTTAATCTCCTTGTGGATCTGTTTCCATCTGGCCTCTGCACTGTCTAATGGAGCTGAACCATGCCTTGGCCAAAGGAACCAAAGGAGCCAAAGGAGCCCGTCCTTGTATTTCTCACAAACCTGTGACAGGTGTCCTCTGGCTCCCATTAAAAATGGTGAGCACCTGGTTCCTCCACCTTTCCATTCTGTTTTCTCTCATATCTACTTCCCGCCTGTCTCTTTCCAAACCCAAGGATGCCTGCTGCCCTATCTAGATTGACTCCAGTGGAAAGTTGCGCTTTGAACATGCTCCAGATTTCTCTCCCATATCCTCTCCTGGCCTTGCAAATCCTGCTGCCAGCTGCAGAGCAGCCATGGAGGTGGGAGGCAGATGAAGTCACTGCCCAGCACACAGAGAGCAGAGAAGCTCTGCCCCTAATGCCATTTGCTCTTACCTTCAGCTTGGTTGACATCTGATAGCCTTGAGGTTTCTCAGTTTCCCCGCCTGGCCAGATGATCTTCCTGTCGTTGGTCAGGACCTGAGATGGATCCCAGAGGAAGCAGATGGACATGAGGCCAAGGAGGACACTCCAGTGCCAGCCCCTCCCCACCCAGGCCAGCCTGCACGTACATTGCTGCCGTTGTAAATCCCAACCTGGACCAGTTTCCGGTTCTGCAGGTTCATGATGCTGTAGTTGGCAAATTTCCTGTCCCCATCCTCATTGAACTCCACCCGGCCGGTGACACCCTCTGAGTACTTGGAGGACATCAACACCCTAGGGAGAGAAACACATCTGGGACAACCTAGAACACCTGCCGTGCTCCTGAGGTGCCTCACAAGGCATCAGAAAGACAAATGCTTCCTCTCAGTTCCCTGCCATAAGCTCACTGCCCTGTACAAGTCCGGCCAAGGCCACCTATGGTCTGTTCATAGACCTGTGGTCATCCCCTCCTGGTGGATGGAATCAGTTTCCCAAATGTTCTCTGCCATATCTACTGCCATTGCCCCTTGTTCTCCACCAGATCAGTGCCATTTCCCTTTGGAATGATCCATCCCACGGCACCCAAGGACACTTTCCTCTGGGGTTCCTTGGGAGGTGTGCCCATTGTTACAGCTTTGGTGCTGTGCCTGGCATCTGCCCATCCCAGCCTGGCCAGTGGCCCAGGCACACACAAACACCACCAAGGAGAGAACCAGCCCTCAAACCTTGGGAAGGTGATAGCAGAGACACACAAGGATTGCCTGAGCCACTTGTGAAGAACAGCTTTGACTCACTCATGCCAAAGACTGTCACTGCAGAGGATGCCAGAAATGTCTCTAAAACCATCTCCAGGCCTTGCAGGTCTCATGCTCAACAGAACCCAGTCTGCAGGGAGTGGCTGCTGCACCAAGGCCCAGCCCCTGTGGCCCCAGCAGCTGCAGTGATGCAGGGATTGGGGTCTGGAAGGGCACGCAGGACCTGCTGATCCCCCTGCCCTGGCAGCAGCACCCCACAGGCACATGCTCCTATCTGTGACACTCCAGCCTCCACATCCACAGCACCAGGGTTTGCTACAGCCAAGGGCAGCCTGTTCCATGCATGGGCAGCTCCTGCCACCAAGCCCTGTGTGCAGCATTGGAGCCATGCCACAGCCCTTGGAATGCTCAGCAGGAAACGTGTCAGCAGCACTGAGGTAAAATGGGACAGAAATATCCCCCTACCTTGACTGGGCAGAACCCCCTTCTCTCCCACTTCCACCCATGGAATCAAGCTCCAGACTGGAGGAGGCCATGGTCCCCAGTCTTCTCCTCCTGGAGTCATTCCCTGCCCACACATCCCAGCTGTCTAGGCATTGCCCAGGGTAGCATGGGTTGACATGGACTGAATTGGTGCCAGGCACCAGGATGATGCCTAAACAGTCTGGAAAAACTGGGTGAGGCCTGTGCCTGAGCCTGTGTCTTGGGAGAGTTTTCTAGGAGAGATGTAGCCCTCACATCCAAATCATGCAGGACAGTCCAGGCAGCCCTGTGCCACATGCCCCAAAGCTTTAGTGGCCCTGAACAAAGCCACCGTGTCCTCCTGCACCTTTTCCACATGCTCCCACCTTTTCCAGCTCTCCCCCAGGTCCTCTGCTCCCTCCAGCAGGACCCTTTCCCCAATACCTCTTAAAAAGGGGTCCTGTCTTCCAGATGTTGGTGTTGCCCACGCAGCCCCGCGGTGGGTCTGTGATATTCTCCTTCTCGAACAAGTCGTGCACGGCCTGGGCCACCACGGCGACAGCGTCACTGATGTGGGCTGACTCGTTCTTGCCGTTGATGAGCTGCAAGCCGATCACTCCTGCCGCGGCAGAGGGGGGCGGTCAGGTCAGCATTCCTGGGAGCATCGGCTGCTCCAGCGTCACTGCCGTGCCCAGCTCTTGGGACAGCGAGCACACGGCTGCGGGCTGGCACCTGGCACCCCCAGCTCCATCCCCAGGGCCCTGCCCAAGCCTTCCCGGGTGACAGGCAGCTTGCCAAGCCGCAGTGACACGGATGTGGGGCGCGGCAGCCCCAGGGTGGCCAAGGCCGGGTCCCCAGGCGGGCAGAGGGACGGAGAGCAGAGTGCGGGGCCCTCCGTGTGGGACCCTCCGTGTGGGACCCTCCGTGTGGGACCCTCCGTGTGGGACCCTCCGTGCGGGGCCCTCCGTGCGGGACCCTCCGTGCGGGACCCTCCGTGCGGGACCCTCCGTGTGGGATCCTCCGTGCGGGACCCGCCGTGCGGGGCCCTCCGTGTGGGACCCTCCGTGTGGGACCCTCCGTGTGGGACCCTCCGTGTGGGATCCTCCGTGCGGGGCCCGCCGTGCGGGGCCAGCCGGCACCGCGATCCCGCAGCCCGCGGGGGCCGGGGAGGGCAGCGCCGCTGATCGCCGCTGCCTCGGGCTCCCAGCCCCGCGGTGAGTCTGTGATATTCGGGGCCCGGGAGGTGCCTACCGTCCGGGGCGTAGCGCAGGGCATTGCCCGAGATCTCCCGCTCCCCCACCAGCCACACGTAGCCCGAGCCCGTCATGTTGAGCATGGCTGCTGATCTGTACACCGTGGCCGCGTCATCCTCGCTGCAACGACACAAGGGAACGGCCATGGGGCTCCAGCTGAGCCAGGGCTGCGGCGGTGCCACCCCGGGGGACTCTGACTGCTGGGCAATGGTTAAATCCTCGATGCAGTGGGACCCTTGCTCTCAGCTTCGCCTGGTCCCACAGCTCCCGGCGCTGCTGAGCGCCTGCACATCAGCCCATGGTGCTGCAGGCTGGGGGCCGTCGGGCTGCCCTCCTTCCCTCCTTTCAGCTGGACCAACACGCACCATCAGTGCCCAGGGCTGCTCCTGCAGCACAGCCAGGCACGGCAGCCGCGCTGGGACTGTCCCTGCCCGGCCAGCAGCACCCCCAGCACCCCCGGCTGCCCGGGACAGGGACTATCTGTGGGGGCTCTCTCAGGCTCCTCGGAAGGCGGTCAGACCCCAAATTCACTGACTCCAGCGCTGGGCAGCACTGGGAGAGGGGAAATCAGAGCAGGGGGAAAGCAGCAGCACGGCCTCACCTGGCAGAGAGGATGATGACCCTGGCCTCCAGCTCCTTCGCCTCCAGCAGCAGCGCTGTCACGTTTTTGGTCCCAGGGTCAAACTGAAGCACTTTCTCAGCCTGTGATGAGTGTGAGCAAAGCTGGTTAGTGAGTGAGCCCCCAGACTGGTGGTGAGAACCATGCTATCTAGAAAAGGGTCAAGAGAATTCATTAAACTGCACAAAAGTCCGCTAAATAAGATTGGTTATAGTTATTTTTTTCTTTCCTTTCTTTCTTTTCTTTCTTTCCTTCCTTCCTTCCTTTCTCTCTTAAGGTTTTGGCTTTTTGGTGGTTTTTTTTTTTTTTTTTGCACTGTGCATGCAAACTGAAGTCAATCAAGACCCAAAAAGAGGCGTGCATTGTACAGGAAAGAGAAAAAGGCTTTGAAATGCAATTGAAAACTCAAACGAGTGTTGTTTTTCAAAAACATGGGAAATGAAAAAAAACATATTGCACAGGGTTAACCTTTGGGAATCAAAGTGAGCAACTTACACCAAGGAACTGTTTCCTTTGGGGAGGAAAGGGGGTTGGTTCAACTTTTCAAAAAAAAAAAAGAACTTGCAAGTTAATTACTGGTTCACATGCATGTTTCAAAAAGAAATCCTTCCAGGATCAGCTGGCTAAGTTTCCATTCTCAAGTCCAAACCAAACTATCTCAACATAAAAACGTGCTACCAAGAAACATAGTCATGGATATTTTTTTTCTTTCTTTTCTTTTCTTTTTTTCTCTTTCTCTCTTTTTTTTTCTTTTTTTTTTAAATTTTTCTGTTGGCTGTGGCTATTTTTCATTTGCTAGTTAGGTTGGTGGGCGGCGTGCATTTCCATGCATATATACCTTGGGTCCTCGCTTGTTGTCATAGGAAAGTTGGTCGAGGTTTTCATAGTTCCTTTTTTTACTCTGATGAATAATGTGCACAGAGAAAATATGTAGACACAGAAGAATATTATAAACAGTTGAAAATGACGTGTAGTAAAGCAATCCAACATCCACCTCCTCCTCCACTGTTTGCTAAAGGGTCTCTATAACGCTGGAGCTCGCAAAAACCACTATCAGGAGAGATTGTGCCTCAGCTCTGACGGGAGCGTCACGGAGCAATCTGAGAGCAGAGCCTGAGTGGCACAGCTGGTGCGATGCAGTTGCATTTTCCCTTGAGGGACTGGGGGATTCTTCAGCAAGGAAGTTTTATCTTAAGCTCAGAAAGAATCTAAGGGCCTAAGTGGTGGGGTTTCCATGGAATTACTGTGGAAGTAAAGGACAAAATGTTGTGTACGGAAAGTGCTGGATAAAGGCAAACTGTTACAGTTCAGAGTATCAGCATTACTAGCATCACTAGCAGCATTACAGTCCTGTCCACCCTCAGAGAGTTCACACAAAGTGAGGTGTCAGCTGAACCTCTCACCCCCTGAAAGGAGGGAGCAGCTTCCTGAGCTCTGCTGACATCCAAAAGAGAAAGATAAAGTTCTCTATGTGCCGTGTTGGCTCAAAGCGTGGCGATATGAAGCGATGGTGAACATGGGATGGCATTGCAGCTTTTACCTGGTCCCTGGGGAGGGCCCAGGGCACCTCATGGCTCTGCAGCACACAGGTGGCCCTGGGAGGTGAGCTACCTGAGACCAGGGCTGGCCCTAAGCGTGGCTAGGGGGGCTCAATGCTTGGTGGTCTCCATGCTGCTGCCTGGAGCATGCCAGGGGGGCTCAGGGCCTGCACTGACCCCGGAGAGATGGGGCTGGAGCAGAGATCCTGCTCCTCCCCTGCTCTGTGCCTCAGCTGCTGGTGCTGCCTGGCCCCAGAGCAGCCCAGGGCAGGGCAGCCACTGCTGGAGGTTTCCTCTTGGCAGGCATTGTGCTGAGGGCCCAGAGCCTCTGCTCAGAGCCCTGACACTGCAGCAGCCTGCACAGAGCCCCAGCACCTCCTGGGAGCAGCCCCTGGGGCCAGGCCAGGCACAGCAACCTGATGGGGCCTTCAGGAGAGGGCTTGGCAGCTTTTGGTGGGACATAGTGGCACATCTTCTCTTTGACCCCGCCCCAGCTGAGCATCCCTCATCTGTGTACATGGGGTGTGGGACACAGCTCTACTCTCATCTCCATTTCTCCAGAGCCTGATGGGAATGGATCCCTGCTAGGAGTGGGGGTCCATGCTCCCAGGCTGCTCCTCAGACAGACAGATTGCTCTTCATCTTGCTTTCCAAACTCATTAGCTTGCCTTTTCCTGAGCATTCAGGCCAGTCTTTGGCAGGACATCTTGCCAGGTCTCCTTTCCATGCAGCTGTGTGACCTTTCCTTTCTTCCCTTGGACGCAGCCTGATGGGTTTTTCATTGCTTAAAAAAATCGGGTCCTGGCAAGGAAAAGTATGTGAAGAGGCAAAATCTGCTTGGAGCCTAGGTCTGCCTTCATTTCTGATGACTCCCACAGCGAGGATTTCTGCAGTGGCTCCTGCTGGGCCTGCAGTGAGCCCTGGAGTAATGACTGCTACAAGGAGGCCAGAGATGCAGCAGGACAGCAGGAATGTTCTCCAATCAGGCAACGCTGGTCACTTCTCCCCAGGCACTGTCAATGTAGCCAAAAACTTGGTCATCCATGCTGCAGCCACCAACCAGGAATTCCTGGGATGTGCTGGCACCTCGGCCCAGGTTGGTCAGCAGAGTCTTCAGTACAACAAGGCTGGACCCTTGTCACCTCTCCCTGTCACTAGCCCTGTTTCCAGAACTACACTAGTAATCCTCTTTTTCCCATTTTTCCATGTGGTCCTGCAGCCCTTCTCTGATCTTCATGCTTCACTCAGGGACTGACAAATCAGAAGTTCCCTTTCCACCATATGCTCCTGCAATCACTCAAAAATTTGCCACTTTCATGCAGGGCATTGTCCCAGAGAAAGGCAGGCAGCACAGCAGGGAGCTGCCACCTCTGACCCCAAGCTCTGGTTCCAGTGTCCAGCACTCCCTTCTGAGCCCCATGAACGAGCAGAGCTGTGCTGGGTGGAGCAGCTCCAGGCTGAGGGTTCCTGCAGACAGCCCCAGAACAAGGCCAGCCCGTGGGCACTCCAGGGCTGGCCAGCACGGCCTGGGTGCTGGGCTCAGGGTGCTGCTGGAGCTGCAGACCCACACAGTGGTGCCAGGATGGCACATGGGGCTGGCACAGACCCTGGAGGCAACGCCATGCCCCAAACCAAGAGCCCAGAGGGCAGGTGAGTCTCTGACCCTGAGCAGGTCCTCCATGTCCTCAGGGGCTGTGATCTAAGCCTTGAAGAGGTCGAGATCAGGTCTCCTGCCTGCTCTGTCCCCAGGGCCCAGGCTGCCCTTGGAGAGGCTGGGGAGGGGCCCATGGTACAACTTCATGGCATGGAAAGAGCCAGCACAGAAGAGAGACTGGAGAGAAGAGGTGGAGGAAGACAGGAAAGCCCCAACCAGTCAGACCAGTCTGCCTGACCTTTTGTCAAAGGAAAAAGAAACAAGATGCAGTGGCACACCCCAAAGAGAAGACAAGGTGACCTGTTGGGACAGAGCAGGTGCCCCAGGATGGAGAGAGGCTCTCAGGCTGCCAGAGGACACCAAGACGTGGTAGCTGCAGTGCAAAACGGGGAAGGTCTGAGGACAGACCCTCCCTCCCCATCTTTCAAGCTCTCAAAGGCTTTCCTGCAGGGTGGGCAGGCTGAAGAAGAAATGCACCCCGTGCCTGGAGCACCACATGGGGCAGGTGGGAGTGGAGGCATGAGGGGGAACAGCAGAATGGGATGCATAGGAACTACAGGAAAACAGAGAGTGGAATTCAAAAGATGCAAGAGGAGGGAGAGAGACTGACAATGGCTCTCCCTGCATGAAGGGCTTTGTGCTGGGAAGAGGTTTGGGAGTAGAATACTGTCCTGCTGTCACCCAGTGGGAAGCTGCCCTTGGAGGCAGGAGGACCCTCTGTGGCTGGTGGAACATCAGTGCATTGAGACAGCCTGGGATGCAGCAAGGATGAAACTTCTTGAAAATCACTGCCTTAATCAGGAGTCTGTTGGTCAGTGTGGCTTGTGCCAGCCTGCACCCCTGCAGCGGTTGTTCCTCCAGGGAGGTGATGAAGAGCAGTCTCAGGGTCCCATCTCTCAGCTCAGCCACCAACTCCAACCACAAGAAGCATCCATGGCCACATCTCAACAGCTGAGAGACTGCCAAAGGTCTAGCAGCTGCAGGTGGGGCTGCAAAGAGCAGACTGGGGTCCCTGCCTGGGAGGGAACATCCCCAAATGGGTGCCTGCCCTGATGCTGCTGGAGACTGGATGAACTCAGGCTCTGGCCATCCGAAGGGGACCTCACCCTACCCAGGAGAGAGGATGTGCTGGGACTCCCCCCGTAGGACAGGAGGTGTTTCCTTGCCTTCCCGATTGCAGGTACAGCTTCCTGTGCTCTTCTTCTGTGCTGGCCTCGGGCACTTGGTCAGTCCTTCCCCTGCAGGCCGTGGGTCTGTGCTCTGTCCCCCTGCCTGCCTCCCTCCCTGCTCCCCTGGCCCTGAGAGCAGGACGAGGTCCCACAGCCAGCCCTGCCATGCATGGGGTGTCAGGAAAGCAGCGTTTGGGTGTGCTGCGATGAGATGGGAAGGGCCCACAGCGCTGCCCAGAGGCTCAGAGCCCCTGCCAGGCACTGAGCTCAGCCCCCATGGCCAATTCAGAAGCTGCTCTGCAGGGTGGGTTGGGCACTGCTGGCTCTGCCTGGCCCCGGGGTGGCTGCAGTGGGGCAGGTGCTTCCCTACACTGAGCGACTGGTCCTCTCCTTGGGTGGGAAACTCGGGCAAGGCATTTGCAGAGCTCCAGGTTATCCTTCCCTTCATTTTGTAGTCGATTTACATGTAGGAGATTTTGACCATGGCAAAGCAAGTGAAATGAATAAAGTACAAAGTTCTGTCAGGTACTAGTCAGACACTGTTGATGCTTTAAGCATGTTAGCCATGTTACAATGGAAAGAAAAGGTGTTTTACATACAGAAATCTACATACATACAACAGCCCAAGACTTCTAGTTTCGTTGTTGTTGCTTAAACAAAGCTACAAGACAATGTTCAGGAACTGACCTTGGACTCTTTCTCCTCCAGGAGGGTCTCCAGCTTCTTCTGTGCAGCACGACCCTCGTGGTCGTCGCTGACTATCAGGATGACGTGGTTCCAGTTGAAGACTCTCATCATCTCAAACCAGACGTTGGCCTGGTGAGAGTAGGGTGGGACCGTGCGCAAAAAGGACAGGTGGATGCTCTGCAAGGAAGAACAAGAGCTCAACACAGACTGTGGGGCTGCCAGCCACGTTTGCAGGGACAGGGACAGGGGCAGGGACAGGGATCCATTCTGGGATGCACACCTTGACCTAACCTCTGGGACCTGCATCCTTCCTTCTGGCTGGGAAGCAAACCCTGGATGTGACTTTGCACCTCTCTGTGGTTAAACCAGAGCATGGCAAAGAGGGCTTTCTGCTTTGTGCTCCATAAATGCACAGAGAAGAAAAGCCTATCGAGCCATGAGTGACCAGCAGTGTTCAGTGCAAATACAGCCTTGCCTCTTGACCTTTTAAATGATTACCAGACAATGGACATCAAAAAGCAGAAGAATTCCCTTCAGAAGGCAAGAGGCAGGTACAGGCAGCTGTGTGCTCGTCATGTGCCATGGCAGAAGTTCAGAAAGGCAGTTTTATAACATGGTCCCTGGCTGTTTCTAGGTCAGCCTGTTCTGCAGCAGCAGGCAGAGGAGGCAGCTCTGGACCTGTGCCCCAGCAAACCTCTCTGCTTGGGTTAAAGACATCATTATGGTTGGCTGATTGTGCAATAGCAATTCCAGCCTAATTAAGTACACTGCTCTTAGGGGAGCAATCAGACCAAAAGCTGGAGCTGACAGAGAGCTTTCAAACAAATGCAGCTTGCCCAAAAAGCCCTAGAGTCAAATATTAGGAAGTGAAAATGCTCATGCCCAGCATGGACCCTGCTTGACAGCCCAGCTATGTGCTGGAGGGAGGCAGGAGCCAGAACTGGAGAGGACAAAAATAAAGCACCATAATATTTCTTTCTCTAAGGCTGAGATGGTTGTTTGAACCAAACAGGGCTTGTCCAGACCTGCTCATCCAGAGACCTGACCCAGAATGGGTCAGAAATGTCCTGAATGGGCCACAGTAGTACACACTGGGAAGGAAAAGTCATCCTGTCCCCCATGGACACACACAGGAGGAACAGACACATCAGATAAATCCTCTTCCTCACACTCCACACAGTGATAATGTCAGACCAGACCAGGAAATGTGTAGAAAAGGATGCAAACTCCCTGCTGTGCTCAGGGCTCTCTGCACAGGCAGGTCCCTGCTCCTGCCCCAGCCCAGCACAGGGGAACGGGGGAGCAGCAGAGCCACCACAGCACTGGGAACACTTCCTGAACCTGAGACACTGAGGAGAAGGGTGGATGTTCAACCAGAGGAGAAAAAAACCAGGAGAGCCCCAACGTGACTCTCAGAGTAGGAGATACAAACATTGGAGTTACAGGAAGAGCAGCTCACCCCAGAAACCCATGGGATTGGGAAAAAGCCCCATAGGGACAAACACTGGAAAGACAACCATGGTGTCCTCACTAACACAGTGTACAAGAGCTCTTTGCAGTCAGCAGAGATGCCCAGGAATTTCCAGGTCCAGCTGCACAGCCTGGGCCAGGGGCACACCACCTGGGTCTAAGCATTTTTAATTTTCAACCCCTGAGCATTTTTTTATTGCTTTAAGGAAATCCAGGTAAAGTGAAACTGGAAATGGGAAAAAATCAGAAGAGGGAAAAGAGATGAAAAAATAACAGAAAAGCCAATATTAGAAAAAGAAATCAGAGAAACACAGGTGTCATGGTTTGAGAGGAGGTGAGTTTTTTTTTTGAGATGCTGTAGTCAAACCAATAAGTACTCAGATTTGAATATTAGCACCTGGTGTAGCCACTGAAGACATAGATATGCCTCTGAGAACACAAGAAGTTAAAAGCAGAAAACTCCCAAGAAAACTTTCTCTTAGTTCCAGTCAGTGAAAAGTTCAAACCTCCCCTACCCAGCTGCTGCGGATGGGCAGGGGAGGGGAAGCCATGCAGCCAGGTAAGGTAAGCCAAGGCCCTGAAGATAGAAAAGTAGAAGAGCACCAAGAAACATCAGGCAGCCACCCCCCCACCCCCACCTTGGAGAAAGAGAAAGAGAGCCAGCCTGTGCCTGTGCCTGTGCCTGTGCCTGTGCCACCTTAAAAATTTAATATCGCGGCCAGCTGAGAGAGAAAGAGAGAAAGTGTGGCAAGAAGGTGCCCAGCAAGACAGCGTAAGAGTTCTAGACAGGCAGAGCCTGAGATTTTTAACCCTTTTCTTAGATGATAGAAACCTTACAAATGCTGATCCTCCTGGAGCTGAATGAGAAGAGAGAGTTGAGATAAAAAGAAATAGGCTACGAGAGAAGTGAAGAAGAATCTTAAGTAGAAAGAAGTGATAGAGTAGCCTTGGCTTGACTTTTCTTCTATAGCCATAGACAGAACCATTTTTTTCCTGTGACACAGAGACTGCATTTAAAAAGAAGCAATAGCTCAGAGTCAAGGGAGTTCAGTGTTGTTATGTGAAAGAGTGTGTAAACAAAGATGATGAGTGAAGAAACTAATTGGTGCCCTCAATCTTCAGTAGAAGAGATCTCTGTTCTTGAGAGCCCTCAGCCCCAAGAAGTGAAATTTAGAGAAAACAAGTGTCCTGAGAGTGAGAGACTGTGCTCTTCTTAAAACTAGACAAAGCACCCTTAAAAAGAAAACCCTAGAAGCAGCTCTGGTCCATGCGCAGTAGTGAGAGCACTGAGCATAGAAAGAAGATGTCACGATGGCAAATGATCTCCAGGCAGTGCCACGTGTGACTGGAAACACAAGAAGTTTCAACTGTGTTTCCAGAGGAAGCCTATGGCACAAGAAAGACTCCTCACTCCTTGATGAACTGAGAATTAATTCTCTAAAAGGTAGTGATAGACTGAAAGTCAGTGATCTAAAAGATAGATGTATTAAAAATTTAGTAAAAAGAAAAAGAATGTTTTTAGAAAGTTTTCATTCTTTCTGTGTGTTTCTTTTTACATATAGTTGTAAGTTTAAAAAGTTTTCTCTTCTTTATTCCTAAGTTAGAGCCTGCTTTGCTCTATTCCTAGTCACATCTCACAGTAGACCCCCAAAAAAATGTATTTTCATAGAAGCACTAGCATTACACCAGCGTCAAACTGTGAGCATTTTAACTGCTTTAAAGAAATCCAGGGAAAGTGAAACTGGAAATGGGAAAAAATCAGAAGAGAGAAAAGAGATGAAACAATAACAGCAAAGCCAATTTTGAAAAAAGAAATCAGAGAAACACAGGTTAAACATCTATAAAAATTCCTTCAATCCCTTTTTCAAATGAAAAAAATCTTTGAAATTTCCATATATTGCATCAAATTACTTTCTAGCTTCCCAACCAGCCTGCAAAAATGGTGTTTAACCAATCATGGTTTTCTTAAGTATTGTAAATACATATCATTGGGTTCAGAGGAAAAAAAATACTGCAAGGTTGTTGGGGGGCAACTTGGTTTAACAGTCCAGACAAATTTGCTTTCTGAGGTGGTGTCAAAAGGGTCATGGACTGACTCTGGTGGTATCTCAGCTCCTGGATCCCTGAACTGTGGTTTTCAAAAGGGATAATGAAGAAAATCTCATGTCAAGTGCTGAGCTGAGATCTCAGGATGAGCACTCATGGTCTGACACAGCTTTTGAAGCACCTGGGACTCCCAAGCATCTTTGCAAGGGCCAAAGATTGGCAGAAAAACGATCAGAGTCCCCCAGAGGTTCACACGGGCAGCTTGTGCTGTGCAGAGGCAGGTGAGGATCCAGCTTGGTGTGATTTGATACCCCCACCCCAGCACACACAGTGACATCCCCCAGGTCCCTGTCACACCCTCTGAAACTCAGCACAGAGCTCAGCTGGGCACGGGCACACAGGCTGCACTGCAGAGGATGGGAGACAGTGATTTATGCACCCTAATTAGCCCATTTTTTGGCAAATAACTGTTAAAAAAGACCTGTGGTTTTTAGCAGAGCCCCTGTGAGACAGCCAGCCCAGCTGGTGGGCTCACTCAGCTGCACCAGCTGTGCCCTTGGTGCTGCTCCAGCCCTTGAACTCAGGGCTGTCATCCCTCCCTCCCTGCCCTCGGATCAGCACACAGCAAAAACTGCTCCTCACTATGAACCCACACTGGCCTTGTGGGGTGCTTTGTAGGATCCTCACCCCTTCCTCTGCTCTGAGTGTGCCTGGTGCCAGCCAGGGCTGCAGTGGGACCATGGCAATGGCTCACAGCAACCCCAAACCCCTCTGCAGCCCACCCACAGCTCAGAGCTCAGCTCTGTGCTCCCTCACTTCATTCTAGCTCTGCAAAAGAGCAGCAAACACAGGCTGGGCTGAAATCCAGTGCCCAAGCTCAGCAGGACCCCAGGGGCTGGAGCCAAAAAGCACCAGAGGGAGCAGAGTTGGGGATATTTCCTGGGAGGGTGGGCAGGCCCTGGCACAGGGTGCCCAGAGCAGCTGGGGCTGCCCCTGGATCCCTGGCAGTGCCCAAGGCCAGGCTGGGCAGGGCTGGGAGCAGCCTGGGACAGTGGGAGGTGTCCCTGCCATGGCAGGGGTGGCACTGGATGGGCTTTAAGGTCCCTTCCAACCCAAACCAGTCTGGGATTCTGTGATGATTCTATGTGGGGTCAGGACTTGAGAGCTGCAAATATCTGATGCAAGCCCATACAAAGAGGAGCTGTTTGAGCAGATGATCCTGTGCGTGTGTGTGTGTGTGTGTGAAAGCACAGACTGTGCATGCACAGCTGTGAGCCTGCAGGAAGCACAGGAGTACATCCCCCTGCAGAGAAGGTACCTGGCTGCTGCAGTCCTGTGCACAGCCAGGCTCTGAGCTGGGGGAGAGCACTGGGGGTGCCTTGGCATGGGGATTTTACCCACAGGGCAAAGGGCATGGCTGGGGCCAGCAGGCAGGGCCTGTGTGTCCCAGCAGGGCCTTGCAGAGTGCCATGAGTGAAGGGTCTGTGACCTTCTGCACTCCTGCCTGCCCAGGGGCTCAGCCAAGACCTGGGGGAGGGATTTTCCCTGCAGGCTGAAGGGAGCAATGTGCCTTTGCTTCATTACCTGTGGCAGGGGGGTCAGCCCCCTGCTAGCAATGCTCTCCCCAGCTGAGCTGCCTGGGGAATTTCAGAGCTTGACAGAGATCCCAATCTGCAGAGCTCCTAAAAATTTGGTAAAATTCACCAGCTGGGCATGAGAAAGAAGTGTTGGCCAGTGTTTCCATGGAGGGAGCCTGCCCACTGCCCCACATGAGAGCTGTGGAGGTGGGAGGGAGCTGAGATAGCTCTGAGATAGCTCAGGGAGGGATTTTGGGGCAGAGCTCAGACTAAAGTGCACTCTCTGCCTTTCCCTGCAGTGCACGGAGGAAGGGATGGGCAGGGCCACTGTGGGGCTGTGGGGCTGCTCTGTCCTGCTCCCAGCTGGAATCTGAGCCTGTGGGGATCTGCTGCCCGTGGGGGCTCCATCAGGCCATCCCTCCACCTCCCTGGCCTGCTCTTGCACTTTCCAGGCTGCCCTGCTGAGGGTTTCCTGCCCTGCTGAGGGTTTCCTGCCCTGCTGAGGGTTTCCTGTCCTGCTGAGGGTTTCCTGTCCTGCTGAGGGTTTCCTGCCCTGCTGAGGGATCTCCTGCCCTGCTGAGGGTTTCCTGCCCTGCTGAGGGTTTCCTGCCCTGCTGAGGGATCTCCTGCCCTGCTGAGGGTTTCCTGCCCTGCTGAGGGATCTCCTGCCCTGCTGAGGGTTTCCTGCCCTGCTGAGGGTTTCCTGCCCTGCTGAGGGATCTCCTGCCCTGCTGAGGGTTTCCTGCCCTGCTGAGGGATCTCCTGCCCTGCTGAGGGTTTCCTGCCCTGTTGAGGCCTGTGCTCCCCACTCCCAGGACAAACATCTCTGTGCTGCACCAAGCAGCCTCTCCAGTCATCACCTGTGGGTGCCAGTGGAGTACAGACCCTGACCTTGTCAACAAAAGCCACTTTTGTCCCCACCTGCACCTTCCCAGCCCTAACAGGGCTCCTGTGAGCATGGGCTGCCAGTGAGACAGTAATAAAGCAGAAAACCCTTTCAGTGAACAAGCCCTGTGAGGGCGTGGAATGGTTCCACTGAGAGCAGGAACCAGAGGGAAATCCATCCCCTGACTGAGAGAGAGACAGACCTCACTTAACCACCAGGGCAAGGTGCTGGAACTGAAGAAGCTCTCCAATTGCAGCATGTCTAAACTCCATTTTCCAACTCCTCCAGCAGCAGAGCAGGTCTCATAATTTATTAATTTATTAATTTATTAATTTATTAATTTATTAATTTATTAATTTATTAATTTATTGATTTATTAATTTATCTCCCTGTTCCTCTGCTGCAATAATCTGCTGTGGGGTGGTGAGGGGCTCAGCAGCCAGGGTGTCCCTCCAGCCCCACAGTCCCAGCCCTCCCTGAGCTGTGCATCCCCAGCTCTGCTCTCACACTCGGTGTCAGCTCAGCCTTTTCATGGTGCCAGCATGTCAGTGCCAGCTCGTTTGTTCCAGCTGAGATGCAGAGCAGAGAGAAACACCCCCAGTGGGCTGTGGGGGACGGGAGCACTGAGGGAGAGTCAGAGGGGGATTTTTGCAATGCTCAGCCCATGAGATCTCCCTGGAGGGCTCTCCATAGCCATGGACACCACAGTGATGGGAACCACTCTGCTGCCTTTACCTTGAGAGTGCCTCTCTCCCCCAGCTCCCTGCTGGCCTCTCTCAGAGGTGATGGATCCCAGAGACCCCTCCCCAGCAGGCAGGGCTGTGCTGGGTGCTCAGAGGGCCTCAGTGGGGAACAGCTCATGATTTCACAAGATGTACAAGGAGGCCAAGCCAGAGTGCTCTGCCTGATAACTGCAATATTATTTCCAGAATAAATGGTTGGATACTGGAGCAGTAAAACTCACTTCCCTTGGGTATCCTTGCTGAAAGACTGGTACAACTCATGGACCACTGTGCTTGACTGGAGATGCTCTGAGAGCATCAAAAGGTTCTGGGCAAACCTGTCCAAGCTGAGGCCCACACCTTTCCTCCCCTGGTAGCCTTGAGAGGACCAAAATTAACCCAACTTCAGCCCCCTGTGAAATTCAGCTAAAATTGTCTGATGCCTCCAAAACCAATTAGGGGCATACATAAAAAGTGATCCTACAAGCTTGTTTCCATAGAAACTAAGCTGAAAGATATAATTTCCTGAATTAAAACAAAAAAGAAAGCAAGCTGATCACTGGAAACCAAAAAGGGAACAGCTGAATATCCCTGTGTCACGAGCCAGCCTGTCCTGCATGGCATGTGCAGAACCTTCCACTGTCCTGTCCCACAGCTCCACACCCCTCTGTCCCCCACTCCACTCCCACCTCTGCTGTCCCCTCCACTATCCAAACATCCTTTGTTCCTCTCCCCAGTCCCTGCCTGCAGCTCCTGTTCTTCAGAGAGCTCCAAGCCTTGGTGGGCAGGAGGCTGAGCACGATGCCAGCCAGGCAGGGGCTCCCTGAGGGTGTGGGGTGGGCAGCCTGGGCTCCCTGCCCAGCCTCTGCCAGGCAGGTGCACCCCTGAACCTGCTCAACACCCCAAATGTTCCTTGGAGAGCATCTCCCTGCCAGCACACTGGGTCACCACTGTGGGTCTCTCCCCCAGCCCTGAAGGGAGCCAGGAGGGGGCTATGGGGCTGCTCTGCAGAAAACAGGTTTTAAAAAGGACAAGATTGGCAGAAGGAGAGGACAGGTCAGCCCTGGGGCTGAGCACTGCAGGCCAGCACAGGTGGGCAGGGCTGCTTTGCTGGGCACAGCCCTGCAGAGATGGAGCAGAGAGGAGGGGCAGGGTCCCCTCTTGCTGCCATGGTGGGCCCTGTGACAAGGACCCTCCCAGTGACATTCCTGTCAGATCTGTCTCCTCCCCAGAGCAGCAAGAAGCAAATCCCCCCTGAACACTTCCTGCCTGCTCTGCCAGCTCTGCTGCCATCCCTTTCCATCTCCCCATGCCTGGTGGGACCCTGGCAGGGTGTGAAGCTCCCCAGCCCTGCCAGCCACCATCACCATCCTGGCTTGCTGACCACCCTGCCATGGCTTCCCTGCTGGGAGATGCCAAAATCTGCTGCTCTAGCCAAGCAGTGCTGCTGGTGCCTCTCTGGGAGCTGCTGCTCCTCCTCCTGAAATTTGACTTTATTTACCATGTAGGTGGAGTGACTATTTTTGCACTGAACATTTACATTTGTGAATATTCACATTTTCCAAGCAAAGGCTGATTCGTGCTTTGAAGCAGGCTCGATCTCACCCACTGAGCTCGTGTGCTGGATGAAATCCTGCAATGGCATTTGGAAGGCCTCGCTCTGCTCAGCTCCTCCTTTTGCCTTTCCTAAGGCTTTAGGTGTTTGCCAAACAGGCTGTGAGCTGAGGGCCAGGGCAGGACCTCATTGTCCAGGACCTCATCCAGCCTGGAAGTCTCTGAGTTCCCACGGGGACAGCTGAGACATTGGAATCTGAGCCTCTGTCTTGAGTGCTGAATGCCAGCCATGTGAAGCCTCAGGATATTCTGTCATCTCCCCCTACCAATATCCCACAAACTCAGAGATGTGAATGCAACCAAACAACCTCCCAGCCCCAGAGAGATCCTGTCCAATGTTCAGGCTCTGACAGGACCCTCTGGCCCTCCCACGCCCCCCCAGCCCCCAGGAGCCCCTGGCTGGCAGCAGAGAGCAGGGCAGGAGCCAGCCTGTGCCTCTGCCCTGGCTGGAGAGCAGCGAGCCCGGCAGCCTGGCACAGCAGCGCTGCAGAAATCATCCGGGGCTATGTAGGTCAGCACTGGCAGCTGCAAAAAAATGATGTACCCTGGAATGCAGGGGAGAGAGAGGGAGAGAGAGGGAGCTGCAGGCTGGGCTGGAGAGGGCAGACGGACAGACACAGAGAGTGCAGACATCATGAGCCCTCCTGCCGGGCACTCCTGATTTACAGCACACGTATGAGGTACCAGAAGCATGCATCAGTTACCTTATCAGAGTATATAGACATGCGTGTTGTCAGACCAATGACAGGGATCCTGTAGAAGCCAGCTGTGTATGATACAGGTGTTGGTGTTAGGTGATCGTTGGGAGCAGGAGGGTGACTAACTAATATTGCATAGACCTGTAGGACAGGATACACGACACAAACATTATTTCACGGGAGCGCAACGGCCATCGAGCGTGATTTTTTTTCCCCTTTTCTTTTCTGCAATGCTAAACAGCCCCACGTTAACATGACAATGGCACTGCAATGGCTCGGAATGGGGAAGAAAGGGCTGTGCCGGGAGCAGGGGTGCTGTGCCCCGGCTGGAGGGGATGGCTCTGCTCAGGGTTCCGTCCTAATGGAATGCCGTGCCCAGGCGCTCCGCTCGCTAAACTAATAACTGCCAGGGATTAAAGGAAAGCATCTCCCTTCCAGTCACACTGTGTAATGCGATTTCTTTAACCACACATTTAATACTCGGTCGTAATTCCCCTCTGAGGACCATTAGGAACAAAGTGGTCAGCTGGGACTGTGGCGGGAGCGGGAGCGCGGAGCCAGGGAGCGCATCAGCCATCTGGCCCTGGGCACAGGAATGGCAGAGCCCGGAGGGCGGGGGCAGGAGCCGGGATCTGGGCTATACCAAAATGCGAGAGGAGGATCTCGGCAAAATTCTGCTGTTACAGCAGGGCTGGGATTTTTGTCTCCAGCAGGATCCTACTTTGTGTCAAAGGGAGAGGAGGGAGCTGGGTACTCCCTGGGGATCCTTTATTACACCAATGCCCTTTCGAAGCACAAGGAATGTCCCCAGCTGGTGACAGATCTCCAGCTAGGGCGAATCAGTGCAAGGACTTTGATGTCTGGAGGAAATAACTCTTCCTTCTCCAAGCATCTGCCCAAGCCCCAGGATGTGCCCAGCGCCTGGGCTGGAGGGACAGATTGCCAGGACAGGAGAGGAGGATGGAGCCTGCCTGGGGAAGGGCCCCTGGGGTCTGGGGGAAGAGGGAGGATGGAAGAGGGAGGATCCTGCTTGGCATTGGGAGGGAGTAAATTGAGGGTGCATAGGGAGCTGGGCCAGGGGCTGGAGACCCTACGTGGGAGTAGGGAGAAACTGCTAGAGAATAGGTTGGGAAGGTGCTGGGGATGCAGGAGGAGGGGATGCCCTGGGCAGAGGTGCCCAGTGTGACACAGGGGGTGAGGACCCGCACTCAGCAGGGCGCTGGGGCAGGAGCAGGCTCGGGGACAGCGGCGGGGCCGTGCGGGGCTCGGTTTGTGCCGTGGCGCACCGCAGCACCGGCAGGAGCCATTTTGGGTGCGCGGGCTGCCAGCCCCTCCTGTGCCCCGCAGCCCCCGCTCGGGCACGGCGCCAGCGAGCGGGGACCGAGCGGGGACCGAGCGGGGCACAGCGGCCGGGACAGCCCCGGCGTGTGGGACAGAGCGGGCACCCCGAGCCCAGCGCCCCGGCAGCCCCGGCCGCGCTGCCCCCGCACGGCTGTGCCCGTCCCCACGCTGCGCGGGGACCAGGCGGGGAGGGGGCACGGCCACGGGCATCCATCGGCCGGCAGCGCTGAATGGAGCCTCGGCTCAGTGCGGGACCCGCTGAGCCTCCCCCGCTGCCAGGGGACAGCGGCGAGAGCCCGCGCTGCCCGGCCCGGCCACCTCCCCAGGGCTGTCCCGGCCACCCCGCACCGCCACGGCGGGAGGCTGAGCCGCCAAGGGTCAGCTCTGCCCCGCGCTGACAGCGCCCTGCCCTGCCGGCCGTGGGTGCCGCACGCGTTTCCCTGCGCCCTGGGGCGGCCCGGGCTCCGTTCGTGCGGACCGGGGGCGCGTTCCCATCTGCGAGGGCCCACGCGGACCTGCCGCGGCTGCGGGGTGGGCTGGAGGGGGGGTCTGTACCTGCCCGCCCGTCCCCCGATGGCCCCGACTGACGGCCTGGGGGGTTCGCCGGGCTCTGCACCCAGGGCAGGGGAGGTGGAGAGGCCGGGCCAGGGCTGCCCGGGGCACCCCAGGCTGCCCCCGCCGGCGCCGGGGGCTCGGGCTGCACCCAAAGGTGCGCTGAGAGTCACCCGGGGCACAGGAGCGAGGAGCATTCTGTGCTCTGTGCACAGTCATGCACAGCACACACCGAGTCTGTGTGCGTGTGCACCCTGGGTCTGTGTGTCCGTGTGTCTGTGTGTCTGTGCGTGCCATGCCTGTGTGTCTGCACCCTCAGCCGTGTGTGCCCTTGTCCCGGGTGTGCGTGTGGCAGTGGGTGTGCCAGGTCCCTCACACAGATGTGTGTGTCCAAGTGTCACAGCAGCTGTGCAGGCTGGCACAAAGGCAGACGTGTTGTGTGTGAGCCCATGTTTGCACAGCAGTGCAGTGTGCACATGGAGTGTGTGTGCACATGGAGTGTGTGTGTGTGTGTGTGCACGTGGAATGTGTGTGTGCACACGGTGTGTGTGTGCATGGAATGTGTGTGTACACGGTGTGTGTGTGTGCATGGAATGTGTGCACATGGAATGTGTGTGTCTGTGTGTGTGTGTGCATGGAATCTGTGTCTGCATGGAATGTGTGCACATGGAATGTGTGTGTCTGTGTGTGTGTGTGCATGGAATCTGTGTGTGCATGGAATGTGTGCACATGCAGTGCAGCCCATGAACATTCCCACATGTATGTAAAGGCACAATCTGTGTGCATGCATGGTGCTCCCTGTGCCCACGTGTCCCCCCAGTTTGGGGGTGCCTGGCTCTGTGTGTGCCCGTGGTGCCTGTGTGTGGTGTAGGTGTGTGTGCACATTGCTGTGTGCATGCACAGCATTGGCTGGGCATGTATGTGCACAACCCAGGGCATGGGGGCCTGTGTGTGCCCAGAGTGTGAGCCTGTGTGTGCCCAGGGGCTCTGTGTGAGCCTGTGTGTGCACAGGGACTGTGTGTGAGCCTGTGTGTGCACAGTGTGTGAATCTGTGCATGCCTGGGCTTCGTGTATGAGTCTGTGTGTGTGCCCTGGGTGTGTGTGTGAGCCTGTGTGAGCCTGAGCTTCATGCGTGAGCCTGTGCGTGCTCAGGGGCTGTGTGTGAGCCTGTGTGTGTCCTGGTATGTGTGAATCTGTGCATGCCTGGGCTTTGTGTGTAAATCTGTATGTGCCAGGGTCTGTGTGTGAGCCTGTGTGTGTCTGAGCTTCATGTGTTAGTCTGTGTGTGCTCAAGGGCTGTGTCTGTGTTAGTTTATATGTGCTTAGGCTTCGTGTGTGAGTCTGTGCCTGCCTGGGCTTTGTGTGTGAGCCCGTGTGTGCCCTGGTGTGCATGTGGGTGCTTGTGTGCACCCCAGAGTGCGTGTGTGATCCCTGTGTGCCCTGAGGGGGGTGTGTGTGTGCCTGCGTGTGCCCCAGGGCTGTGGGGGTGCCCCTGTGTGACCCAAAGTGCTAGTGTGAGCCCGTGTGTGCCCGGGGGCATGTGATGCCCATGGGGCGTGTGTGTGTGAGCTTGTGCATGCTCTGAGGCCCGTGTGTGAGCCCATGTGTGACCCGGGTGGGCGCTGCAGGTGGCCCTGCGTGCCCTGGGCGGTGTGCGCGAGCCTGTATGTGCCTGGGGGCTGTGCAGGTGCCAGTGAGTGCCCCAGGGCGCCTGTAGGTGCCAGTGTGTGCCCCAGGGTGTCTGTGGGTGCCCGTGAGTGCCCCAGGGTGTCTGTGGGTGCCCGGGTGTGCCCAGGCTGTTTGCGGGTGCCCGGGTGTGCCTGGGGGTGCGGGGAGCGCTCAGCCGGCCGCGCTTACATAAAGGCTGCAATGCGGGCAGCGCGCCCCGGGCCCGGGCAGACCCCGCACGGCTCGGCTCGGCTCGGCTCGGCTCGGCCGGGGGGCACCGCGGGGCCGGGGCGGGGTGGCCGCGGGGGCGGCCGCTCGGGTCCCGCCGGGGCCGGGGCGGGGAGGGGGTCGCCGTCCCGGGGTACCTGGCTGGAGATGAGGTCCTCGCAGACGGACAGGGCCATCTGGATGGCGTTGGGCTTGTGGGTGACGGAGGTGGCGTTGAGCTGGAGCTTCCAGGTGCCGTGCCGCTTGTTGGCCTGGTTCACCGCCTCGCGGAAGATCTGCTCGTGCTTCTTGGTGCTCAGCACCGCGCCGATATTGACGATCTTCGGGTCGCAGCCGGCGCGGGCGAAGGACGAGGAGAAGAGGAGGGCGAGCAGCAGCAGCCGCATGGTGCTCATCCACGGGCGGCCCGGAGCCCGCCGGGCCCCCCGCGCCCCCCGCCCGCCCGCCCGCCCCGCGGGCCGCCCGCCCGGCTCAGCGCGGCCCCATCGGGCTCGGCCCCCGGGCCGTGCCGGCGCTCGGCGCGGGCGCTGCGGGCGCTGCCGGGCGCTCTCCCCGGTGCTGAAGCGCCCGCGCCGCCGCCGCCGCTGCGCCCCGCCCCGCCCGCCCCGCGCTGCCGCAGCGCCCGCCCCGGCCCGCCCCCGGGACCCCCGCCCGCCCCGGGCGCTGCGGCAGAGCCCCCCTCCCCTCCTTCCCCTGCCGCGGGGTGCGCGGGGTCGCTGCGGGGTCGGTGGCACCGCTGGCAGGGCGCGGGTCCCGCCGGCCCCGTGCGGGTGCGGGGTGCGGATGCATCCCGCCGCTCCTGCGAGAGTCGCTTGTGCGGGGGGTGCGGGGCTGAGCTCCGGGGGTCCCGCTCCGCCCTTTTCACCTGCAGTGCCCTTTCGGGATCAGGGCATTCCCGCTGCCTCGGGAGGCACGGATGCACTGGGCATTCGGCAAACCAGGGACTGGGGGTAAGACACGGTCCATGGGTTTGTTCTCTACACCAATATTGCCAGTTATGCAGCACCTCTGAAAAGCACACTTCCGCAACTCTGCCTGGGCACAGCTGTGTGTGACATGG
This sequence comes from Molothrus aeneus, assembly GCF_037042795.1. Lineage (NCBI taxonomy): Eukaryota > Metazoa > Chordata > Aves > Passeriformes > Icteridae > Molothrus > Molothrus aeneus. The sequence continues at coordinate 893,236 of NC_089664.1, forward strand.
ACTCTGTCATGGTCTGTGTGCACTCCAGTGCTGGGGAACCCTCCCTTGACCAGCAGAGCTCCTGGGCAGAGATGTTCGGCTGACGCTCAGCCTGGTTCCTTGGCTTCACTCTGTCCCTCCAGACAGAGCCACCACTCTTCCAGACATTAGCTCACAGGGCAACCAGCCATTTCCCTCCGTTAAATTCACCAAATTACGCTGGGATATAACCTTAAGATTTCTCTGTTGAGGAGATCTCTTGGGGTTCTCATAATCTACCTGTTGTTGGGCTACCATTAGCCTCCCTTAAGGAAATGGAGGCACAGCATCCACTGGCCAACATCTGGAGGGCAGTCCAGCTCCATGGCAGAAAGAGACTGAGTTTCACTCCTGGACTGCGTCTGTCCCGTTCCAGGGCCACAGGGGTGAGGTGGCCAGAACAGCACATTGCTCCCCAGACCTGCCACTTGGGCCTTTTTGGAGAAAAACAACGCGTTTCAGGTAGTGAGAGGGTGTTGCTTTGTCACTGCATGGGGCAAACGGCACAGCCAGCCCGGGCAGGGAATAGACTGAGCACTGCACAACCAAAACCACCGGGGATATTTTTACACCGCCATTTCTGGGGTGCTGCTGCAGCCCACCTCTGTCCTTCCTTTGCAACGTGAGTTGAAGCAGAATATTTTCCCCCAACGCAAATTTTCTCACTGGCATCTCTGAAGTGCGAGTTGCCATGGAAACCATTTTGCCTGTGTCCCACATTGCCCACATGCACTCGGAAGGAGCTGCAGGAGCAAAATGGCCGTTGTGTAACGCTGCAGGGCTCAGCATGCCGGGCTCGGGGCTCTGCAGCCTCTTCCAGCCATGAGACCCTCTGAGGAAGCTGCAGACCATGGCCTGGGGAGGCAATGAAAGCCATGGAGGTTGTGATGCGCTCCCTGAGAGAAGGAAAATGGCCCCACCTCGCCTTAACTCTTGCAGTGCTTGGCATGGAGCTCCACACCAACCCTGCTGTGCTCCTGGAACAGACTTCCAGGAAAGCTTAACCCTTTTCAGTGTCCCCATGTCATTGGTACTCCTCCACGCATGGAGCTGAGGGCCTGGCTGGATTCACACGGTGTGGGTTTGTCTTGAAGGGACAGAGGGTGAAAGCCAAAGAGGGTTGCAGCCCTACCCTCAGTGTGCACAGAGCTGACTTCATTCCTTCCTCTGCTACCAGGTGCACCTGCAATGGGTTTTGTGGGAAGAAACTGTTCTGGAGTGGGCTGTACAGACCTGGATCCTGGTGGGTGTGATGGCAGTAGAATAACAAAGTCAAGACCTGGCCACAGCAGGTGGCTTGGCAGAGAAGACAAAGGAAAAAGGCAGGCTCTGAAACGTTATTCAGAGTGCAAGAGCTCTTTCCCTCTCATTACCTGGAGTTCCCTGCAGGGAAAAGGAGTGCAGCTATTGAGTCCTTCTTGTGCTGCCCAGAAGTGTGGGATGGCCACGCTTAGGATGGAGCCTACCATGCTGGCAGGCTCTTCCCTCTGTGCCTCCATTCATTTTTTGTCTCCAGAGACTCTTGTTTCTGGCACAGTTGTGGAGACCTGAGAAAAGCCTGCTTCCCTCTCAGGTCCTGCCCCCATGGCTGTGCTGGCAGCAGGAGCAGCCCGGGTGACAATGCCCCCAAGCCAGGCACAGCCAGCACAGATGTTGTCACCCCATGAGTCTCCCTCTCGCTGTGTCCTCAGGCTCTTTGATGCTCTGAAGGCAGAGGAGTGTGCAGGGCTTTCCCAGGTGGGAGCCACCTCCACCAGCTGCTCCTGGCAGCCAGGGCTGCTCTCTCCTTTCCCTGTTGCTGCTCCTGGCACGTCGTGGCCTCCTCCTTGGCCATGGCTGAGGGCAGGAACTGACCTGGGCTGGCTGTTAGCAATTACTGCAGTGTGATGCTGCTCTTCATGTGGCACCTCTTGGATGCAGGGGTTGGACACGAGCATGGGAGGGCTGTGGGTGAGCTGTCCCCTCACCAGTGGGTGCTGTAATTCCTCCCATGGCCAGAGTGACTCAGTGTAAAACCTGGAGACATCAGAGGAGCAGCACTGAACCCAGCAGGAAACTTCACCTGCCTCAGGGTAAGGCATCAGTCCCGGTGGTGGAAAAGGCAATGGGGAATTTCATAGAAGATGAAATTAAGTATTAGGAATATGCAATTTGTGCCACTTCTTGTGGAGCTACCAAACAATTCTTCTTTTGAGAAAGCAGAAATGGAATTGAGAGCAGTAGCTGCAATCCAGGCTGTGGAAATGGTTCCTGTGTGCAGCTGCAAGGTTAATCTGAGGTGTAAAATGGAGCAAAGCACACACAGAGTGCCCATGGCAAGGCTCCAAGGCCTGGTACTGAAGAGCTGCCATGGGATGTGGGTGTTCCTACAGGGATGAAAGGATTTGCAATGCAGTTGCCACTTCAGTATTCCTGCCTTTGCTCTGGAAGCAATCACTGGTGATAAAATCTGTGAGACAGCAAATAATGATGCCAAATCACTTGGGTTCTTTGATAAGCACAGAACTGGAATGTATTTTAGGACAGCCAGTGCAGAGCCATGAAAGCAGAAGCAAGAATTGTTGGTCCTGCTCTTCAGACAGGACTGCAGATCTAGTGGAGACATGGACTGTAATTGTGGTCTCTAATACTGACCTGGGGGTCAGAGATCATGAATTTCCAAACAAAAAGGTGGCATTGTTGTCCTTGGATTCACTCTGAGGAGTCAGAGGAGCAGCTGGCAAAGACTTGAGCCGCTGCAGGCAGCACTGGGGAACCCTGCACAGGAAGGCTGCCGGCAGATCTGGGGGTCACATTCTTTACAAAGAGGCTGAAAAAATTGAGAAACCGCCCTTCAGAATATTTGGAGGAAAAAGTCCCCATGAGCTGCTCCAGCAGAGGGGAGATTGGATGCAGTTGGAGCCTGCTGCCTTCCAGGACAGGGACAGAGAACAGCACCAAACCCCAGCCTGAGGTCTAGGCAGGGACAGGGGACAAGGCAGGGGGTGCAGGGCCCCAGCAGCTCCTCACAACCCTCCTGGAGGCTGGCACAGTGTGTCCTCGCTGCCAGTGCTCTGGGGACTGTGGTTTGTGTGAGCAGCTGGGACACAGCAGGATGTCCTTGTCACAGGATCAGCCACAGAAAGACAGGCAGTGACTGGAGCCTGCAGGGGAAGGTGCCCGAGGGCTCTGCTCCTGTGGTGGGGGAGCTGCAGGGAGCAACGGGGTGGAAACCAAGGGGGCAGTGTCTGAGCAGCCCCTTGGCTGCTTTTGTGTGTTTAAGCCCGGTCTCCAGTTCTTTTCCAGACAAGATCCAGGATGGACTGCAGTCTCTCAGTCCCTTGCTCTTCCTGAATGCTTTCCCAGCTGAGAGGGACTGAGCCAGCCCAGTCTGCAGCTCAGGAGTGGCTGCTGGAGTCCCCAGGCAGCACAGCTTCCTGCTCCAGGTGCCCATGGGCACCCGTGTTGCCTTTGCCCAGCTGTGCCCACAGGAAGGAGCTCCAGGCCCCCCCACTGCCCTCCTGAGCAGTGTTTGGCACATCTGGAGCCCCTGCTGTCCCAGACAGGAGCTGCAGCACCACCCTCCAGCAGGTGATGAGAATGGAGGTGTCTCCCCTGTGCAGAGACATTCCCAGCACCCAGCAAAGCTCTGCCTTCCCCCAGGGCACACCAGGGATGGGGAGATAAACGAGGGGCAAGCAGTCAGCCTGGAACACTGAGGGGTTCCTGGGCGGGCAGGGCGATCTGGGGGCAGAGGTAAGAGGATGGGACATGGAACATCAGTGGCTGGAGGAAGAGATGGTGAGAAACCCCAGAGCAGCTCCTGTGCAACCAGAGGGAGCTGAAGGTGCAGGAACACAGTCAGATGTGCTGTAGGAGGGGTGGGAAGTTCAACTGCGAACACTTTCTGAGGGAAAACCAGGATTTGCATGTTTGAAATGCACTGTAGGGAAAATTTCATTTTGATAACATTCCAATTTTCTGCTGGAAAACCAGCCAAAAGCTGGGCTTCAGCTTCCTGCACATCGTGTCCCAGGAGATTGGACAGTTTGTCCTCAGGGACTCCAGTCCCCTGGAACTGCCACACAGCAGGGGCTGGAAAGCACCTCAGAGACCTGGTCACTGCCTGGGGATCTCCTGCCCTTCTTCTCCTCAGAGGAGGCTGGAGCCTGGGCCAGGGGATGGAGATGGAGCACGTAGGGAACATCAGCCCCTGCAGCCCTTGGTGCCCCCACCATGCTCAGGGTGTCCCAGGAAAGCTCCCCAGTGGGATGGGGCTGTCTGCCTCCCACAGCAGGGCTGACACCAGCAATGTCACCTCCCTCTCCAGGGACTCTCTGGGGACCCTGGGGCACAGCAGCAATCTCCATCCTGCCCACTGCAAGGAGTGGTGGTTGGTTCCTGTGCAGCACCTGCTCAAGCAGAAACCATCCCCTGTTTGGAGGGGCTGGAGGGGCCACACTCCCTGGGAAAGGGGCCACAGGAGCCTCTCCAGGTGTCTGTCTGTCCCCAGCAGAGCCCAGGTGGTGACAGGCACCACTGTTGGGCAGAGGTGCCACAGCTGTGCCCAATGAAGGGGAGAGGGAGATCTCTGGGCATTTCCAACCTCTTGGAGCTGCAGTGAGGCTGAAATGTTGGAAGGAAAAAGGGGTCAATGACAATTGAGGTGCTCTGGAACTTGCAACCCTTCCAGAGACAAAAGCAGGACATTGTTTTCCCAATGATGGGTGCACAAACACGCAGCAGTTCCCATCTGAGACCCACCCTTGGGGGGAGGCAGCAGACATCTCCTTTGGCTGCGTGCCCCAGCCTCCTGTGCCCTCACAGGAGCCACCACAGAGCATCCCTGGTGTCCCAGCCCTGCCCTGGCCCAGCCACACTTGGCTCTGTCCCCTTGCAGGGGGTGATGCCTGGGGTATCTCAGTGCTCAGCCCCTCACCCTGCTCCTGGATGTTCCTGTCTTTGCACAGCTCCAGGAGCTCCAGGGGCTCTCCAGTCTGTGCAGCCCTCCGTGAATCCTCCTGACCTTCGGGGGACAGGAAACTGAGAGTGGCTTTCCAGTCTGCCAGATCTGGCTTTCAAAGACACCAAAGGTGACCAGTGAGATGTGCACAGCCTTGGGAGGAGCTGAGCAGGAGAGCCCAAGGCCAGGCCGGCCCCGTGGTGACAAAGTGGCATTCAGGGGCAGGAGCAGCAGGCTCGGTGCTGCACTGGGTCCCTCACGCCAGGAGGGGGGAGCCTGGCTGGGCTCCAGCACCACCAGAACAGATCAGTGGTGGTGACAGCTCAAAACCACCCAAATCACGGGAATATGGTGACAAACCTGCCCCCAGAGTGCTGTGCCCCCCTGTCCTGTGTGACTGATGCTTGATAGGAGATCAAAATCTCGTTGCTGAGGACAGAAAGAAAGATTGATTACACAAGTTCTATTATGAAACCAGCCTAAAAAAGCCCAAGTAAAACATGATGAGGCAGCACTGGTTTTGGAGAAAAGACTGCTTTAATCTCATCTCCTTCCCTGAAGGTTCCTGCAATGTGCTTACAAGTCAGCCCTTGTGGAAAGCACAGTCTCACAGGGGGCTTCCAAAGAGGCAAACACAGAGCTGGGGCTGCCTGGGGTAAAGTGCCATGGATCAGGGAATCTCAGAATATCCTGAGCTGGGAGGGACCCACCAGGATCCCCCAGCCCAGCCCCTGTCCAGCCCCCCCAGCAGCCCCAGCCTGGGCATCCCTGGCAGCGCTGCCCAAAGGCTCCTGGAGCTCTGGCAGCCTCGGGGCCGTGCCCATTCCCTGGGCAGCCTGGGCAGTGCCAGCACCCTCTGGGGGAAGAACCTTGCCCTGAGCTCAGCCTGAGCTGCCCTGGCTCAGCCCCAGCCGTGCCCTGGGGGCTGTCCCTGTCCCAGAGCAAGAGCAGAGCTGCCCCTGCTCTGCCCCTTGTGAGGATGATGAAGATCCCAGTGAGGTCTGATCTCAGTCTCCCCTTCTCCTTGGCTGAACAAACCAAGTGACCTCAGCCACTTTTCCCTCATCAGGCTTCTCTTCCTGCCCCTTCCCCACCCTCAAGGCCTCCCTTTGGATGCTCTCTCTAGCTTAATGTCTTTTCCATATTGTGGTCTTTGTGTCTAACAACCCAGTCCTTCAAGGCTTCATCCTCCTCGTGCTATCCTGGGAATTGCTCTTCACTTCCCATTTCAGTCCCCAGGTCAAGCCCCTGATCTAATGCAGAGATGTGCTGGAAAAGCCCAGACATTTGAAGAATCCCTAGTATCGGTGAAACACATTTCTCCTTTCCTTGTTTTTCAAGGGATTCAAAATGTTTCCAACATTTTGAAATGAAGGTGAATCCTCTCTCACAACCACTGCTCCTGTGTGTGTCAGACCTGGGGGATGGAGCATTCCAGCCTCAGGGGCTCAGATCTGCTCACTCTGAAGCTTTCTGCAGCTGGGGGTTTGTACCTGCTGCAAGGTGATGGCCATGTGCCTCCAAAGGCACCATTCCCAACTCAGACAGATGCTTTTGTGCTGCTGGGGTTGCTGTGTGCTGCTCTAAAGACTCTCAGTGTCTCAAAAGCAGACACAGAGAGAAGCTGCAGGAGCCACAGCTACCTCACCAACACCTCCTTGTGCTCAGTTCACAGAATTTACAGAAACATTTATGTCCCAGCCTCCTCCTTTCTGTGTCCCAGCTGCTTTGGGACAGTCCCCTGCAGGTCATTGCCCAGCACTCCTGGGAAGTTTGGAATGAGAAGGAAATCTCTGCATTGCCCC